>NC_086153.1:63093084-63396115 GCF_035149785.1 Candoia aspera | reverse complement strand
CCAGTCAGTAAGGGAGGCTGGTAGGGGTTGAGGATGAGGAAGTTCAGGAATAGGAACAAATTCACGTCCAAAAACTGTTTTAAAAGGAACTTGACCAGTGGTTTGATGAACGGCATTGTTGTAAGCGACCTCAGCAAATGGGAGTAAGTCGACCCAATTGTCCTGTTGATAGTTAACAAAAGCCCTGAGGTACTGTTCCAGTGTGGAATTAACCGCCTCTGTAGATCCGTCCGTTTCCGGATGCCAGGCGGTGGAAAGTGACTGTTTTGTACCCAAAAGTTTTAAAAATGCCCGCCAAAATTGTGACGTAAATTGTGTGCCTCTGTCACTCACCAAACGGGCGGGGATACCGTGGAGGCGGTACACGTGGGTGAGGAAGAGGCGTGCCAGCTGTTGTGCGGTGGGGATAGACGCGCATGGAATAAAGTGGGCTTGTTTGGAGAAAAAGTCTTTGACCACCCAAATGACAGTTTTGCGTTGACTAGGGGGTAGATCAACGATAAAGTCCATGGAAATGTCCTGCCAAGGGACAGATGGGGTGGCAACGGGTTGAAGGAGACCTTGGGGTTTGCCTGGTTTGCGTTTTATCGCAGCACATACAGGGCACGCAGTCACATATGCCTTCAGGTCTTTGAGTAAGGTTGGCCACCAGAATTGCCGGCGAACAAGGTGCAAAGTTTTTACGTAGCCAAAATGTCCAGCCAGCTTGTCATCGTGGCAGCGCTGGAGTATGGTTTTTCGCATAGCATCGGGTACATAAAGGCGATCGTTGCGCCAGGCAAGATCGTCGGTGAAAGTTAAAATGTGTCTATTGGTGTGCAACCAAGTATCTGTTTTAAGGTGGGAAAGCAACTGTTGTTGCAAATCGGAGGGAATTGACAAGTGCGGCGAGCGGCTGGAAGGCAGAGCGGCTGGAGGTTGCGTTGATTGCGCTCGGGTCTGGCTGCGAGTCACTGCTGCCAAACTTAATTGTTTGTCGGTCCAGACGGTGCCTTGGACCGTTGGCCATGGGCCAGCATCTTGGGGTCTGCGGGAGAGTGCATCAGCTAAAAAGTTTTTCTTGCCTGGTATAAATTTAAGGGTGAAGTCGAAGCGGCTGAAAAACTCAGCCCAGCGCAGCTGTTTGGGACTGAGTTTTCGACTGGTGCTTAGAGCTTCCAGGTTTTTATGGTCGGTCCAGACTTCAAAAGGGCTTGAAGTGCCTTCCAATAGGTGTCGCCATGTTTCTAAAGCCGTTTTTACAGCAAAAGCCTCTTTTTCCCAAACGTGCCATCTTCTCTCCGTTTCAGTGAATTTGCGAGAGAGGTAGGCACAGGGTTTTAAGGCGCCAGATTGGTCAGATTGTAACAAAATTGCTCCTATGGAGAAATCAGAAGCATCGACTTGTACAACGAAGGGTTTAGAGGGGTTTGGATGCTGTAAAATTGGTTCTGTGGTAAAGATTTGTTTGAGCGCTTCGAACGCTTGCTGACAGGCAGGAGTCCATTTAAGGAGCGCGCCTGGGTTCTTTGAACGTCGCGTATCCCCCTGTCCTTTAGTTTTTAACAGTTCAGTAAGGGGGAGGGCGATTTCAGCAAAATTTTGGGCGAATGCCCGATAAAAATTAGAGAATCCAAGGAAACTTTGTAATTGTCTCCTGGTACGGGGAGGCTCCCATGCCACAATAGCCTCTATTTTTGCAGGGTCCATTTCAATGCCCTGAGCTGAAATTCGATAGCCTAGGTAGTCAATTTGTGACTGATGAAATGCACATTTTGACAGTTTTGCGTACAATTCTGCTTTTTTCAATTTAGCCAGTACCTGACGCACCAAGTGGATATGTTCTGACATGGTTTCAGTATAAATCAATACATCATCCAAATATACCAGTACCCCCTTAAATAGGTGGTCATGCAAGACCTCATTGATTAGTTGCATAAAAACCCCAGGTGCTCCGGATAAACCAAATGGTAAGACTTTGTATTGGAAAGCCCCAAGAGGACAGTTAAATGCTGTTTTCCACTCATCCCCTTCCCTTATGCAAATACGAAAATAAGCTTCTCTCAAATCCAGTTTTGAGAAAATTTTGCCTCTGGCCAGATGTGATAACATATCTTTGATCAGGGGCAAAGGATATTTATTTAATATTGAGACCGCATTGAGCCCGAGGAAATCGGTACAAAGCCTTAATGACCCATCCTTTTTTGGCCTGAATAGGACAGGGGCTCCTACCGGGGAATTAGCCGGCTCAATGAAACCCCTAGCCAGGTTTTTGTCAATGAACTCCCTTAGCGTAGTGAGCTCTTTGGGAGACATGGGGTATATTTTTGGGTGAGGCAATTTTACGTTTGGTAAAAACTCAATGGCACAGTCCGTTTTTCGGTGGGGTGGCAAGCGATCCGCTTCCTTTTCCCCAAATACCTCAGCAAAATCCTGATACTGATTGGGTAGTCCCTCAAGAGGTTGAAGCGTTTGCACAGTAGTATACGCTACCCCTCCACCCTCCATGTCTTCCAGTAGGTCCTTTTCGGGTACTTTGTAAAATCCATCTGCAAAAGTCACAGTTCTATGCAGCCAGTTGATAAAAGGGTTCTGTTGCACAAACCAAGGCATCCCTAAGATTACCAGAGGACCCCCCACTGGAGTTACCACAAATGGCAGCTTTTCTTGGTGGGAGCCCATCTGCAAGGCGACCAGTCCCGTGGAATGATTGACTGCTTTCCCTCCCGCCATAGTTCCATCCAATTGGGTGAAAATCATAGGTCTTGGCAAAGGGAACGTGGGCAGTTCCAGAGCCGCTACGACATCAGGGTGCATAAGGGAACGGGAGCAACCCGAATCTAGCATGGCCCACACTTCCACAGTTTTGGTTTTTGAGCTCAGTTTAACTTTAACAGTCAGTGTGGGGAAATTTCCACTCACCGAATCGTGGTTACGCCCGGTTTCTTCCACCTGCCCTAGGGCGCCCTTCAGGGCAGGTGGTAGGCTTTTCCCGCCGGTTGCTCGAATTGCAACTCTTCCTCCTCTTCTCCGAAGGGTAGTTCTGGGGGGTCCAGGTCCAGTTCCGCGACGGCTGCTTTCAGTTTTCGCGGTGGAGCAGGAGCAGGCGACTTTACCGTAGGTTTCGTCTGTCGTTCCTCTGGACGGCGTCTCGGGCACGACGTGGCTCGATGCCCTTCTTTCCCACATCTGAGGCACTGACCCTTGGAGAACCGTCGCTCCCTCTCCTCTTCCCAGGTTTTCGGTTTGGGGCGGCTGGCAAGTCCAGATGTGCGCGCTCCTCTAGCAAGACGCGTTTGTCTAAGCTCTTTGGTATGGGCATAGGTTTGTAGGGCATTTTCTGCGCTGCCCGCCAACTGAATCCACCCATATAGCGTTTTGGGATCATCTCTTCCTAGTGCCCATCGAAGGATTTCGGGTTCTAGCCCCTGTTTGAACAATTCAATTATTGTTGGCTCAGACCAGTCTTCCACTTTTCCTGCCAAAGCTTTAAATTCCAACGCATATTTGGCAACTGAGAGGGACCCTTGGTAGAGTTTCCGCAGGTCATTTTTAGCTGTTTCTTGAGCTAGGGGGTCTTCGAAATGCTGTTTAAGTGCCCACAAAAAGTCATCGAAGTCCTCTAACTCAGTTGCCTCAGCCTGGCATAGTTGCACATACCAATCCGCTGCCCTTCCTCTCAGCTTGTTGGCAATGAAATTGATCTTGCCATGTTCTGACCGAAAGTTCCGACCCCAATCTTCTATATAATGCTTGGCATTGGTGAGAAAGAAGGAGAGCGTTGTGGGATCCCCATCGAATTTCACTCCAAATGGTGGGAAGGTTCTTGCCGGCTCAGCTGGCTGTGGCGGTGCCGCGAATGTCAGCGTACGCCGAGCCCCCATGGGTGGTCGATCCCTAGGAGGTCTTGCCTCTCGCTCCCCCCCTTGACGGGCTGATCGAGTCTTGCTTCTCCCCCGGGTTGATAGGGTACTGTGCCTGGGGTACTGTGACGGCTCTTCCTCCCAATCCTCCGGGGTGGGCTCTGCCTCTCTGGGTAGATCCTTAAGGATTGTCACTATTAAATCCATTTTATCCTCTAATGCCCTCATACGGGCTGGAGTGACCGGCTCTTCCGGAGGTTGGTTGGTTACCACCACCCTCGGTGACAAGGGGACTTCGGGCTCCCAGGACAATTGTGGAGACCCCCTCCCCGGTGCTCTTTCCATAACAGTTCTATGTTCACTCCTGAGACTCTCCTGCATGGATATCAGCAGCTCGTCTAGTTGGATATCTCGCAACTCCCGACGTGCTGCTCTTTGCGCTCTCGAGGTTAGCGCTGGCCGGATTCTGGCCGCCTCCCGTTCCTCCTCGCTTTCCTCACTTGCGCGAAGCTGAGGTTCTGTCATCGCTAGCGTTCCCTCTTATCCAACGATTGGATGGGGCTAGCGGAAAATGGATGAAATGATTCTCAGCTTTATGTAACGGTTGCCTAATCCCAAATACTCAGTCTCACAAGCTCGGGCTTAAAGATAACTGATTTATTAAAGGAATAGTATGCAAATACAGAGAAAGCTGAGAATGAGCAAAAGCGCGCCAAATACAAACTTAAAAGCCTTGCCTGTAAGCAAGTTCCGCCCCATCCCTCGTCAGGACGCTCCCCCTCCCAGGTGCTAGAAGCCGTTAGACGCGCCTGGGAAAGTAACCTTGAGCAGGAGCGCAAACCCAAACATACATTCCAAGCCCTCAAAACAACGGAGGGTGAAGGAATGGAAAAACCCCGGGTGAAGGAACACGGAACAGAAGAGGACATGTGAAATGTTACAATGTTAACAGCACATTGAAATGAGAACATGACATGTACACTTCTTCCTGGAATGGCAGATTTTCTTTCTCTGGTTACATATTTAATAAGAAGAACCTTGATAGCATTGGAGAACAGATCCATCATTTCCAGTACAGGTGACTGAGCACCAGTATGGCAGAGATCTACCATTACAGACAGGATGACCTTGGGAAATCAGTTTACTAAGTTAACACCTTCTTCAAAGACTAAATTTGGGATCAAGACAGTATATTTGCACCTGTGACTAAAATGCTCAAGGATGCATGGATTGTACAAATGAAAACAAATGGATTCTTAATTCAGAAAAAATGGATTGGGACCGGGTTATGAGTCTACATGATGAGTTCATAGTCAGATGAAGGAACGCTAGTCTGCAGATCTCCAAATCTTTCCTTAAACAAATTCTATGCGATTTCTGTATTTTTGCATGTGATGGTGCAGAATTTTGGGAGAGAACACCAAAATTAGGTGATACAGTATTGCAAAGGTTACATTGTTGAATCTCCACCTTTTCAGCTAGATTTACAATTTTGTTTAAAAATTTGCACGTGCTTGAAAACATTACTGTTCTGCATTTTACTCCTGTCCATTCTCAACTGTGGGAATTGTACAGTATCTAATTAAGATCAGTAGGACTGAAAAATGACCTGTATTGGGAATTGTACTGTTGTTAGAGAGAAGCTGATGTGACTTCACACAAATCAAATAGAAACAGAATGGACAGAACACGGGTATGACCTACTGAGCTAATCTTGTGATAAAAAATACTGGAACGTGCTTTCAAAAAAGGAGAGGTGTGGGAATAGAACACAGTCTCTTTAAGGTATATGCTATGTTAATGAGAATTAGGTGAGATTCACTGCCAACGAGAGACAGAGTGCAAGCACTATATACATAGTAAATGTAATCTTTGCCATTTTAATGGATTGTTACTTTCAAGAACTAAGAGGTATTATTGCTTCTTGGAGAACACAGCCCCTTTCTTAAAGCTCCTGTACTGTTCAAGCACGTCAACAAGGCTACCCATATAACTCTCTGACTTTCCGATGCCTTTCCCCCAGTTCTGCTTATCAAGTAAAAACCAGCAATTTAAAAGAACTTTTGCCCAGCGAACCTCCTTTCTACTTTCCCTTTGGGCTCATCCTCATGGCTCTCTGTGACACAAAGATGCCCCATTAACCATTTTTCAATGTTATGACATTGCCTTTGTCTGTCACCAGCCACAGCTGAGGCAGCTTAAACTCATCTTTAATTGTTTCAGTTTTAAAGTAGGGTTTCGTTCCTTGCAATGGGCAAGATCTAGAACCCTTTGTGGAGGACAGAGTTGATGATGCAGGTAGAGGCTGGGATTGTGCAGTTCCCATTTGCTACTTCAGGCTGCCATGAGCAGGTTCTTCCTCCTTCAATATCTGCCCACTCTTTTTGGCAGTGGGAGAGTTCAGTCTTTTCAAACTGGGCTTTCCCTTCCATCACCTACCAGGTATTATTTGGGCTGGCTGAGAAGCACTGGCAGGTCAGCACCCACTTCTCCTTCCCTCCAGCCCAGGATGTGGGGCAAGCTCTTTACCTGTCAAGTCTCTGATTGCAGGAGAAGCAGAGAGAGAAGGGAATCAACTCTAGCTATTGGGTCTCTGACCCTACAGGATGGTCAGAAAGAGACTCTCTTGCTTTACTGGACATCCCTCCCAGCTGCAGAACATCCACAGTTTGAAGGCCTGGCAGGGAAGTTGTGGTGTCTCCCTGCCACACATCCTCTGGTCTGGAACCAGGGCAGGATAAGTGAGGAGCCAACCCAGCATCTCATATCAGCCCACCTGACAACAGTGGACAGGCACAAGGGGAGGGCATGGCACAGTCTCTCCCTGAGTCTCTTGTTACTCCTCCCAACCCAGGACAGTAGGTTGCCAGTGCTAAATGAGTCTGGGTCGGTGTAGCAGAAACAGGGAGCTGACACCCCGAACCAGTGTCTCTCAACCTTGGCAACTTGAAGATGTGTGGACTTCACCTCTCAGAATTCCCCAGCCAGCATGGCTGACTGGGGAATTCTGGGAGTTGAAATCCACACATCTTCAAGCTGCCAAGGTTGAGAAGCACTGGCCCAAACAGCTGATAGGCAGGGAGGAGAGGTAGTGAACTGAAGTGGAAGAGAAGCTGCTTCACAACATGCCCACCCCCAGCACCCTTGAGTTGCTCCTTCAGCACTTTTAAACATAGGTTTAGCACTTTTTCAGAAAAATAGCTTGAAAAACAGCTCACACGAGCAGGTATGAGGTGAAGTGGGAATAAGTTGCCCACGGTATGTAGCAACTGTACTCCCCCATACTTCTCTGCTGTTTGCCAAGGTATTACAGCTGTTTCTAAAGGTGTTCGTGAGAGTTAGTTCTTGCAGTCAGTAAAAAAACAAGATAAGAGCAAATCTGACCTTTGCAAAAACAAAGGATAGATGGAAACAGGCCAGTGGGGGCCCCGTGGCTTGTTATATAGAGTAAGAAGGAAAAAGGTGCAAGAGGGTTTGAACGTTGTTTCTACTGTATACATAAGGCTTATTCTTGAATCACAGCAACTGCTGGAAGTCTTTGGGTCATGGCTCCTTAACTGACTTCTCTTAAGTTCTTGCATTTCTTCTAAGTTTGTCTAAGTCCAGCTTTACTGAGGAAGCTGTTTTTCAAAGTAGCTTGAAAAACAGCTGAGAGTCACAGTGGAAGGGAGGGAGAGCACCTTCCTTCTTCATCTCACAAGTGCCCCTGACACTTGTGTCAGTTACTGAAATGAGAAGGAACTTTTCCAATATATGGAGGAACTGCCCCCTGGACCTCTCACCTGTTTATTATTTTGGAAAATAAATTTTAGATAGCCTGAAGAGCAGCTGTCAAGCACTGGGAGGAGCAGGTGCTGAAGTGGGATCACTCCCATTGCCCTGCAACCTCCCCCCAACACCTATCAGCTGTTTTATGGACCAGGTGACAGGCACTAATAGGTCTATTTCTGCTTCTCTGCTGCCCAGGAAGCCTTGATAGCCTCTGCTACCCTGTGGATCACTGGGTCATCAGGGCTGCACTAGTCAGGCCAGCAAATTTTATATTGGCATACTTTTCTCACAGTTCAAAGACGGGTAGATCACACTTTAACATGACCACGTGGAAAAGTTGTTTGTCTCCTCCTCCACAACACTGAAGGTTGTCAGAGACTGGGCTGAGGTACGGTTGCTTTTATTTGCTGTGATGATTTGGTGCTCTCCAGTAATTGTCACTGTCTTATTTATGTATTTATGTATTTATTCAATTTGTATAGCCTTCCATCTCAAACCAGTGACTCTGGGCAGTGAACAACCATAAAATCAATTAAACCAATTAAAAATGCAATGCAATACAACACAACACAACACAACACAATGCTATATATATATATATATATATATATATATATATACATACACACACACACACACACACACATACATACATACACATATATATACATACATACACACACACACACACACACACACACACAGCAGCTAATATTATTATCCATAGGTATTAGCATAACCAGGAACCAGGGCTCTTCACACACTTGGGACCCCAGGCCCAGGCATATAACCAGGTCTCCAATGCCTTCTGAAAGGCCAACAGGGTTGGGGCCATCCTAATCTCAGGAGGGAGGATGTTCTAGAGGGCAGGTGTATGGCAGAGAAGGCACATCTCCCAGACCACACCAGCCAACATTCCTTGGCTGATGGGACCCAGAACATGCCCATCCTGCTGGACCTGATTGGATGGGTAGAAACAACTGGGAGAAGACGGACTCTCAAGTAACCTGTTCCCAAACCTTGAAGGCTTTGCAGGTGACAACCAGCACTTTGAATTGCACCTGGAAACATACTGGCAACCAATGCAGCCCACAAAGTAGTGGTGTTACATGTGCCAAATAACTGTAACTGACACCATTTACAACTCTTGCAGCTGCATTCTGCCCCAGCTGAAGCTACCAAATGCTTTTCAAGGGCAGTCCCATGTAGAGCACATTGCAGTAGTCCAGACAGGAGGTCATGAGGACATAGGTGACAGTGAGCAGAGCCTCCCAGTCCAGGAATGGGCACAACTGACACACAACCTGAAGATGTGCAAAGGCCCTTTTAGCCATGGCTACCACCTACTCTTCCAGCAGGAGCTGTGAGTTCAAGAGAACCCCCAGATTGCACACTGGGTCCATCTGAGGCAGTGCCACTCCATCCAGGATTAGATGGTGGAAAACCTTGACACCAGAAGGCCCAAGTACCCAAAGCCACTCAGTCTTTCTTTGATTGAGCCGAAGTCCATTGCGCCCCATCCAGGCCCTTATAGCCTCCAGGCACAGGGACAGGACATCCATGGCATCACTCAGGCAGCCCAAGGTGGAGATATAAAGCTGGGTATCATCAGCATACTGATGATGTTAAATAAGAGGGGAGAGAGGACTAAGCCCTGCACAAAGTAGGGGCTATGGGATGGACCTCTCCCCCACTATCAACACCAGCTGGAACTGACCCCGGAGGAAGGAGGAGAACCAGTACAATACAGTGCCACTCACCCCCAACTCCCGAAGCTGATCCAGAAGGATACTATGATCGATAGTATCAAAGGCTGCTGAGAGGTCAAGCAGAGCTAGGATGGATGCACTATCCCCATCCCACTCCTGCTAGAGGTCATTCAAGAGCATGATCAATGCCATCTCAGTCCCATACCCTGGCCTGAATTCTGCCTGAAAGGGGTCCAGATAATCCACTTCATCCAGAGCCCTTTGAAGCTGCTATGTGACCACTTTCTCTACAACCTTCCCTAAAAAGGGAAGGTTAGAGACTAGATGAAAACTGTCCAGATTAGTTGGGTTGAGTGATGGACCCTTGAGGAGGGGGCACACACTGACTCCTTAAGAGCCAGCAGAACCACCCCCTCCCTCAAGGAATAATTAAGCACCACCCAGACCCAATCATACATCCTCTTCCTGGCAGCCTTGACCAGCCAGGAGGGGCATAGATCTAACACAGAAATGGCCAAACTAACAGCTACAAGAATCCTGTCCACTTCCTCAGGTTCAACAGGATCAAACTCCTCCCAGATAACCATGCAAGACTCAGCTCTCATAACCTCCACTGGCTCTACACCAACGCAGAGCAAATTTGAGCAACTTTATTTGCCGGATGCTCAGCATATTCCTCACAGTGGTCCTGAAGACGAACCCCAGAATTACTCCCTCCAAGGAGGGTCTGGGTTTACTCATATGTCATGTGCCCTAACCAGTGGAAGGGGCACCTTCAATTGACGATACCTTGAGATGCTGTCTTTTATCAATGGTAAGGTTCCATTTTTCCTTGAATGACCATATGGAAAATATCAAGGTTAGAAAAATCACTTGTGGCTTACTGGGTATGAAATCTCTTATAAGATGGTAGTAAAAGTATTAAGAACTGATGGTGACTCAGAACTATCGTCTGTGATCCTGTTGTGCAGGCAAGGTCAAACCATTGTTAAATGTTTGTCAGATTAGCCAGTTATGCTTTGCTGCTAATTCTGGGCAAAAACTTAAGAATAAGGGCACATGAAGAGAACCATGAAGTTACAAATTATGGAATATGAGGGGAAGATTGAGAGGATAATAGTGTAAATAGATCTGCCTTATTCATATTGCCTGCAGTTATTGGAACCCAGTTATCCTTTTGACTGCATAGTTTCAAATTTTGCAATCTACTTGTTGACTCAAAAATGGAAATGTATGTATATTAAAGAAAGTTGGGTACGAAATATGCATACAATATAATTGGGGAAGCTCAGTATGACCTGAGTCGAAATTTCATGCCAAAATTAATGTTTAAATTTTGACCATCGTAAAATTTCAAATCAGATGAAATAGAACTATAGCTGAATCTATGTGTATAAACAGTTTTGTTCAATCCTAGAATGCTGAGATCTTTGGGGAACCTTTTATTCCTAAGGCTTCTACATGAGTTTTAATGTAGTTGTATTTAACATGCTTTTATGTATGTGAATACAGATTCATGCTGCATTTTCTGTCAATATTCTTTAATCATAATCATTCCCTAGGGGGACATTTTTGGCAGACTGAAATCTTCTCATGACCTTCATTTATCATAACTACATCAATGTCACTGGCAAACTACTTGTTCTGGCATTATCTGAGTGATAGGCTTGGTTTCAGAAGCTTTTCTTATTTCCTGAATGAATTTCCAAGGCCTACATGTCTATTAAAAGCCCCAAGATTCCAAGAAAGAATTTAATTTGGAAGTTTGTGGTTCAGGTGAGACCACAGACCTCTGAAAATTTACTTATTCAGTTTAGCTCCAAGATACCATTTGCTGTGTTTATATAATCATAAGTCAAAATGTTCTTTCAATTTTAGGGGAAAAAAAGATGACTTGCTGGAAATGGGGGAGGGAGGAATAACATCCAGAGAGAATAAATGCGGAAATGATTATACATTTTTCTTTCAATCTCCACAACCTGACTCATTCAAGAAAATGGGTAGAAGGCAGGCTTAAGAGAAAGAGGAAATCTTTACACAGTGTATAATTACAGTCTGTATTAAGTATTGTGAAATAGCCAATCCTTTCAAATAATTAATTTCTGAGGTGAGACCCAAAGGATCTCTGCTGTGATTTCCCTAGTAGTTCTTCTTGCGAGAAGCCTGCGGCCCATCAACTGCCTTCCACCATCATTCATTCTGTTGGGTTCTGGCAATGGCTATTTACATGTCGAGCAGTAGTGAAAGTAAAAGCCATTAAAGACTGGAATATGGATTTTATGTGGAAGAAATCCATATGTCAACATAATGAGATTATTTTTCCTAACAGCTTCAATTTTTTTCCCCTTTATCTGGTTAGATTTCAAGGATGAATCATCCCTATGCTAAAGGATATAACCAGTTTTTTTGCTCTGATTCCAAACAGTTTCTCAGAAATGTGTAGCACACCCAACAGGGGATTTTCGAGGAGGGATGTGCCAAACAGAATTCCAGTTTAAAAGCCCCCTTCATATGCTATTCATATGACGGGGTATCATAAGGGAAGAATTACATGATTTGTCCCATCTATGAATATTCTGGTAAGCAACTGTTTTAGATGTAGGCTTCTGGCCTACAGATGAATCATAGTAACAAGAAGACAAGTTAGATGATGATGAGCTCATAAAGACATGTATGATGCCTCCCCCTGATGTAATTATCTGAAGAGAAGTGTAAATGCAACTTGATTATACTGGGAATGTGGTACTTAAGTAGTGTGTGTGGGGACAAGAAGAGATGAGGTCAAGAATTAATGGGTGCTGAAGGAGTGTGGATTGAATACAAAAGTGAGTGAGCGGTATGAAAGAAATACATTGAGGTGACTTGGTCATATAGAGTGTTGGTTCTGGAAGGGGATAGAAAATCAACTATGTCTGAGTAGTACCTTTTAAAGATTATTTTATTAAGTCATTTAATGACTTAATAAAAGTTTATTTTTAAGTTTTATTAAGTCATTTAATGACTTTAAAAAGTTTATTTTTGAGTTTAGAGAGCCAGTTTGGTGTAGTGGTTAAGGCACCAGGCTAGAAAGCGGGAGACCAGAGGCCTCTCTTAGGTATGAAGACCATCCTGCCTTAGGTATGAAGCCAGCTAGGTGACCTTGGGCCAGTCACTCACTCTCAGCCCAAGGAAGCAGGCAGTGACAAACTACTTCTGAAAAACCTTGCCAGGAAAACTGCAACAACTAGTTCAGGCAATCACCAGCAGCCAATACTCACTCAAAGACACACACAAATCCAATGTTTAAGTGGTGTCTTCCATCTTCTTTCCAGTGTTAAAGTGGTGTCTTCCATCTTCTTTCAGTCCAATGTTAAAGTAGTGTCTTCCATCTTCTTTCAGTCCTAGCTTAGCTATACACTTGATTTCTTTCCCTTCAGCAACAACCATAGTGATGACCTAGTCAGGGTTGGGATCTGCCAGCTCTTGTTAGCTCTTTGGGATGCAGGGTATCTGCCCCCTCCCCTAACGTTGCTGGGCCCTGCCCTCTATGGACATTTTGCTTTGTGCTGCTGGACTGACATGGCAGCTGGGTGCCATAGGGAACCATCTGCAAAATCCCTGGCTGACAATTTTGAAAGCACATCAGGTTTTATGCAGGCTGCTTATAAACATGTGTTCATTGTTCTTGTGAAACAGCACTAGACTTCTTTTAAAGCATGTGTTTGGCACATTCCTATAAGAAAGGAAAGCTCTAGATCTCTGTTTAAGAATAATAGCTAAATGGTTGGTCTCTGATTCTCAGATCCTTCACCCCACCACAAGCTTAAGGAAAGCAAATGCTGGGGTTGGTTGGTTGGTTTTCCCACACCATGCATGATGAAATAGGAAAGCTGTTGGGAGAGGAAACCCAGCCACCAATTGCTTCCCTTAACTTGTCCCACATTGCAGTTTTAAAGGACAACACCTTTAGCCAGCTTAATCCCTGAAGCAGAAAGGCAGAGCAAATTATGTTGGTATGTTTCTGCACCACACACAAATGGAGAAAGCATGTTAAATGTCTGGCTGGATGAATCCTAAGAGTCACAATCTACCCTGAAGTGAAACACTTTTAACTAACTCCCACTAAATGCAGTTCTGCTGGCCACATATTAGAGATCCACAAATAAGTAAGGCCTGAGAACAAATAATAGCGAAGTCCTACTTGGATACTACTCCAAGTAGGACTTCGCTATTATTTCAGTCCTCTCCTTTGCCCTAGTATTTAGCTATAGGAAGTGCCCTCAACTCTCTCACACATGATCAAAACAATGTAGATGTTGTTGAGATTTCAAGTTCCTTAAAGAAGGAGCCAAGGTCTTGGAAGATGGGGGTGGGGTGGAGAGAGAGAGGGAAACAGTAAATGATGTTGACCTTTGAGACAGAAGGAAGAGATGAATTATTCTAGAATTAAAGTTTTTCCCACTTTAAGCAAATTGTATCTTTATTTCTCCTAAAGAATGGAATGAGAAAAATAGGATTTGTGTCATTCCCTACAGAGTTATGGAAAAAAAAATGAACAGAAGAACATGGTCTTTAAAAGCCACATTTCTTAAAAAGAGAGTGTGCTATTGCTACAAAACTGTGCTAAAATAGTTTTAAATGTTTAGCACAACCTTTCCTAACCTAGACTCCCTTCAGATGTGCAGATCTTAACTCCCTAAATTTTCAGATATGCTCATGCCCTGGCTAGGAATTCTGGAAGTTGAAGGCCACAAAACCAGAAGATGCCCTGACTGGGGAGGTGGTTACATTGTGTATCTGGGTTTTAGAAAAGCTTGTGTTTGCATGTGTGGCACATGTGATCTGAAAAAAAACACTTCATGGAAGATAGTTATGTTAATAGCTATTATCTGTGACATGGAACTGGAATGTTCACTGGTTGAACACCACATTCAGGAGAGGGCTATGGCCCTCATGTCATACCTGTGATTTTCCTAGAAGTCCCTGACTATCTATCTATCTATCTATCTATCTATCTATCTATCTATCTATCTATCTATCTACCTACCTACCTACCTACCTACCTACCTACCTACCTACCTACTATCTATTTTTTTATTTTTATCCCACCTTTATTATTTTTATAAATAACTCAAGACAGTGAACATACCTAATACTCCTTCCTCCTCCTATTTTCCCCACAACAACAATCCTGTGAGGTGGTTTTAAGAGAAATAGGATTTTGCATGCTGCGATTTCATCCTACAAGTCTCTTCATCTATTCTTATGTCAGGCAAACCCAGAGTTGCTGGAGTGCATTGGGAAAGCTAACCTATTTCCAGAATGTCTCATGGGAGTTTCACTGTCCATAAGGAAGGGTCTGAGCTATTGAAACTTACTGATTTGTTTTGAGAACACTGCTCCCCCTGCTGGAGTGGAGAAGGAACTGCTAGTGAAAATGTAGATTAGTGCTTTAAAAATGCTAAAGGAAAGAGGCTGGAATGTCAGAGCACTGGAAATTTGGCTGTAAGCCATAGGTAGCCTGCTGGATGTTAGCAGCATGTCTGAATTAGTAACATCAACCCAGAGAGTAAGAGATTGGGCAAAACTCTATTTTCCTCTGTTTTCCTTTTCAAATGAAGTCCTTCAAGCAGATTAGGACAGGCTTGAGAGTAATACACCAATATATGAAATACATTTTACACATAGGGAGGAAAAAATGGAAAAACTTTATTGGTTCTGTCAGATCAATAGGTAACATGTATCAGAACAGGTTTGTGCCCTCAGTAACTCTGCTACTATACATCTAAGGCGAAGAGAAGAAAATTATTCTTAGTTTACATTTTCTTGGTGTGATTGTGATCCCCTGTGATCACTAGTCCAAGGAAGACCATCAATTCATGTCTCCAGCCTTAGCTTGTGGTGGAAGCATCAGTTATATGAAAAAAATGGAAAACCTTAGCATCTCCAGCTTTACGAGTCTCAGATAGGAGAGCAGGAAAACTCTCTGCTTGAAACCCTGAAAAAGGCAATGCAGGTTCAAATAATGCAATCACTTAATTCAACATTTGTGATTTGATATTGCATTATCTACAGAAGATAATTCAATATCTCCCTAAATTTGCTGATGTAACATAAAGTAGCAAACCTCTTTCTGACAAATTCCTGCACATTATCCTATCCCATTTACAACCATGAGCACCCACTGTACACTAAATTACACCTGTACATCATTTATATAATACTGTCATAAAGGGGCATAATTAGTCTGTCATGCATACTTTCTCAACGTGCTGTTTTAAATAACTGATGCCACAGCTCTCACATTTAGTAAATACAAACGTAAAACTGTTATTCTTTAATCTGTTCAATCATCTCTGATTCTCAGAGACTGCCTGGACAAGTCCTTGCAGTTTTCCTGGCAAGGTTTTTCAGAAGTGGTTTGCCCTTGCCTGCTTCCTAGGGCTGAGTGAAAGTGACTGGCCCAAAGTCACCCAGCTGGCTTTGTGCCTCAGGCGGGCCTAGAACTCACAGTCTCCTGGTTTCTAGCCTGATGCCTTAACCACCACACCAGACTGGCTCTCTGTAAAACTAAAGCTGTAGCCCATGCTTATTTTATTCTATTGCCATATAATGGAGCGAAGGGGCAAACTGGTCTATAATGCAGTTATAGACTATAGTTCATTCAACTCTTGTGTTAATAGCAAGTGCCATAAAATAATATTTAAAACTAGTTTTGACTTTCCAAATAAATCTGTCTTTCTTTTCTCTCTCTCATTTTGGAGATGTCATAGCCTTCTATAAACGGTGATGTGTGCTTGAAATAGATGTGCACTTTGCTTTCCATATCCTGGCTCTTTCCATGCAATTGGCACTGAGGTGTCTAAGACCTGCAGGTCAGGCAGGTGAGAAAACTATACCTGCTTTATTTGGAGGAGCTACATGTGGGTTCCCTAGGTGTCCAGGGCAATATTCTTTCACTAATGCTTAAACTAAAAGCAGCAGTATTTCCCCCCTGTCTATCAATGGCATGCTAAATCTCCTATTGGCATCAAGCAATTCTACATGACAAAAGTTACCATTGATAGCACATGACAAAATAGGGGCTGAAATGAAAGAAGCCTCCCCTTCCCACTTTCCCTGCAATTAAGAAGAATGCGAGGGATACTTTTCTCTTTTTTATACACAGTGCTGGCTCTTCCACTTAATTATCCTGAAATCAATAGGTGGAGTTCAAGCTAATGGTATTCCTAAACACAGGGGACAGGCTGAGAAGAAGATGGTTTAGCTTCCTCCCAAAACCAGATTGCATGTTAATATCTTTGAAGTAAGATACAGAACAGTGGATGGGGATTATGGGTGTTAAAATTCATCACATTGGAGGATATCAAGTAATAGAAAGCTTCCTAATATGCAGCCATATGTATTAGAGCCCTCTTTACTCCACGGTAGAGTAGACACAGATCACTTCTGGCCAGGGCACCTTTCAAATAACTTTCCTACAATATGACAAAACAAATTACTGTCCCCTTCCAAAATAGAAACATTCAGCAGAGAAATCTAAAACTGGCTGGTGAGGTGTGAACCTGAGGTTGTGGAAGATGATCAGGAAAGGGCAGGGACTGATGCCTAAGAGGAAGGTAAAAAATCAGGTGTCTGGTAGCACCTTTTCTGACTAAAAAATTTATTAAAAGGCATAACTTTTGTGAATTGCAGCTCACTTCATCAGATGCACAGAGTGGCTAGACTGATGAAGGATTTAATCTAGGATGAGATGGAGAGGTGGAAGGGAGGTTTCATGTGAGACAGATTACAAGTACCTTGTCAATTAACAATTGTAAGAGGATAGTCAAGAACAAAAAGTCAATAAACCAGGCACATACTTCAGGCCACTGCCACCGCTCAAGAGTAATAGTATCAGATTTCTTATCTGCACTGGAAAAGTGTATAGCGGCAATGCAGAAAAGATTTTTTTTTTTTTTAAAAAAGCTCAGAACAATAATGGGATAAACAGATGGAAAGCCTGAGAAGGTAATGGGTTTATATATTTATTTAAAAGTTTTGTATGGCCACCCATCTTAAAACAACTCTGGGCAGCTCACAACAACAGTAAAAGTACAGAAAAATCATATGACAAAAACTAAAAACCAAAGGTTAGAGTGAATGGGACATTATGGGGGTGGGGGGGAAAGAAGTCTCCGGTTGATTCAGCCAGTGGCTTGGAAGTAAATACACTGAAAGAGCATATCCAATCTCTGAAAAATGCCCCATGCACTGCTCCTGAAGATAAACTGGTTGGTGCTACGTTATTGGAATAATAATAATAAGAGGATTTACTGCCTTTTTCCTGCATACCCATGATCCTTCTGTTGAGGAAATAGCATAAGATTGAAGTGTCTTCATCAGACCATTCTCAATTGAGATTAAATGCAGGCAAATGTTCCAGCACTGTGAGAGAGTCTGTTGCCTGAACTCAGATAACCAACTCTAAGCCCTGTCTATCTACGCTGTATCCTCAAGACCACACTGGGCCTCATCTTCTCACTTCAGACATAAACTATTCTCTTTCCCTGGTGCTCCCATCAGCACTGGCACACGGAGTGAAGTGATTCCATAATATTTTTTATGCCTCTTGTTCTTGTGTCTACTTTCTAAAGATAGGTCTAAAAGTCAGAAAGTACCATGAGAATTATGGGTTACTATACTCTATTGTACTTTATAATAATTATAATTATTGTAAATACTGACCCAGACACTGTAATTTTCGGCTCTCCATTGGGTCTTTCTTTGCATTTTTTTCTTTTTTATGACTGTTTTCTAAGAAAGTTTCTACATGTCACCTTATGCATGTTTAAAATAAGAGCTGAATTCAGAAGAAAGGGGTGGATGGAGGGTTACTGGAGGTAAAACACAACAAGATAAAGGGAAGTAACCAGCTTATTCTGAGAACATGAAGCATGCCCTAGTCTCAATTTAGAACAGGCCTTTTCAGTGGTGGCGCCTTCATTCTGGAATGACCTTAGACTGATTCATGAGACGTCTCCAATATTTTTGTTTAGGTACCGAGCTAAAACCCTTTCGGCTGATGAAACAGTTTTGCTGTTTTTTGTTTCTGCAGCTTGATTAGATTTATCAATTTTATGCTTGATTAATAAAAATACCTTTTATTTATGTTGCTTGATTTAAATGTGTATCATTTACATTTTTTAAAGTCTAGAACTGACATTTTTACTGTTTGTAAGTCACTGCTGAGGCTTTTCAAAGCTAAAGCAAAACCACAGCATACGATAATTGGAATAAATACATAATATCTGTGAGTGATTTCAACTAACTAGATGAGAAAGTATTGGAAAGACTTTCTCTGCCTTTAAACACAGAGCTTCACTTTGTTTAGAAATAAAGCTGTTGGGAGATTATCCAGCTTTTTTGGGGGGGAGGGACTTGGTAAACTTAAGTTTGAAGTTTCTCCAGGTAGTTTCCTCCACATATGAAGCTTCTTGAAAGAAGTCCAAAATCAATTTTCCTTTCAATAACCTCCCCCAAAGAAATTTGAGAGCAATAGATTTTATAGTATTAGTACTGTTATGCCTTCTACAGCTACTATTACGACTATGACTTTGGAGAAACCTGATTTTCATAACAATATAAGAACTCTCAAGATTTATCTTGGGTGTGGAACTGCGAGAATTAAACTGTGTTGAGACTAGTGTATATTTGCAATGTAGGCATTCCTAAGCTGAGAACCCCAAAGATTACTTGACAGATAGTTGAACAGGGATAATATGGAGGAAATTAGCATTGTAGAAGAAAAGGACACTGGCAACCCAGTCAATCCTGTTGGAACCAATTCTGTTTTTCTATTTGCCATCATTTCGTCTCTAATACAGTTAGATATAAGTTTACTAGAACAACAGTTACAAGGGAAAGGCTCAATTGTCAGGCGTCAGGTTTAAAATTAATATCCATTATGTAATGCTCTGTCTATGATTAATATGTTTTGAATTAAGAGGGTATGGTCCTCTAAAAAAAAGGAAAGAAAAGAAAAAGAAAGCCAATTAAAATGAGGGTCATCCAACTGCAATAGTTAAGTAGCAAGAAATCCAGATGGCCCAGCAGGTCAGAAGAGTTCAAAGAACGGCTAGAGTATTTGGAAATCACTAGAAATCCTCACTTATCTTCATTTATTGCAAATGCCATAGATTCTTTGGGATTATAGCTCTATCATTAAGAGTTGTGGGAGTTAATGAAATCGGCCAAGTTTCTTTCTCTCCTCTCTCTCTTAAATGTGATTCCTCGGCTGAAAAGTTAAGTGAGTGAGATCTGAGGAAACTGAGTGGCTAGCTGAAGGGCAAGATATCTTGGGAACACCAACTGAACCCTGAGATGGCCTTCTGTGGCTACACCAAAGACGGTAGGATGGACCTAATCGAGGGAACAGTTAATTTTTTAAACACTTTGTGTCAGTTTCCTCTTACACCGATTATCAGAAGTCTCCTGTTATGGTATATAACATCATCTGCAAACAATTGCCCAATCTTTTGAAGCTATACTATCATACTGTTTTCCATTTTTAATACAGGAGCTCCAGTTAGCACCTTGTTGTTCTCTTTTTGGATTTGTTTTTCTAAGTTTTTTTCACACATTCTTGTGGTCCCCAGTCTAATTTTTTGTAGAGAATCCTAGACTGAACATCCAAATTTTAGCACACATATTTAGTGACACAATTTGGAGGCATTTTTAAAAACATCCTCGAAGTAGAAAATAGATGTATTAATTCTCCATAGCATCCAATTCACATTTCTCTCCAAAACAACCGCCTTAAATAAACTTTAAAAATAGGCCAAAAACTTTTGTGCTACTAGTAGATTGATATCACGCTCTTTGTAGATGTAGGAGGCTGAAGAAAATTAAAAGTCAAAGCATGGACTGACTCCCTGGCTAAAAAAAAATACCTATGTAGTCCTTGGTGCTCTCTGAGCTTGGTTGTTTGCTTGCAGATGTTTCGTTGCTGGACTAGGCAACTAGCTAGTTTGGTCTAGTGGTTAAGGCAATGGGCTAGAAAGCAGGAGACTGTGAGTTCTAGTCCTGCCTTAGGCATGAAAGCCGGCTGGGTGACCTTCGGCCAGTCACTCCCTCTCAGCCCAACTCACCTCACAGGGTTGCTGTTGTGGGGAAAATAGGAGGAGGAAGGAGTATTAGGTATGTTTGCTGCCTTGAGTTATTTATTAAAAAAATAACAACAACAGTGGGATAGAAAATAAATAAATAAATAAATCTTCAGTGCTAGAAGGGAGTGGGGTTTGCTTTCTGTTATATACAGTACTGTAGCTTGTCCTGCCAGTGTTGGTGGGGATGTTGTTCTCTCCTTGGTAGTTTCTTGATTAGGCTGTTGTTTGCTGCTTGACTGTTTGTCTGAGGTGGTAGTTCTTAGGCACCATCCTTGAGAGGAACAGCATAGAAGCCTCCCACCAGAATATTACATTCTCTTCTAAATGACTCTGATCTCTCAGCAGGAGTTTACCTTTACCCCCTCAGCAAATCCTTACAAGCTATATATATGCACAACTCTTGCCTGAACAGATGAAGAGTAAACAGAGGCTGTGATCAAAGGTGAGACAAACAGGAGGTCATGAAAATCAAGCAGCATAACCAAGAATCTCTCAGATGAACTATGAATGGGAGATAGAGCTGAAGTCCAAGAATCATCTTGAATACCCGTATGTGCTTGCTCCCAGGAATATCAAGCTCTGTTGTTTTCTACACTCTGTCAGAAATTTTGGGCAGTTAGAAAGAGAGGGGAGAAGGAAGGCATTTGTTACAAATCAAGTTTTAGTAATGTAAAATAGTATAACCATTTGCCACATCATGGTAAATATTACAAAAAATATTTATATTACCATTTTATTTATTTCATATAAATAGTTAAACATTATATTTGTTTTATTTCACATAGATAATTAGTATTTTATTTATTTAAATATTATAAATTATAAACAGCCTTTTGGGACCAAAGCTACCAATGTAAAACAAGTTGGCACATAACAAACCAAGTAATCTAACTTGTGGTTTCTGTTTTATTACTAAGTTAAAGTTTGTTCAAAATGGTGGCCTACGTGACAATGGTGAAGGAAATTCTGTACTGCAGAGCAGCCCTAGAGATTATCATAATCTTCAGAAATCTCCACCCAAAGCTAACTCTTCTTGCTGTCTGTAAGAACATTAAATAAATGGCAATTTGCCTTATGGAAGCTTATGGCAACTAAGTTGCAGGTAACAGCTTGTCTTTCCTTTCTTCAAGAAAGGAGAACAACCTACTGCTTAGAATCATATTTCAATTTTTTGGGGAGGAAGCTATCATTCCATAGAATATTTTCTAAGAAAAGTCAGAACATGAGCTCATCTACTAGCTCAGAAGGCTATACAATATGAACTTCTGAAACCAAAAATTCTTTAGATCAGGGGTGTGTGGCCAATTTGTTAACAAGCTGGCTTGAGTTGAGGGGCAGGGGGAAGTTCTTTCATGTAGCACCTGGATCTCCACTTCCTCCAGGATCTTCAGCTTTGCCAGTTGAGGCTTTAGTGATGCCACTGGAGCTACTTTTATGCTACTTGCTTTGGAGGCTGCATGGTGCTTTAGGCTGTGAGAGTCCTCTTTTGTTTGCAGACTTCAGTTATGATCCTGGTGCTCATCCAAGTGTGAGTAGCAATGTCTCTTGTATCATCATCATCTCTTCCCCTTTATCCATCTCTAGGAGAAGGCAGAACTAAAGGTGAAGGAGGGGTTGCTCTGTGGAACAAGAAGAAAACTTAAGCCCTCCCTTCTCATTAGAAGAGGTGGAATTAACTCTTTCCTATTGATTCCATCACTGATGACTGGGAAGAAGTCACTATCACAAAATGTATCTATTTTCTTTTTAACAATGGGCACAGACAATTCAACATTTAACAAAGGTCTTATGAACTATCCCAAACCCTGTTCAGCACACCCCTACTTTAAAGTACAAGGAGGGGATTATATGATTAATCCTGGAAATTAGCAGAAAGTTCACTAGGCTAGACTCATTCTTTCAACATGTTATGCTGAATAATAAAAGGCAGTTTTGGAAATAAATGAACTGTGAAGAATTCTTCCCTGCATTCTGAAGATACAGGCTAAATTCACACTTTATCCAAAACCATTATACTGTATATTTAACAGTGCTTTATTAAATAAACCATAATGGCTGAATTCACTCAACATGAAAAGCCAAAATCAATCAAACATCATTGTGATTTAGCCTACTGTCTGAACTCATATTTTGAATACTTATTTTGAATACATATTTTGAATTCAAGCTGCATAGAATATATATGCAGCTTGTGTGTGTGTGTGTGTGTGGTTGGAATGGCTTTAACTCACTCATAGCAAAATGCAAGTGTCTAACTTGTCTGGTCCCCAGCTGAAAATCCTACTTGGAACTCCTCCTAGTTCAAGACCTGGGATTTTATTTTTTTTGAGGGAAGCCTTGATGCTTGCTCAAGAGCAATGCCTTGGTGTAGAAGGGAGGAAAGAAGAGACTGGGAATATTGTATTGACGGGTGGACAGGTCTGTCTTCAGTCAGTGACTCTTGAGATCAGTTGCTTCCATCACAGCTGTTTAGGTGGATGGCAAGATCATGGATAATGGAGAAAATGGTAATGTATACATAGTAATCACTATCTTTACAATCATTCCTCATTGCTACCCAGACTCCCTTTTTAAGTAGTTTGGTGTGACAAGTGATTTCTTTTGCAGATAACTTACATATTTTCTTGGTTCATCCAACCCACCCTCTTTCTATTCCATCCCTCTTCAATACACAGATAATATTCCAATTTTTAATTTTGTTTAAAGTTAGTAATTTTCAGACTGCATTAGTTTTAAGTAGTCTTCCCTTATTTGTTTAGACCACCTGCCAATAATTCATTAAGTTTTGATTTTTTTAAATTATATAAATAACATAAACATGTCTCCATTATCTTCTAGTTGTCTTTTATCCTGGTCCACACCCTATTTTGACATTACTGACGGGTTTGTGTGAGTATATTAGTCCACATGAGAAATATATACACAGGTCAGAACATGGTGAAACAGACTGGCTCCAGGTTGGCAAAGGAGTGCAATAAGGCTGCAAACTTTCTCCTTATTTATTCAACCTATATACTGATTATATATTAAGGGAAGCTGGATTGGAAGAAGGTGAGCATATTTTTAAAACTGGAGGAAGAAACATCAATAACCTGTGCTATGCTGTTGACACTACCCTGGTAGCTGAAAATGCAAAGGATCTGCAAGGCCTAGTACTAAAAGTCAAAGAGTACAGCAAAAAAAAAAGGGAGGATAAAATTAAATATAAAGAAGACCAAACTAATGACAACAGAGAGAACAACCAGCCTCAGAACTGACAGTGAAGATATCGAAGTGGTGGAGAGCTTCTGCCTTTTAGGATCAGCCATCAACAGTAAAGGAACCAGCAGTCAAGCAATATGCTGCAGACTAGTACTTAGTAGAGCAGCCATGAAGGCCTTGGAAAATGTATTCAAATGCTGTGATGTGTCTATATCTATAAAGATCAGAATTGTGCAAGCCATGGTATCCCCTGTGACACACTATGGAAGCGAAAGTTGGACTTTAAAGAAATAGGATTGGAAGAAAGTTGATGCCTTTGAATTCTGGAGTTGGAGAAGGCTCTGAGAATACCATGGACAGCCAAGAAAACAAACTGATGGATCATCAAATAAATCAATCCAGAGTTCTCACTTGAGGCACCAATGACCAGGTTCAAATTATCTTACCTCAGAACATTATGCAAAGATCTATCTCTCTGGAAAAGGATCTAACACTGAGAATAGTGGAAGGAAAGAGAAGAAGACGATGACCAGCAGCAAGGTGGATGGACTCAGTTACAGTGGTGATGAGTGCACCGTTGGGAGACCTGAAAGAACAGGTTAGGGATAGATTGTTATGGAGAAGTACGATTTATGTGGTCTCCAGGAGTTGAAAGCGACTTGATGGCACATAATCAATCAATTAGTCCACATTATTGAGAAGATCAAGGGTGAGAAGAAGCCACCAGGCTGCATTACTGAAGGATTATTGGAAGCTTTGAGAGTGCTGCAGAAATGACCTGACTAAAGATTCCTGTGGTCCATTGACCATGAAATTATAACATTTCTTCATCAATTTTTATAAAACGTGGCACACTCTGTCTCCTTATAACTGTCTAACTTGTACATTTTGTCCTTTTTTGGTTTTTAAAAAGGGATAAGCACTGTTAAAATACTGTGTTTTTCTCTTGTTACATAATGGGAGAGTGAAGCTCAGTTTTCCACATCCATGCTCCAGAACTAGGAACAAGTTGGACAGGGTAAGTAATGGATGAAAATAAGGTTGGGCTATTTCTGGAGTTGAGGATCCAGCTGCAAAGAGAAATAGGTGATCCTTGTAGTCTGTGTGTGTGAGAGTGGCATTTTGAATAACATTATTGTTTTTATTGTAAACCGCCCAGAGTTGCTCTGTGAGTGAGATGGGCGGTGACTAAATCTGAAATATAAATAAATAAATAAATAAATAAATAAATAAATAAATAACACTGCACCTACAGTCATTTATTATAGCTTTCATGTTAGATTATATTCTTGCTGGCAACCCAGAATTGAAAAAAGTTCTTTTCAACTTTCAGAATCAGGTAGACTCAAAGGATTCTAGCTCTTTGTTTATTGAACCTATTTAAGCAGTTTCCTTATTGTCTTATCTTGTTGACATAAATAAAAGGAAACATCTCAGTCACCTGAAATAATGGTTCTAAAACAGTGTTTCTCAACCATGGCAACTTCAAGATGTGTGGACTTCAAGTTCCAGAATTCTCCAGACAGCATGGCTGGCTGGGAATTCTGGGAGTTGAAGCCCACACACCTTAAAGTTGCCAAGGTTGAGAAGCACTGGTCTAAAAGTTTTGATTCTGTTCATCATGTTTTGGCTCTACATATACTTGGCTCCTAAGTCGGTAACCTGTTTTATAGGAAGTTGAAGAAAGTTGATAAAATTGATATTAGTTATTTATGTAACTTTTGGAATAACAAGCTTCAATATCCTGTGCTGATAAATTAATGGAGAGTCACTTTAAACAATGTAAATCAGTTTCCTATTATCTTAAAATGAGGCTATTATAAAAAAAAAAGCTTCAGAAAAGGTTTAATAAATTAGTTGCTACAATTCTCTTGCTGTTGAAGATTCAGCTCTGGAGGGGTAACCTTAACTTACATGGTTTGTTTTTTTCCTGTTATTGTCACATTTTTGGTTGGCAGTAATAGGATTGTTAATATGACTGGATCAATCACGGTGTGTTAAAGATGCATATGTTCTTCTTGGCTATACTTCCAGTATTTGGAATTTATCAGAATATCAAAAACTGTAGTTTTTTTAGGCCTGGGGATTAGTTAAACAAATTATCATTCAATATTAGAAGGACAAATCAACACCTGATCAATAGATTATCAATAATCTATTGTGCTGTTTGTGAACATTTGAATTAGGATTCTTTCCCACACAAAGTAGCAAGGATGAACACTTTCGAGAAATGTGGTTTTTGGTTTCGTTCTGTTTGTAACATAATTTTCCTGTCCCTTTCCTTTCTTTCTTCCTCATTATTATTGTTATTGTTATTATTAATTTTGAAGTTACATTATGTATTTAGTACTGTTGTATGTATTTATATTCCTTTGTATAAATTAGTTTAGCACAGGGTTTCTCAATCAGAGTTCCATGGAACCCCAGGGTTCCACGAGAGGTCACTAGGGGTTCCTTGGGAGATCACAATTTATTTTAAAAAATTATTTCAAATTCAGGCAACTTCACATTAAAGAAGTGAGTTTCATTCTCTATTTTTAGTTTAAGGACACTGTTAATGCATATATACAGACTAACACGTGAAACAAATATAATAATTTTGTAACTTCTGGCCTATGTTTGAGCCTGAATGTGCAGGGGTTCCTCGAGGCCTGAGAAATATTTCAAGGGTTCCTCCAGGGTCAAAAGGTTGAGAAAGGCTGGTTTAGCATAACAAAATTATTTAAATATTTTTCAAAGGTACTTGGCTCTGAGACATTTCCTGCCTCATAAACTTGTGGAACAAGTCAAACATTTCCTTACATATTATTCTTTTCCTCCTGAAGAAACAGGGCACTGCATTGTATGATAATGTTGCTTGTCAGGATCTTACATGTAATGGAATGAGAGATGCGCCAAGCTGACCTTAAAGTTTATGGCTTCACATTCACTGCTAACTCATGGGTAGGGTTAGATGAACAGCCATATTTTAGCCTGTCTGTTTTAAAATAGTTCACATTTTTCAATCAGCTAAGAATCTTATTTAATTATTTTGAATGACATCAGAGTAGGTTTTGCCTTAGAATTTTATTTACTGTTTATCATTTAGATCTGTATTTGAGAGGAGTGTAGGTTAGGATTTCTTCTCCACTACCCATAACCTGAAGGTGGCCAGGTCTGAGAGCCCAACTCAGTGGTGATTTTACTATCAGCTGTCTTACAGTTATTTTGAAGCAATCCTTTAGGGCTCTGTTATACTCAATTATTTATATAAAAAACTCTGTTTTCCCTTCTGAGTAATGTTATGGCATTACTCAAGGTGGCTTACAATTTAAAATCACAACACAGTAATGCATATACGAACATGTGGAGGCAGACAAGACCACCATCAGTGTTTAAAAGTGTCATCCTTTTGGCAAGGCAAAGTTCTGCTGGAACAAAAACAGTTTCACAATAAGTTTGAACAAAGCCAAGGCCTCATGGGGCAAGGTGTTCCACACACAAATACCCACACAGAGTTCACAACCACTTGCAGTGATAAACAGTTCAGACAGAGATGACTGCCTATTCTACATTTCTTTTAATTTGGATCAGGGACAGCAGTTGTTTCCTTGGGTCAGTATCTGGCTTCTGTTGGGGTAGCATAAGGAAGAACAGACTCAGGTATAACACAAGCAACACGAAATATTGATGGGTGAAGAATTATTTTGTCCTGAGGTCATGAATGTGTACTGGACAGGGTCACACTGCCCGTATGAGATCATGTTAATAATCTGGGTGAGTTCCTGAACCCAGCTAGTTACTTGATATTCTGAAGGGGTCACAGTTAGGAAATACTTCTAAACTGCAGAGCTTTTAGCACCACCAGATATTACTCTTCCAGCACAAACCGCATATGAAATTGCAACAGATTTCCCACACTTTGGTGGGTAGATGCTGTTTAGGTACAGCCCACACTGTTCCATCCACTATAAAGGCCAAGGGAATAATAGCATACTGAAGCATGCCACTGTAGTGCCATGTTCATTTTTGTTCATCAAGGTTATATGTTGTTTGACAGTACTTTTTCATTTAAATGATGAATTTAACATTTTACTGATCAGTAAAGCTCCTGCTGTTTTAGAGGATTTCTATATCTGTCCCAGGCTGAGATGCAGGGTCCTTTCAGCCAGCCAGCCAGCCAGCCTTGGCATTTTCCAACACTTATGAATCCAGGTTATGTACCCAGAATTGATCAGGGCTGTTTTGACCATTTTTGTTTCTATTACAAATCTCTGAGATTTGTAAACCTCCAACGGGGCTTGTAGATATGAGCCCCTTCCCCTTGTCATAATTTCTATGTTTACATCAGCTTATATCAGCAGCAAGAAGGGTTAAAAAACAATAAACACCACAGTATAGTGACAACAGCCACTATCAGTGCCACCCAATGGGGGTACATTGATCCACATGGCCCCCCAACACTTTCCTGAAAAGCCATGTTGAGCATCCAAAAGGCCACAGCTCTTTGGAAGCTCAACAGGAAGGGGGCAAAGAGGTATCTGGGGGCAAGCTGTTCCACAGACAGAGGGCACCACTGAGAAGGCTTGACTAGTGATAGAGGACCCTTAACAAGCTCTCTGGCCCAGCTCCTTACTGAAGAGGCATAATCAACCTAGAAAAGTCAACAGGACCTAAGCAATGAAGGGCCTTAAGGGGGAGGAAAAGTGTGCTACAAATGGATATTCTTTTTCAGTAGATCCTGTGCCTGGCAAAGAGGTATTAAGGCAGCTTTGCAGTATAAGCAGCAGCTGGCCACAGTATCATCTGATCAGCAGAGGACTCACCTTGCTTCACTATTTATGTCTGTGGTACCTTTAAGAGGAAAGTTTTATGTTAATGTTTACCTGATGTTTTTATTACTATTTGTTTTAAATAATTTTACCAGTCTTTTTTCTGATTTGCTTGGGGGGGATTCTAGAAAGTTTTTCATATTATTCTGTTTTTTAGGAAATAATATTAAAATAATACTACTATCAGTTATTATAGTACTGCTATGTAACGTTAACATGCCCACTAATCTATTTTCTTGAAGATTAAGATTTGCGTGTATCATCACATCTTCATCATATCCTCAATGCCACGGACCAAAAAACTCCCCTCATCTCCAATTTTTCTGCACCTTGCCTTCCTTTGACAGAGGACATCATTGATAATAAAAATAATAAAGGCAGGATAGAAAATAAGTAAATAAATAAATAAATAGATAAATACCGGAGGAAATTAAAATGCATTGGGGTCCATGGGTTTCCCCTATTTAGCATGGATTCCTTGAGAATACACTCTTGGTTATGCAAGCAATATTGGAGACATTAAGAAGAGGTCGATGGAAATATAAGTCAGTAGTGACATTCCCACAGATTCAAAACTTTAATAAGTCTAACAATTTTTGTTAATGCTGTAAATTTACCTTGTGAGCATGCTACTTTATGTGGGGTGGGGCTTTTCCTACTTGAAATTAGTCATGTTGCAGCATTGAAGAAGAATAAATCCCTAATATTGGGGTATACTCCTTTGCATAAAAGGTCTTTCTCCAGACTGTGACCTGAGTCTCATATGGAGAAGGAATCAAGGCAATTAATGTGGTTGCCCATGGCAGGTGAGCTACTGGAACAATTTGGCTTTCCCCAAATCTAATCTAAAATCCTTTGCTGGCTCACATATGGGATTCACATGACCTTCTGCTGGTATTGGCTGGGAGAACTTCCCTTTGAGCATTTTACATTCCACAGCTATGCCATAAATGCATGTTCCTTCTAATCTCTCAGCAAATGTATAGTAATTATAAAACCACACAGATTAATGCCTAACTGTTCTGACAAACAGCCAGCACACAAAAATGTGCAGGAAACTCCCTCAGTCAGAAATGGAAAGCAAAGCTATTCACAAATCTATTAATTGAAAAAATGATCTTGCATCATAATTTGTGAAGCTGATTGGTTCTTAGTGAGGAAATACTCATAGTTCAAGTCTATGGCTCGGATGACATAGTTCAAGTCTATGGCTTCTTTCATCAGCCAAAATTGCTAACCATATGATACAACAACTGTTTTCAGTGTAAGATTATATATTCACAAATTGGACTTCAATAAAATATTGGAAGTATATCAGGACTTGAGGCCCTCCAGATACTGCTGAACAACATCTCCCACTAGCCCAAGCTCCTCCACTCTCTTCAGCTACAGTTTTCATAAAATCCTTGAGCTAGAAGGGACCATAGAGACTTCTAGTCCAACCCCCTGCTTAGTGTATAGTCCATTACTGTATCTTTGATGCAAGATGACCATCCAGCCTGTTTGAAGACCTCTAGTGAAAGAGAGAAAGCCAGTTGGGTGTAGGCTATAAACCAGGAGACCATGAGTTCTAGTCCTGCCTTAGGCATGAAGCAAGTTGGGTAACCTTGGGCCAGTCACTTGCTCTTGGCCCTTGGAGGAAGGCAATGGCAAACCACTTCCGAAAAACCTTGCTGAGAAGACTGCAGGGACCTGTCCAGGCAGTCACCTGGGGAGTCAACACTGACAAATGAAAGAAGGAAGGAAGGAAGGAAGGAAGGAAGGAAGGAAGGAAGGAGGGAGGGAGGGAGGGAGGGAGGGAGGGAGGGAGGGAGGGAGGGAAAGAACACAGCCTGTTCTACTCAGTTGCAACTCATATATGATGTCTAGGCTGAACCGCCTTCCTTGTAGTTTTATCCTACTGTTCCTCTTCTACGTAACAATCCTTCAGATATTCAGATAAGACTGCCAGCACATCTCCCTTTAGTTGCCTTTTCTATACATTAACACAATAACTTGCTCCAATTTATCATTGTCCTTTTTGAACTAGATGGTGGTGCCTAGAACTGGTATGAAAATGGCAGGGATGATAAATTCTTTAGAGTTTCAGCTGGATATCAGCTGGATATACTCAGGGGTTTCACTGCAATAAATACAAAGAGGCTAACATGAAAAAGGTGGCATTCATAACTTTGTCATCCCTTATTCTTGGCCTGGTATCCATCCATTCATTGTCAAGACTTAAACCTGCCCCAGTCTGCAAGGTCAGGTTTGATCCAGAGTGTGAAAGAAGACTCTCTTTGGAATGCTGAGAACTGAGTAGACCTCTCTCCCAGTTGTGTTGGCAGGTTCAGCATAGAAGTGTAACATTTCAGTAGCACAAGAGGGAGAACCAAGGCTTGTGGCTGACCACGTTAAAGCAGCTGAGAAAGTGAATGAAGCCCAAAGCGATATTAGCAATCTGACATTAGGCACAGAATTGAATGAGATGAAAAAACACATTGGCCACCTACTCATAACACTGTCAGAGAGCCCATTACACAAGCCACAAACAGCCTTTTTCAGGTAAGGGAATGAAGCCGCAACACCATGTAAGAGAATGAAGCTGCAACATGTTGACTGTTACAATGCCAGTAGCAGCAGAAAAACCAATGGATCTGTAGAATTATGCCTAAGATTGACAAAATATTTATTCCCATTTTTAAAGATGCCTGGTAAAGTTTCTCAGAGTGAAAGCTTCACTATTGTTCTTGTGTTTGACATGTAATAATAATGCTATTCCTGGATATCCGAGGGAGAGTTATTGGGACATCAAATTAAACACTCTGCATCGATAAGGAAACCAGCATGGGATGGTTGACTTTTCAAGCTGGCATGATTGCATTTGGCAGTCATCGCTCACCACAATGTGTTTGGGAAAGGCGTGGTCCTGCTGTTAAGTAGGAAGCAATTTCCTTGCAGAAAACTTGGTTATTTAGACATTTTCCCCAACTGTTATGTAGCGTTAAGTGAAATTCCAAGATTTTCATTTTTTGAGACAGTTATCCGCATGAAAATGTAAGAATAACACCCATCGTAAATGTTTTAAGTATTGTTATTTTTGCAAATCCATGTACTTTTACATAAAACCAGCTATCACACAATTCTTTGATTTTTTAAAACTATTATTGAGAAAGATAATATGATTTTATTTTGTGGCAAACGTTATTTTACCCACCCAGTATCTCAGGTCATATTAGGGGAAAAAATGGATATTGGGCTGGGCTACTGTCATCTGGAGCTCTGCAGCAATCCATAGGTAAAGGTAAAGGTTTCCCTTGACGTAAAGTCCAGTCGAATCCGACTCTAGGGGGCGGTGCTCATCTCCGTTTCTAAGCCTTGGAGCCGGCGTTGTCATAGACACTTCCGGGTCATGTGGCCAGCATGACGACTCGGAACGCCGTTACCTTCCCGCCGAAGCGGTACCTATTGATCTACTCACATTTGCATGTTTTCGAACTGTTAGGTGAGCAGAAGCTGGGATTAACAACGGGAGCTCACCCCGCCGCGTGGTTTCGAACCGCCGACCTTCCGATCGACAGCTCAAAAAAGAAAAAAATAGAACCTGCTATTTTGAGAAAAATTGTCGTCATGATTTAGAGGGAGGCTGAATTACTGAATTGGGGCATATTTGGCTGATCCTAAAAAAGCAGGTAAATTTTTTCTTCTCTCTTTTGGCAACTAAAGATCAAGTTATTTAGCTATTTATTCAATTATTTTGCAGCTGAGGATTTTAGTAAGTAGGACCATGCTACATTATTGCCCTGGTGAATGAGGGAGGAGGGGGTTGGATTTTCACATCTGGGAGGGAACTGTTTTTTTTCTTTTCCTTTTTAAAATGTTTGTTAAGCATACCCAAAAGCTTACAGACTATTTCATTTTGCTTATATTTTAAAAATTTAAAAAAAATAAAAGAAAAATAAAGTCAAGGGTCATGTCATGTGTAGCCTGCAGGTATAGGTTGCCATCTTGTAATAGATATTACTGAAATATGGAATTTGGAATTTTCTACAGAGGATTTTGCCTCACCCTAAATAAAGAGGCATGTAAATTCCTAAATGAATGGGCAGGAGGTTGTTCAAACATAAATTTTTTGTGCATTGCATGTCAGCCAAAGACATCTGAGGACTCCAAGAGAAACAACATGTTGGGATGAACCCTTACAGGAACCTTTGAACAATTCATTGAGTGATGATTCCCTTCTTATCACAATTACTCATGTCTATATTTCAATGTTTATGTAAGTCTTTATGTTTTTATGAGTGTGTTTCTGACAGTCTTTAAAAATTTCATAGTACAACCAATTGATTGTGACTGCTTGGCACAAGGAAAAATCTCTGCCCAGCAAGCTGGTCTTTGAACAAGGTTAAGCTGTATAATTGTGGCATATAATAAAAGGGAACAAAGATATTAAATATTTGACTTTGTGCTATAATTCTTCACAGGCTGCTCCCAGTAAACAGGATAGACTTTAGCGGGCATTCAGAGCAATCAGGATAAGCAAAGATAAAGTTCTCACCTTTTAAATGTTTTGCTGAGTCACATAGAAATCAAAGTGCTATGTAAAACTTTTTAAAGAAGTGATTGGCAGAGACAGCACAGTGCTGCTTTTTTATTAACAGGAAAGCCAAGCTAGATATAATGGGGCAGCCAGGTAGATTTAGTCACACTTTGGTGCCAGGGTGGGGGAGGTGTTTTTGATGTTTTTGATGGCATTTCTAAAACTCAACAAATAGGAGCCATCTACTGGGCTTATGGTGTCCCAAGGAAGGGTAGCAGCAATTGAAAAGGCCTCTGCTCTGACATCATCTGCCCCCAGTGATGTCAATCTCTGAGTGAAAGGACTTGAGGAGAACCCCTTCTACATTATCTTATCACAGGTGGAAATAACTGGGAGAGGGTGGTCTTGATTTAGCAGTGTCACATGGTCAGATCATCACTACTTAGCTACTGCATTCTGGACTAGCTGCAGCTTCCATATGGTCTTCAGCCCCATATAGAGCCCACTGAAATACTCCAAAGGAGAAGTGACTAAGGCATGAGTGAATAAAAGAATGGCCTCCTATTCAGGAAGGGTCATATCTGTCACACCAGATGGAGTTGTTCAAAGGTCCTCTTTGCCAAAGCTGCCAACTTCTCCTCAAGCAGCTTTGGCAAAGAGGATCTCATCCAGAACTAAAGGTGGAATATCCCTAGAATTCCATGGCTTGCTCACCAAAAGCCACTTTTCTTCCTAGGATTTAGCGTTAGCTAGTTTGTTCACATCCAGACCCTAACAGCCTCCAGGTATCTCAATCACATCATCTGTTTGGCCCAGGGTTTAGATGTAATACTATATATTGATGATTAACCTATGATGATAGGCAACCTTCCCAGAATGAAAAGGGTGTTGAGCCTCTGAAACAGCCTCTTCCCTTCACCAACAAGAACTACATTTCAGGAAGGAAGACAACCACTGCAGTACAGTGTCCTCCCTGCACTCCCAGTCCTCGGAGGAGGTGTAGGAGGATATGATGGTCGATAACATTGAAAGCCACTGAGAGGTCAAGCAATACTTGGATAGTTGCACCCATCTTATTCTGGCTTTGCCAGTGGTCATCCACAAGTGAGACTATTTTAAGTGATTTAGTATGCAGAGGGGCAGGAGAGCAAATCCACTTTCCATATAATATTGGAAATGAACCACTCTTAAATCACTTCAAACAAATGGTCAAAATGGAAGGATCTAAAAGACTTTCACCATGAATTTTTCAGTGGAATAAACACTACCACCATAATGGTTGCTGGCATGTATTTTTCCCAGAAAGAAAAATCTTCAAAAAGCTGTGTATAGGGAAAAAAGTTGCATGCTGAAAGTTGCATGCAAACAGAAGCAGTGATGATTAAAAAAAGAGCTCACATTAGAGGAATTTGCATTTTAAAAGCCAGCATCAGGAAAATCAAAGAACAAGAGTAGGGTGATTTGAATTTAAAACTTCCTAGGCAATTTATTTATTTATTTATTTATTTATTTATTTATTTATTTAATTTATTTATTCACCGCCCATCTCTCCCCAACAGGGGGACTCTGGGCGGCTTACAATAAAACAAGATTAAAATATAAAACCATTACAATTAAAATACAATAAAAATATAAATATAATAAAATCTACATGGCAAAGAGATCTTAATCAGACCTTCAGTGTGGTAAGTCCCTCCGGATCACTTCATGGTGCTAGCCATCCCCAGGTGTAATTATTTGCCCTCCCATTCCAAGCCTGCCCACAAAACCAGGTCTTTAATCTTTTGCGGAAGTCCAGGAGCAAGGGGGCTTGTCTCACCTCTGGGGGAAGGATGTTCCAAAGGGCGGGAGCTACAGCAGAGAAGGCACGCTTCCGAGACCCCGCTAGATGGAATTCTTTTATAGATGGGGCCCGTAACATGCCCTCCCTGCTTGACCGGATGGGGTGGGTCGATGTAATAGGGATGAGACGGTCCCTCAGATATCCTGGTCCCATGCCATGTAGGGCTTTAAAGGTGATAACCAACACCTTGAATTGGACTGGGAAGCAAAAATTTACATCAACAACTACATAAATTAAGGGAAGCTGTACATATTGTAGGATGCTTCCATATGTTATAAGAAAGTTGTACCCTTCAGCATGTTACAGATGAAATTCTAATATGCTTTCTTTCAGTATGGATCCACATACAGTGCAGGCACTTCTATAAGCTTTTATCTCACAGTTCTTTGTTTATTTGGCAGTTTATTTTTATTGTATTTATTTCCTCTAAAATAATCTGTTGTATGATGATTGCTAATTCTGATGTAGGTGTGTAAAGGCCATTATTACTGCATCAGGGAGAACATTTAGCCCTGCATTCCCCCCACTCAGTGAACAATTATCTTTAATCCACTGTAATTCACATCCTGTACTCAGTGTCCTGGTGGCCTTCTGAGCCCCATGCCCTGACACCTCTGCCCTTTGCACCTGTTGTTGGAGGAGGCTAAAAATGAATTTGAAATCAAAGGAAACCCAGCAGCACACAATCCCACTGGCAGGTATCCAATATGTTGGTCTGAGGGTAGACTCCAGATTCAGAGGAATGTTTGAAAGGCAAGAATATGTGTTGACAACTCTTCTTAATCTTCATATCAAGAGTAGAATTAACACCATATTTCTACCCCATGCAAGCACAGATTGCTCACTGAATGTTGTAATGAATAAAAGATCCAGAATTCAGGTCATTGTCTTCTAAGGGCATCTCCAGCAAAGCACCTGCTAACACATAATGACCTTTCCTAACAATAAACTGATTGATTCATTTGATTCCATATCTATATATAATATTTTCCATATTAAAGATCTGAAAGTATTTCTCAAGGGTTAACATTTATAACACTTCTGTATAAATAGACCATATTTTACAGACAGCAATGCTCATTTTGAGGGGGTTCTCTATCTGAAGTGCTAGCTAATCAAGTCTTGCTAAAAGGCCATAAGTGGCTGAAGACATGTCCATCTCATACTCTTCCATATGAGGGTGAGATGTACTGCTTTATTGCAGACATTATAATTATTTTTTAATGATCAGGCATCTATGCTCATAAATTAGCACATAACAGAATAGAGAAGGTAAACACTGTCAGCCATCTTATCACATGACTTCCCAGACATACAAACTGCACTTGTAGGTAATAAATGGAGTCTGCGAATCACATGGGAAGAGAAAGGAATTTCACAGAGAGAGTTTCATAGAGGGGTGGGGAAGTTGAAATGGACTAAAAAGTTGGGGAGAGAGAAAAAAGGAAAATGGCTAGCAAGCAAGGTTGGAATTAAGCCATCATGGGATGCTGAAAGGATGTAGATTCTAAGGTGACCCAAGACTACCCAAAAGGAATTGGCATAGGCACATGCATGGAGAATGACATAGCATGGGTTCTGTCCATTATTATGGTTGGTTGCACAGTCAGCCAGATGTTTAGACTGGATTTGGCATTTTTATCCACCTATTGAGTCCTTCCCAAGGACCTAGGATAGGCTGCTATGATGATGATGATGATGATGATGATGATGATGATACTTAAAGGGAGGAGAAAATTGAAAACACAAGAAAGAAGATCCAGGTTTTGTGAGTCATGAGAAGCCAGCTAAGTTTTAACTGAAGCCATTGGTTAAGTCTTTGGTGGAGTTTAGCAGTGGCTACATTTTATGATAGGCACACTATTATTTTATCAGAGGTGTTACTATTGTTGGCAGGGAGATAGTTAACTGGAATGGTAGAGCATAAAAGGAACTAATGACTTTCCATCTTCCTCAGAAGGCAGATACTGGAAGGAGGCAAAGAGGGAAGAGCTGTAGGACTGTGTGTATACAGCAGCTGAATTTTGCTTGTTTAGTTAGCTGACCAGAAAAGGCAATCTTGGAAAAAGAACCCTGACGTCTTTCTACCCTTGTTATGATAAGAATAAAGGAAAAAGTTGACATGGGTCAAAAAAAGGTCCTTGCATGTTGTATTATGACTGTTTTGTATCTGATCAATGATGAGAATTCATGACATAGCACATGTACATTTTATAAAATCTACAGTATATTTCTTTTTGTCCCTTGAGTATGTGGGTGGAAGGGGGACAATGCCTGTGTTGGCAAAAGCTGACATAATGTATATATAATAGGTCTGACAGAGGACAGATGGCAGAAAATGATATTTGTGTCTCCTTTCCTTCGCAGATTGGAGGACTCTCTTGAAAAGGGTGGACAACAGAGAGGAGAAATTGCTGAATGTTTGCTGGTGGCATCTTCCATAAACAGAAGCTCTACTCCTTGAAGGCACCTGTACAAATTTTAGCATTCTCTTTCCCACTCAGAAGTGGCCTCTAAAAGGTGGTCAGATCCTTAGTAGAGGTTTTTGGATTGGTTCGAGGAGACTTCTGTCTCTAGCAATCCTTCCACACCAAATGGTGTTGCCCCAGCTGTGGAAATCCCTCAAAAGAACCATGTAGCACAGACCTTCATGTCATTTTGCTGCCTTTTAGTGCCTAACCTTTTCTTTTCTTTTTTTCTGGGCCTTTTAGTATTCAACTGTTTATTTCAATATTTGCTTATTCTTTAACTGTTTTTATCAATATTCAATTTTATATTATTTACTTCTTGTTGAGATATCTTGATGGCCTCTAAAATATGATAGATAGATCATAGGTCAACAGGTCAACATTTGATCCATGAGGAGATACACTTAAACCATATTTTAACTCCCCTGATTTTCTGCCTACAATTTGAATATTCTTAGCGATGACAGAAGAACCAAATCCAGATGACAGCACTGAAGACTGAGTCACTTCCAGCTCCAGAGAAGTGATGTGGGACAATTTTGGCAATTTGCTTGGGGGCAGCATATCCTGTGCTCAGATGTTTGCCTCCTCCAACCTCATTTCCCAAATTAGGCCTGATTATGTTTGTGCTGGAGCACCTTCACAGTTAAGTGGTTTGGTGATGCCAAACAATGTGTAGATATATTCTTACCAAAAGTTGTATCTGTAAAATGATGTTGTAAGAGGCAGATAATTAAAGATTTAGTCATGTAACATGTTGTAGGCAATAAGTGATTATACCTTTCGCATGAGATAATAATGGCCAAACTCAAGTGACTAACATGGAAAGAACTTTGTTTTCCAGTATTTTTTTCTTAGCTGTTCTATCATTTTGACCTTTTAAAGTTTTAAACTTCTCTGATTAACCCTTATGGTAGTGTCCACAAGCCCCACAGTTTACAAATTCTAGCATAGGTTATCAATTGATATCGATCTCAATGTCAATTGTCTTCTTGCTTCACACGACTGGAGTTACTTTACATTAGTGCTGTGTTTATGTACAACAAACATATCATAAGGTTCTCAGAATGAGGCTAGTGGGAATTTATTATAAATCTATTATTATTACTATTATTATTATTATTATTATTATTATTATTATTATTATTGAGAGAATGGAAGTCAAAGGTCTAGAGGTATAAATGGAAGTCAGTTTCTTCCCACAGTGTTACTCAGGCTGATTCTTGTTCAGTTGCATCTGACTGGCTGTTCAGGATCACCTGACTTTTCTGGATGGGTGGTCCAGAGATCGCTGGGCCATAACTTCAGCAGTAATATAGTTCTCTCTATAGGAAGGCAAGAAGCAGTGCCCGATCCTGACATATACATACATCTTTGCATGCATTGGTGGTAGGATTATGGTAAACATTGCCTGATAAAATTATATTACCTGGCTTGTTTTTTCGATGGCTTTTTTCCATCCCATGATCATATGTAAAAGAGAACAAATTCCAGCTTTAAAATAGCTCCTGCCAGTCTCACTTCATCTATTTCAGGAGCTGGTTCATTTCGACATATATTGAACCACAGCCACATCGTTCAAAGCCAAACTTCTGTTGCACCTAGAGTGGTTTCTTCTCTCCATGTCCTCTCATGCTGCTTAAAATAAACTGCAGTATTGTTTTTCTTTTACTTCCTTTGCTTGTTAGGTTTGGTGTGTTAGCATTTAGTGGTTAGATTGCTGACAATATTGCAGTGACATCGTGGACCCTTGACCTACTAGTGCTATATCTGGAGATTCTGGAATAACCATTAGAAAGCACACAACCCTGGGCGTCTGCTTTGGCTTTAGTGGGCTACATCCCAAGTAGGTGTGAATGAGTCTGGTTCTAAATTGAGATCAGTTGAAATCAACAGACTTGGTATACAACCTGCATAAATTTAACATAATAGAGATTAATCAGCTGATAGCCTCACAGTTTAGGAGATAGCAGCTTGTCTTGGAAATTATATGGGAAGAAATACAGAGGAGGAACATATGGTAGAAACTCATTAATAGAATGTTAATACATTCCTGCATTTTAAGTACATAAACATATATAAAATTACATGTGCAAGTTGTCATCATAGGCTATATCTTGAGGTGTAATTATTATTAATATTATGAAACAAATATGTTTGGTTTGGTTTGGTTTGCTGGATTGCAAATATACATGTTTGTACATGTCTGCACTGACTGGAGAGAGATTGGATCATGATAAAAATGAAAACTTCTTCCCAACCAGATGAAGTAGTGTTGAAGTAAAACTGAATCAAGAATAGCTATATAGCCAGTGTTAGCAGCACTGTAATGCTCTTAAAACTCAGTCTCATTTATTGTGGGTGCGCTCTTAGATCTGGTACTGCTCTTGAATTCTCCCATGGGGTGGGGCCCAAGAAAGCTTTCTTTCATCTTAGGCTGATTTACCAGTTACACCCTTTCCTGGGGAAGAATGAAAAAGCTGGTAGTCATGGTAATTCATGTCTTAATGACATCTAGATTAAGTTATTTTAATATACTCTACACTGGGCTGTCTTTGAAGAATTTCAAAACTGCAACTACTCCTGGATGGGGCCTCTGGAATACACAAAAGGGTTCTAGCCTGATATTATGGCCCCTTAACTGGCTCCAAGCTGATTTCTAGTTCCAAAGACCTAGCTTTGATCTTTAAAGCCCAACATGGTCTGGATCCAGGGCTTGTCAAGAGCCACCTTTTCCAATTTCCCAAACTTCACCCTCCCTCCTCAAGATTCTACTTAAAGTTTAAAAACAAGCAGGCCACACCATCTACACATTTAACGTACAAGTATTAAAGTTAATCCCTGATCAAATAGTACAGGATAATGAATTCTAGAAATGCCCATTAATGTTGGTTTAGTCTCTAATGGATAAGAGGACCATTCAGATTGGAATTAGGAAATGGTTCTAATTACCTGAGAACATCTATTTCTAATAAAAACAGAGAAAATAGTATTAGGTGTACTCTACATATTATCTGCTGGTCTTTCTGGGGTTCTGAACTTGCATAGGAGTTTTGAAATTAACCTGAGGGCTTCATGTATTCCTAGACTCACAGGTTGCCAACCCCTTGTGAAAATTCAGTAATAATAATACCATGAGTTTTAGAGTTTGTTCTGTTTTGTTTGTTTTAAAATCCTCATTGTGTCTTAACTGGAAGAATCTTCACTGGAGGAAAAATTAAACTCCAACATCTTATAATGGCAACCAACTTCAAGCAACTCAGTCCAGAGTCAGGGGTCCAGGGCTTTTAGAAGCTGCTATTTTAGGTTTAGGTCTTTTCGAGGACAAAAACCAAGTACCAACAGGTTGCAAGAAACACAAATAAATAGAAATTCAGGCCCAACAGAAAAGTAGATCTCCTTATGAGTAATAAATCATTCAGAATTGTGACCTTATATGTGAGGACAAATTCTCCCCAGAGGGTCAGAATTCCTGCATAGTTTATTCATAGAGGTTCTGGCTTTACAATCTCAGTTTCCAGTATGTAGTGTTGTTTATTCTTTTAGTCACTTCTGACTCTTCGTGACTTCATGGACCAGCCCACGCCAGAGCTTCCTGTCGGTCGTCAACACCCCCAGCTCCCCCAGGGACGAGTCCATCGCCTCTAGAATACCATCCATCCACCTCGCCCTTGGTCGGCCCCTCTTCCTTTTGTCCTCCACTCTCCCTAGCATCAGCATCTTCTCCAGGGTGTCCTGTCTTCTCATTATGTGGCCAAAGTATTTCATTTTTGCCTTTAATATCATTCCCTCAAGTGAGCAGTCTGGCTTGATTTCCTGGAGGATGGACTGGTTTGATCTTCTTGCAGTCCAAGGCACTCTCAGAATTTTCCTCCAACACCACAGTTCCAAAGCATCGATCTTCCTTCTCTCAGCCTTCCTTATGGTCCAGCTCTCGCAGCCATATGTTACTACGGGGAACACCATTGCTTTAACTATGCGGACCTTTGTTGTCAGTGTGATGTCTCTGCTCTTAACTATTTTATCGAGATTGTCATTGCTCTTCTCCCAAGGATTAAGCATCTTCTGATTTCCTGACTGCAGTCAGCATCTGCAGTAATCTTTGCACCTAGAAATACAAAGTCTTTCCCTGCTTCTACATTTTCTCCCTCTATTTGCCAGTTATCAATCAAGCTGGTTGCCATAATCTTGGTTTTTTTGAGGTTTAGCTGCAAGCCAGCTTTTGCACTTTCTTCTTTCACCTTCATCATAAGGCTCCTCAGTTCCTCTTCGCTTTCAGCCATCAAAGTGGTATCATCTGCATATCTGAGATCGTTAATGTTTCTTCCCGTGATTTTAACTCGAGCCTTGCATTCCTCAAGCCCAGCATGTCGCATGATGTGTTCTGCGTACAAGTTGAATCGGTAGGGTGAGAGTATACAGCCCTGCCGTACTCCTTTCCCAATCTTAAACCAGTCCGTTGTTCCGTGGTCTGTTCTTACTGTTGCTACTTGGTCGTTATACAGATTCTTCAGGAGGCAGACAAGATGACTTGGTATCCCCATACCACTAAGAACTTGCCACAATTTGTTATGGTCCACACAGTCAAAGGCTTTAGAATAGTCAATAAAACAGAAGTAGATGTTTTTCTGAAACTCCCTGGCTTTTTCCATTATCCATCGGATATTGGCAATTTGGTCCCTAGTTCCTCTGCCTTTTCTAAACTCAGCTTATACAACTGGCAATTCTCACTCCATGAATTGCTGAAGTCTACCTTGCAGGATCTTGAGCATTACCTTACTGGCATGTGAAATGAGTGCCACTGTTCGATATGGGGATATAAGTTGATTTTTTCCAGTCTGATGGCCATTCTTGTGTTTTCCAAATTTGCTGGCATATAGCATGCATTACCTTGACAGCATCATTTTGCAAGATTTTGAACAGTTCAGCTGGGATGCCGTCGTCTCCTGCTGCCTTGTTATTAGCAATGCTTCTTAAGGCCCATTCAACCTCACTCTTCAGGATGTCTGGCTCTAGCTCACTGACCACACCATCAAAGCTATCCCCGATATTGTTATCCTTCCTATACAGGTCTTCTGTATATTCTTGCCACCATTTCTTAATCTCTTCTTCTTCTGTTAGGTCCTTGCCATCTTTGTTTTTGATCATACCCATTTTGGCCTGGAATTTACCTCCGATGTTTCTAATTTTCTGGAAGAGGTCTCTTGTCCTTCCTATTCTATTGTCTTCTTCCACTTCCACACATTGCTTGTTTAAAAATAATTCCTTATCTCTGCTGGCTAACCTCTGGAATTTTGCATTTAATTGGGCATATCTCCCCCTATCACTGTTGCCTTTTGCTTTCCTTCTTTCTTGGGCTACTTCTAGTGTCTCAGCAGACAGCCATTTTGCCTTCTTGGTTTTCTTTTTCTTTGGGATGTATTTTGTTGCTGCCTCCTGAACAATGTTGCGAACTTCTGTCCAGAGTTCTTCCGGGACCCTATCTACTAAGTCCAGTCCCTTAAATCTATTCTTCACCTCCACTGCATATTCCTTAGGGATATTAGTGAGCTCATATCTAGCTGATCTGTGGGTCTTCCCTAATCTCTTTAGTCTGATCCTAAATTGTGCAAGAAGAAGTTCGTGATCAGAACTACAGTCAGCTCCAGGTTTTGTTTTTACCAACTGTATAGATGTCTGCCACCTTTGGCTGCAAAGGATGTAGTCAATCTGATTTCAGTGTTGTCCATCTGGTGAAGTCCATGTATAAAGCCATCTCTTAGGTTGTTGGAAGAGAGTGTTTGTTATGCAGAGTGAGTTGTCTTGGTAAAATTCTATCAGCCTATGTCCTGCTTCGTTTTGTTCTCCCAGGCCATGCTTACCTGTAATTCCAGGTGTCATTTGACTGCCCACCTTAGCATTCCAGTCTCCAGTGATGAAAATAACATCTCTTTTAGATGTGTTGCCCAGTAGGTGCTGCAGATCCTCATAGAACTGCCCTACTTCAGCTTCTTCAGCATCTGTGGTTGGGGCGTATATTTGGATCACTGTGATGTTAGATGGCTTGCCCTGAATTCGAATTGAGATAATTCTATCGTTTTTTGGATTGTATCCAAGCACTGCTTTAGCCACTTTACTATTAATTATGAAGGCTACTCCATTTCTTCTGTGGTCCTCTTGTCCACAGTAGTAGATCTGGTGGTCATTTGATGTGAAGTGGCCCATTCCAGTCCATTTCAGTTCACTGACGCCCAAAATGTCTATCTTTAATCTTGACATCTCACCAATAAGCACATCCAATTTGCCCTGGCTCATAGATCTTACATTCCAGGTTCCAATGGTGTGTTGATCCTTAGAACATCGGATTCGCCATTCACCACCAGCACCGTCGGCCGCTAGCCATCCTTTTGGCTTTGAGCTAGCTGCGTCATCACGTCTGGGGCTAGTTGAGCTCATCCTCTGTTCCTCCCCAGTAGCATTTTGACCATCTTCCGACCTGGGGGTCTCATCTTCCGATGATATACCGACATATCTCTGGTTGTACTGATCCATTTAGTTTTCATGGCAAGAATACTGGGGTGGGTTGCCATTACCTTCCCCAGGGATCGCCTTTAGTCTGACCTCTCTGTCATGACCTTCCCGTCTTGGGTGGCCCTTCACCGTTTAGCTCATGGCATCATTGAGGTGCTCAAGCTCCAGCACCACAACGAGGTAACGATCCTTTGCTGAAGCCAGTATGTAGTACTAAATACAAAACTGTTAAACTAGTACCTGACCTTGCTTGTGGTATACAAGCTATAATTCAGGGTTTTTGGTGTTAATTTCAGCACTGTGCCTGGCTCTTGCTTGGACACCATGCATACTAGTCTTTCTCTTTACTGGAACTCTTGTGACTAAATAAGGACTGCTTATCACTATCATGTTTCTTTTCTGTTTTGATTTCACTTTGCATACTCTAGATCCCATGCAGCAGAAAAGTTCCACTATTTTTTATATTTTCTATTGTGATTCAATGAGTTAATTTCTTGGTTGAATGGCACAAATACATCTTCAACAATAGCCCAAATTGTTTGAATCCACATGGGAAGACTTTCATTGCTAGGGAAATATGTGTTACTGTGCTGTACTTCTAGCCATTATTCTACATATCAGAATTGTAATAGTGTAATTTTTCCCATGAAACTATATGTGGTTTCAAAACCTAATCTGAAATCTTTTTACTGTTATTTTCTTGCATATATTATGAATTCCCAGCTTTGATTAGTCATGATTAGGTTAAAGCTATAGAGAAAACAGGTGCCCTAGCTGCCTAAGCAAGCAGGAGATGGAGATAATGAAATGGAATTAATGGAGGTAAGAGAGGACAATCAAGTTAATTAGGCAATATGGAATCAATTTAACAGAATGGAGGGAAGGAGATCGCCCTGTTCTGTAGTCCAGTGCAATGTCAAATAAACTGCTAGAGAAACCTGATTAACCTTATTTAATTCCATTAAATAAGTTCATTTAGAAAAGTTAACTAAGGTTTCAATCCTATGATTTCTGTAGGGCTTTCTGAGAGCCAAAGACTGGGAAAAAACCCCCTCCAACTTCAGAACGGGAAATCTGATAGTGGAAACTCCCTCACTTTCCCTCCTGCTAGTTCCAAGAGGAAGGATTAAACACACGCGCACACACGCGTGCACACACACACACACAGAGCAAGGCGAGGAAAGTGGAGCAAATGCTGCTCTTCTTTCCTATCTGTCTTCCAGTAAAATAATTAATATAACAGCTCATCCTTTTTTACTTGACAACAATGTGGCAAGTAATATTGCTGTGTAAATCAATGTAGGATGCAATAATATATCCAGATACATGGCAATACAAGATCCATTGAAACTTTGAATAGATATGTATCATATGGGACTGCAAAAAAGGCAGCCAAAATACATATTGATTTTATATAATTCTTCTAAATCATATATTCAAAGTGGTCTGCAACGGAGGGTTTGAAATCAAACCCACACATGCGTACACACCTCTGTATTAAAAAAAAAAGGCAACATAACATTGTTTCTGCTAAATAAATATGAGTTTCCACATTAGCACCATTTTGAAAATATGTTAACAAGGATATAAATTTTTATGATCAGGAGTACTGATACATACTGACATTTGGATAGCCACGTGAAAGTTTATTTAATTCAAGAAAGAAAATTTCAGCACAGCTTCCACTAACTTCTCACTAACTTCTGACATTAAAGCTGCTTTAACAGTTGTGATCAAAACACAATCGTGCAGAAGAGATCCAGATGGGAGGGTGAAGGGAATGTAGAGGTAATTGTTGCAACACACCATTACAGTTTCAGCTTTACATTTTCCAGAAATTTAAAGTTTAAAAAGTGACCATGCAGGTATTTAAAATGGCTAGGCAGGTCATGGAGGAGACAGTAGGCCGTATGGAGCATGAGTAGCTTCTCCCAAACATATGATATATTCCAACTTGTCATTTACTTGCATGTTTAACCTCAACAATGAGATCATAGCAGAAAGGGCTTGAAACCTGCCAGTTTATCTTGTGTGTCAGAAGCAGACTCTTACTGTGATCTTGGGCTGTTCTAATAAAAGCCTTGTTATACTAGTATTCTATTGATTTATCTTAATTAGCAAACAGAATCACCTTAATTAATAGTTTGTTTGAAGAGCACAGTTAGAAAAAAACTATACCACAAAACAGGGCATTTAAAGACTCTTGACAGAATGCTCGTTTGAGCATCCTCTGTACTCCCTTAATTTCTCCTCATTGCATAGTTCATCAGGGTAATTTTTCCTCTTTGTATGCTGAAGTAAGCAGTCTAGTCATCAAGCACATGTAGGAGAATGTAAAATAACTCTTGGCAAATATTGAACCATACTACAGATGGAGGCCCCTCCATGTGGGGTGCCAGGAAAAATTGCCCCCTTGTCCTGTTTTGTATATGGTGTTTTCTGCAAGAAATTTTAGCCGCAGAGAAGTTGCTATGGTAACAAGTCACTTTGGCAGGGTGAGAAGGTCAGACTTAATTGTCCTCAGGTTGGGGTATGGAAAAGGATGACCATATAAGCTAAAGCTGCTGATTGCCTGGGGGAACTTGCCACCAGAAGGTTTTAGTTTCATTTTTGCAGCCTCCCTTCCAGCAGCCTCTCTTCCAGCTCTGTGCACGTGAGTGTATGAGCTTGTAAAATATGTTTATGTAAAAAGCTTTTGTGCCTATCCAGGGCTCTGGATTTGGGAACTGTTTATGTTTTATGCTTTTTATAAATACACTTATTTTTATAGAGATGCCTGGTGTGTTTTTTCTGATCTCTTGGGCCAAATGCTTTCCAGCACTCTGAACATGTCCTTCATATGAAATGAAATCAAATGAAATCTTGATGATTATTTAGTCATATACAGTGACTTGCAAAATGCAGATTCAGATCCTTCACGGTAGATTGAAATTTTGCCAAGGGAATAATGATACATTTCCTTTTTAATATGTAGGCAAATTCAGTAATAAATAATTATTTATCTACTTAAGTTCAGAATTAAAGCTACTACATGTTGGCTCAAACTTCACAAGGTTGGGTAACGAGAAGCTTAGGGAGATACAGGCTTAACAGATATGCATCATGATCAAAACAGTGCTCGGTCTCAACACTATCTCCCTCCCTCCACTCTTTTCCTCAGCTAAGCCCAGATGGGAAGAATAGAGTGAATAGAAAGAGCAAAGATGCTGTACATTATCTGGTCCTTTTTTGTGGCATTGCACTACATTGTGTGACACCAGACAAGTGATCATAAGATGCATCTTTTTCAGTGTATAGGTATATAGCCAGCCTGCTTTCAATCTGCTTTTATGAAAGACCATCAGGTCTCTAATAATATTAGATTATTGGTAGATACATTAGCATTGTGTTCCAATAATGAAACTATCACATTGGCTTCATTAAATGGGAGGAAAAAACCCCTTTTTCTAATGGAGAGAATGAAATTTTTGGAACAAGCTATGATTAAGTTATTATTAAAAAAAGGATTTCCAGTAAAAGTTATCTCTTAGATTAAAAAAATCTCCTTCTGCTTGAGTAATTACTAATGGGTTTATTTCTCCTGTAATTAAGATGAGATATGGAATACATCAAGGATGCCCGTTATTTCCTTTAATATTTAATTTGGTAGTAGAACCTTTGGTATGTTTAATAAGACAGTCTGGTGACATTCAGGATGTTTGGTTAGTAGCAACTGCTACTAAATCTTTACCCAACTTTGTAGAAATGGTATTGCAACATGCAAATACTCTGGAAACACAAAAACTGAAATAAATCTGTCAGTTGGTAATATGATATATCTTTGGAAGCATGTAAGAAATTAGGGTTTGTTTATTGTTCTATTAAATACCAGGGAATAATTATTCCTAGGTAAATATTTTGTTTAGTTCAAGCAAATATTTCAAGCTATATAATTCAGATAAAGAGGATATTAAGAGGTAGATGAAATTACCCATCGGTTTGTAGGGAAGAATACAAGTAATGAAAATGAACATGTCAAGATTTATGTACCCTTTGATAATATTGCTGATGTAGACTCTGCTTGGATATTTTAATAATATTAATGAGTTAATAGTAAAGTGTTTATGGAATATCACATACCAAAGATCTATTTTTCAAAGTGCAGTTTCCATATGATTATGGTGGTTTTAATTTTCCAGATTTTTAAACCCTATCATTGGCCTTTAAATTCAGTCAGGTACTAAGATGAAAATTATCCAGAATATGTAGCTTTCTGGACCTGATTGGACAGTCATTGGGCATTGGACTACATGTTGTTGTTTATTAATTTAGTTGCTTCCGACTCTTCGTGACTTCATGGACCAGCCCACGCCAGAGCTTCCTGTCAGTTGTCAACACCCCCAGCTCCCCCAGGGACGAGTCCATCACCTCTAGAATATCATCCATCCACCTTGCCCTTGGTCGGCCCCTCTTCCTTTTGCCTTCCACTCTCCCCAGCATCAGCATCTTCTCCAGGGTATCCTGTCTTCTCATTATGTGGCCAAAGTATTTCAGTTTTGCCTTTAATATCATTCCCTCAAGTGAGCAGTCTGGCTTTATTTCCTGGAGGATGGACTGGTTTGATCTTCTTGCAGTCCAAGGCACTCTCAGAATTTTCCTCCAACACCACAGTTCCAAAGCATCAATCTTCCTTCTCTCAGCCTTCCTTATGGTCCAGCTCTCGCAGCCATATGTTACTATGGGGAACACCATTGCTTTAACTATGCGGACCTTTGTTGTCAGTGTGATGTCTCTGCTCTTAACTATTTTATCGAGATTTGTCATTGCTCTTCTCCCAAGGATTAAGCGTCTTCTGATTTCCTGACTGCAGTCAGCATCTGCAGTAATCTTTGCACCTAGAAACACAAAGTCATTCACTGCTTCTATATTTTCTCCCTCTATTTGCCAGTTATCAATCAAGCTGGTTGCCATAATCTTGGTTTTTTTGAGGTTTAGCTGCAAGCCAGCTTTTGCACTTTCTTCTTTCACCTTCATCATAAGGCTCCTCAGTTCCTCTTTGCTTTCAGCCATCAAAGTGGTATCATCTGCATATCTGAGATTGTTAATGTTTCTTCCAGCAATTTTAACTCCAGCCTTGGATTCCTCAAGCCAGCATGTCGCATGATGTGTTCTGTGTACAAGTTGAATAGGTAGGGTGAGAGTATACAGCCCTGCCGTACTCCTTTCCCAATCTCAAACCAGTCCGTTGTTCCGTCGTCTGTTCTTACTGTTGCTACTTGGTTGTTATACAGATTCTTCAGGAGGCAGACAAGATGACTTGGTATCCCCATGCCACTAAGAACTTGCCACAATTTGTTATGGTCCACACAGTCAAAGGCTTTAGAATAGTCAATAAAACAGAAGTAGATGTTTTTCTGAAACTCCCTGGCTTTTTCCATTATCCATTGGATATTGGCAATTTGGTCCCGAGTTCCTCTGCCTTTTCTAAACTCAGCTTGTACATCTGGCAATTCTCACTCCATGAATTGCTGAAGTCTACCTTGCAGGATCTTGAGCACTACCTTACTGGCATGTGAAATGAGTGCCACTGTTCGATAGTTTGAACATTCTTTAGTGTTTCCCTTTTTTGGTATGGGGATATAAGTTGATTTTTTCCAGTCTGATGCCATTCCTGTGTTTTCCAAATTTGCTGGCATATAGCATGCATTACCTTGACAGCATCATCTTGCAAGATTTTGAACAGTTCAGCTGGGATGCCATCGTCTCCTGCTGCCTTGTTATTAGCAATGCTTCTTAAGGCCCACTCAACCTCACTCTTCAGAATGTCTGGCTCTAGCTCACTGAACACACCGTCAAAGCTATCCCCGATATTGTTATCCTTCCTATACAGGTCTTCTGTATATTCTTGCCACCTTTTCTTGATCTCTTCTTCTTCTGTTAGGTCCTTGCCATCTTTGTTTTTGATCTCACCTATTTTTGCCTGGAATTTACCTCCGATGTTTCTAATTTTCTGGAAGAGGTCTCTTGTCCTTCCTATTCTATTGTCTTCTTCCACTTCCACGCATTGCTTGTTTAAAAATAATTCCTTATCTCTTCTGGCTAACCTCTGGAATTTTGCATTTAATTGGGCATATCTCCCCCTATCACTGTTGCCTTTTGCTTTCCTTCTTTCTTGGACTACTTCTAGTGTCTCAGCAGACAGCCACTTTGCCTTCTTGGTTTTTTTTTTCTTTGGGATGTATTTTGTTGCCGCCTCCTGAACAATGTTGCGAACTTCTGTCCAGAGTTCTTCTGGGACCCTATCTACTAAGTCCAGTCCCTTAAATCTATTCTTCACCTCCACTGCATATTCCTTAGGGATATTAGTGAGCTCATATCTAGCTGATCTGTGGGTCTTCCCTAATCTCTTTAGTCTAATCGTAAATTGTGCAATAATTGGACCACATACAAGTATAATTATTATTATTAATAATAATAATAATTTGGCACCTTTGAAATATTTCCATTATAGTAGGAATTTTTTGTTATTTCCATCTCTAAAACTGCTTAGACATATTTGGGCATTATTGGACAGGAAATTAAGATGTGATATGAAGTCTCATAGGAAATAGACAATTTGGGAAAATACATATTTAAAAATGGTGGGGAAAACTTAAAAAAAATATGAGCAGAAAATGGGATAGTCACTGCGATGACTGGAACACTCAACTTCTCATTAAATCCAACTCATAAGCAATTACTTAGAATTCTCTTTAATGATGTACAAAGTACATTCAGTATTCAGCATTCAGTACAAAGGAAAAAGGTGCAAATGGAAAAGCCCGCACTTTTCGCCCATTAAACAACTCCAGTGAATTCAAATCCCCCCCCTCCCCATCTCAGGCATGCACCCCTTCCTCTCACACCAGTTACTGTACGCATCTGCAGCTGTCTCTAATGGCTCCTCGCAAATTACCTTGGCATTACAAGATAGTCCAAACAAAATGATTTCACACTCCAACAATGTTCCCCCTCCCATGCCTTTCACTCACAAGAAGAATACACATGTTGACTGAAACATGCATGCAAGTCCAATCAATGTTTGGTCTGGGAGCATGACATACTGCCCACCTAAAAAAATTGAAAATATAAAAAAATTATTAGTAAAGCAGAGAAGAGAGTAATATAATATACTGTATGAAGGCAATGGTTAAATATAAAGAGTAGAAAGAAGAGAAAAAGGAAAATTCAAGGAAGAGGTTTGTCAGGATATTTAGCATGGAATTTATGTATTAAGGCAGAAACATTAACATGATGGCTATAGACCCATTCATGATCAGGAAAATGTTTCCACCTGATCAAATATTGCAAGGATCCATGGTGTCTGTGAGTGTCAAGGATTTTTTGAACTTCAAACTGTTGTTCTCCCTGCACCATAATGCGAGGTGGAGGAGGCAAAACAGGGTGCCAATGAAGAGATTCATGAGCAGGTTTCAGTAAGCTACAGTGAAAAACAGGGTGAATTCTTTTTAGATTGTGTGGAAGTTGCAGTTGAACTGTGACAGGATTAATGATTTTGACAATAGGAAAGGGTCCTATGAATTTAGGTCCCAATTTCTTGGGAGGACTGATGGGAGTGGAGAAATTTGGTAGACAGGTAAACTTTATCTCCAACCTTCATAGACCACTCTAGTTTGCACTTGCAATCAGCAATTTTTTTATAGGTTTGTTGGTCATCAAGTAAGGCTTGTTTGATGACTGGCCAAGCTGAAGTGACTTTTTTATACCAATCTGCTGCTGAACAAGTGTTGGGTGGGGTGAGGGGCAATTCAGGAATGGGAACAAACTCTTGACCAGAGACCACTTGGAAAGGGCTGAGCCCTGTGCTTTGATTAACAGAGTTATTATAGGCAAGTTCAGCAAAAGGAAGGAGTTCCAGCCAATCGTCTTGTTGGAAATTAATGTAACAGCATAGGAATTGCTCTAGAGTAGGCTGGACCCGTTCAGTTGCTCCATCCATCTGGGGATGGTTCGACAAGCTCAAAGATTGCTTAGTGCCAATGAGTTTCCAAAAGGATCTCCAAAATTTAGAGGTAAATTGTATGCTGCAGTCAGAAATGACACATTCGGGACACCTGTGTAAGTGATACAAATGTTATAAAAACAGTTTAGACAATTGAGCGGTGGGTATTTTGGAACAAGGTACAAAGTGAGCCTGTTTGGAAAAAGAGTCAATGACAGTCCAAATCACTGTTTTATTTTTACTTTAGGGGAGATCCACAATAAAGTCCATGGCAATTTCCTTCCAAGGTTGAGAAGGCTCGGCCACTGGTTGGAGGAGGCCCTGAGATTTGCCTCCTTTTTGTTTTGCTTGTGCACAAGTGGGACAAGTTGTGACATATTCTTTTACATCAAAAATGGCCCCTTTTGACAAGTGAGCAAGCATGTCTTTCATCAAGGGTAGGGGGTATTGATTTGTAGTAGTAATGGCATATAGTCCCCAATAATCTGTGCATAATCTTAAAGAGCTTTCCTTCTTTGCATGGAACAGCACAGGCTCTACTGGTGGCAAATTTGCTGGTTCAATAAATCCTCTGGCCAGATTTCTGTCAATGAACTCCCTCAACACTTCTTTTTCCTTTTCAGACATGCCATACATTTTAGGTTTTGGGAGTTTCACATTTGGATCAATTTCAATGGCACAGTCAGTCTTTCTGTGGGGAGGTAATTGATCTGACTCCTTTTCGTTGAATACATCGGTGAAATCTTGGTACTGAATTGGAATGCGTGGTTCATGCTTACTGGCAAGAAGTTGACATTTCTTTACTAGAATGCCAGCAAATTTGCTTTTGGGGCTTGCTGCCTCTTTGGCCAGACCTGGGCACTCCCCATAGAGTGGGAGACGGTGTTGATGTTTTCCTACTAACGATTAAGACTGCTATTGTACCTAATCATTTTGGCCGGGTGAAGAGGTTGTATTCGATTGACTCCTTTCACGTGCTTGATGCAAATCGCCTGGGGGGAGGATCCTGCCCGGACTTGTTTCTTACTTCCTCTTTTTCTCTGTGCCGATATGTAGCCAAGCTAGGTAGCTCTCAATGAGAGCTAAGTCCTTTAAATATGTTTTGCTTTTGTTTTGCTTTTTGTAAATAAATTATTTTTATAGAAATGCCTGGTGTGTGACTTTTCTGATCTCTCCTGGGCTAAAGGCTTTCCCAGCATTCTGCAACAGGTTATGTGCCCAGTAAACAGCCCAGTAAAACCTAGAGAGATCAGCTCCACACCTCATGCACAATTTAAAGGCAGGTAGCAAAGACCTGTGAAGATTTTCTTTGGAGCCACCTGGAGATTTTCCAGCAACTGCTGGTCTACAGGACAAAGAAGCTAGCTGAGGTGACTTGCAAAAGAAGGAAGAAGCCATGGCTACCTCCCAGCCCTCAGCGATGCCTCTGGAGAGCCTATCAGAGACCAACTATTTGAATTGGGCCCTGAAGATGGAGATGTATCTTCGCAGAGAGAATCTTTGGCTGCCAATTGGTGAGCAAAACCCCCCAAATCCCAGTGCTGAATGGCTGAGACAGGATGAGCGGGCTAGAGCCACCATTATCTTGGGAGTTGAGGACAATCAGCTAGTCCACGTGCGAGGCATGCAGTCTGCAAGGCAACTTTGGGACGCTTTGAGAGACTTGTATGTAAAGGCAACAGCAGGGAGTAAAGTTACTCTGACGAAAAAGCTGTACAGAGCCTACCTTGCAGAAGGAGATAGCCTTCCTGAGCACCTGCATTATATTCAGCAGCTGTTTGTTGAGTTGCAGGAGAGAGGAATGGAATTTACACCTCTCGCAAAATCCTATAGCCTCCTGTCCTCACTAAATGAAACGTGGGACATGCTGATTTGTACCCTGGAGGCTATGCCTGAAGCAGACCTCACCCCATCGTATGTTACACAGTGCTTACTCGCTGAATGGGAGAAGAGAGAGGAAAGATCCCCCCCATCTGTTCTGGAAAGCTGCAATACCAGAAAATGAGGGAAAAGAAGGGAAAGGAACCTGAGGCCACAGCGCTAGCCAGCCAGTGATGCTTCACTTGTGGTTCAGCTGGACATTTGCAAAGAGACTGTGCCATGAGACCCAAGAGTAGAAAGACAGAGAAGAAAAACACAAGGGCAACACAGAAGAAGGCTCTTCAGACAACCCAAATTGCACAGGTTGCTGAGAAGGGTAATTCTGATGTATGGGTGTTAGATTCTGGGGCCAATTGTCATTTATGTAATTGTAAAAGCTCTTTTGTGTCACTGTCTAAAACTGAAAGACAAAGTGTATCTTTGGCTGATGGGTCTGTGACCAAAATTATGGGACAAGGTGACTTGTATTTATCCTGCTTAGGAGAAACTGTAAAAGGTGTGTTGTATGTGCCAAATTTACAATCAAACCTTTTATCTGTGGCACAATTGGCTGCAACAGGGTATATCATAACATTTAAGAAAAATGGTTGTGAGATACGTAAAAATGGGAAATTGTGTGCTACTGGTATGTTAAAAGACTCCTTGTACATTGTGCAAAATGCAAGGAAGCCAAGCTGCAAGGCTGCAGTTGGCAACACTCCATATCATGACCAATGTGTACACCTGATGCACAGGAGATTTGGTCATGCTAATCTCAAGTATATAGCACAAATGCCACAGCTGTGTGCTGACCTAAAGATAAAACCCTGTGATAAATACTTAGACTGTGTAGTTTGCAAAGAATGCAAAACACTAAAAGCTCCTGTGAGTAAGCACAGTGACAGAGTTACAACTAGACCTTTGGAAATTGTACACTCTGACATTATTGGTCCTTTTGCTCCAAGTCTTGGACAAGCAAGGTATGCAATGACCATCATTGATGATTTCTCAAGATACACATTTATCTACATCTTAAAACATAAAGATGAGGCATTTGAGAAATTTAAAAGTTTTGTGACATGGGCAAATGGAAAATTCCCTAGGCCTGTATCTGCACTCCAATGTGATAGAGGAGGAGCATACCTTTCTCACAAATTCAGAAGGTTCCTAGTGGAAAAAGGGATAGAACAAATTCTTTCTAACCCTTACACCCCTCAGCAAAATGGTGTTGCTGAAAGAAAGGGCAGAACCTTGCAAAATGCGATGGAATGCATGATTAAAGACTCACAATTATCTTTTAAGTTCTGGGGAGAGGCAATATCGACTGCCACTTATGTTCAGAACAGATTGTATAACTCTGTGATTCAGGATACTCCATTCCATTTGTTTTATGGTGTGAAACCAAAGGTAAACCATCTTAGAGTGTTTGGTAGCACTGCATGGGTTCACATTCCAAAACAGCAGAGAAGGAAAGGAGGCCCCACAACAAAGAAAGCCATCTTTGTTGGCTATGAACAAAGCCAAAGGAGCTACAGGTTCATAATGGGAGAGAAATTAATAATTAGCAAAAGTGCTTCTTTTGCTGAACAAAACTGGGGGAGATTAAATTCTAGCTCTCCAGTTGATCTGACCACCACAAGAGAACAGCAAGGACTTGCTGATGGTGATCTTTTGCCTGATGAGGACATTAAACCAGAAAAGCAAACTGAAGATCTGTCTGATGAGACAGATGCTTCTCAGGAAAGTGATAGGAGTCAAAATTTAAGCCCTGTATTACCTCGCAGATCTCAGAGGAGTAATAAAGGCATTCCTCCATCATGTTTTCAGGCTGAAACAGTAAAGGCTTTTCACATATTCACAGAACCTGAGTCTTTAGAACAAGTGAATGCTTTACCACCTGAGATTGCACAAAATTGGCATTCTGCCATGCAACAGGAATTAGCATCCTTGAAAGAAAATAAAACATGGAAACTGGTAAATCTACCTCCCAATGAATGCTGTCTGGGTTGTAGGTGGGTTTTCAAACTGAAAAGGGATGCTGATGGCAAAATCCAAAAATATAAAGCAAGGTTGGTTGCAAAAGGGTTCACTCAAAGGAAAGATTTAGACTTTGACAAGACTTTTGCACCAGTTACTAAAGGTGAATCAATTAGATTACTGTTAAAAGTTGCTGCACTGAAAGGAATGTCAGTTAACCACTATGACATTCAAACTGCATTTCTCTATGGTGATTTAGACCACAGATTATACATGCAGCAACCCCCTGGCTGTGAAAAAGGGGAGAATCTAGTCTGTGAATGGCAGAAGTCAATCTATGAGTTAAAACAAGCTGCTAGATCCTGGAACCAAAAAAGTAGATGAAAAACTGCAGAATTTTGGTTTTGAAAAAGGAAAAGCAGATCCCTGTGTATATATGAAGAAGGACAAACAAGGCTGTATGTATCTGTGCATTTATGTTGATGATTTGCTGCTGTTCACATCAACAGAAAAACAAAGGCTTGATTTTGAAGCCTGCATGAAAAGCCATTTCACATTAAAAAGCCTTGGAATTATAATAACCTAGGTTTGGAAAAACACAGGAAGAAGGATGGTAGCTTTCTGTTAAACCAAAGGGGAGATAATGGTAAAATAATGTGAATGGAAAGACATACAAAGTTGTCAAAGAAGATTGGTTTGCATCTTAATCTATAGTGTAAAAAGGGGAGTGTTGATGTTTTCCTACTAACGATTAAGACTGCTATTGTACCTAATCATTTTGGCCGGGTGAAGAGGTTGTATTTGATTGACTCCTTTCAGGTGCTTAATGCAAATCGCCTGGGGGGAGGATCCTGCCCGGACTTGTTTCTTACTTCCTCTTTTTCTCTGTGCCAATATGTAGCCAAGCTAAGTAGCTCTCAATGAGAGCTAAGTCCTTTAAATATGTTTTGCTTTTGTTTTGCTTTTTGTAAATAAATTATTTTTATAGAAATGCCTGGTGTGTGACTTTTCTGATCTCTCCTGGGCTAAAGGCTTTCCCAGCATTCTGCAACAGACGGTACATTTGAAATTCACTGATGGAGAGTACCCAGGTTTTGGAAAAGAGGTGTAAGTCCTAAAAGTGAATTTGCTGGCATTTTAGTAAAGACATGTCAAGCTTTAGCCAGTGAGCATGAATCGAGCATTCCAGCTGAATGTAACATGCATGCCAGTTCAATCAAGTATTCTGAGAATTCTCTTTAATGGTGTGTAGCATTTAGTACAAAGGAAAAAGTTGTGAATGGAAAAGCCCGCACTTTTCCCCCATTAAACATCTTCAGTGAATTCAAATTCCCCCCCCCCCACTCCCCATCTTAGGCATGCACCCCTTCCTCTCATGCCAGTTACTGTAAGCATCTGCAGCTGTCTCCAATGGCTCCTCTCAAATAACCTTGGCATTACAAGATAGTCCAAACAAAATGATTTCACACTCCAATGTTGTTCCCCTTCCTGTGCCTTCAACTCACAAGAAGAATACATGTGTTGACTGAAACATGCTTGCAAGTCCAATCAATTGTTCTGAGAATGTTTGATGTGGGAGCATGACAGTCACTCTTAATCAATTAATTATAAATGGTACTTTAAATACTTTTGGAAGATTACAAAAAGAAGTATAATTTATCTAATAGGATGGCAATAAAGACCAATTGCTTGAAAAGGACATCATGTTTGGTAAAGTCAAGGGCCAGTGGAAAAGAGGAAGACCTTCAATGTGATAGATTGATAGAATTACCACAACGATGGATGCAAACATTGGAACAGTCAGGCACATGGCACAAGATCAAACAGCATTTCATTCTGTTATACATAGGGTCGCCATGAATCATAAATGACTTGATGGCAACTAACAACAACAACATATTCAGATAAAGCATTATTCATGTTCTTTGATCCAGATGCCTTCAAACCCTCATAGCTTTGAAACCTTGGAAAAGGTTTTTATCAATAACCCAACATTACCAAAAATTTAACCATTTCCATTTCATAAAAAGAAGCCTGAAGAAAATGTAAGAAATTTAGAATGGAGATTGGAGTATCAAATATTATAAAACCAATGATCTCAAGTTGTAAAGAACACCAGATATGTTTTTTTTTAATGATTTGAAAACTAGGTTAATTAAATAAAACATCTTATGTCATGCTTATTGGACTCTCCAATGGTTGATTAGCATCCTTCCTGTGTTGAGGTGGAGTAAATTGGTATATCTATTGGTTGGTTGTCTTTATTACATATCAATACTATGGGGAACCACGTTCTTGGGAGGAAGTTACATGTTAACATGTTAAATGATATCTTCATAATGAGGAACTGGTCTATTTACAAGGAGTTTAAAACTTAAGTGCTTGGGCTTGCCAAAAAGGTAATGATATACTCATTGGGATGCATACCTCTAAAGACTGACTGAATGACATTTGTCAACTCAGCTTTGAACAGTTTCTTTATCAATAGAAAGCAAAAAATCAGACTTTATTATTCCATGTGGTCTGGGTTCAGTTTGTTCTTTATTATCCTTCCTGTGTTGTTCTGAAGTTGTGGTAATTTCAGAAAAAGATAACTGCTATTTTTGTATTGTGGGAAATCAGAATAATTCTACCGAATTAATTTTTTCCCCTTATCTTCCCCCCCCTTTTTTCATTTTCTTTTTTAACTTGCTCTATTACTTGGTATTATTTAGCCTAATGTGTATTTGAATTGTTTAAATTGTCTTTACAAGTTTAATGTTTTATTTTTATTTGTCATTTATAAGAAAATGAACATTAATTTTAAAAAAGGATAATCCGTTTAGGCTAGTTTTATGATTGAGTTCTCCTAATTTCTGATTTCAACTCAGATTATATAATCTGCCCCATTTATATATTTTTTTCAATATTCCTACCTGTCATAGGATTTAAATCTGTATCTCGTTAAAACAAATAAGCACATTGCCCATTATATGCCAGTCTTATTCCTGAAATATTTGGAATATTTGTTGTGTATTTGTGTGTATATCCAGAAAATTATCATATATACACCCGTGTTTTAAATAAAACGATCTAATTACCAATCATTTCTACAAAGATAATCTAGCAAAGAATTTGTCATGTCTGTTTAGCTTGACTATCCAAAAGCATTAATATGGGATGTGGGGGGAAGTGAGATTGTATTTTTTTCTGCTGTCTCAAATATGCATTTCTGATCCACTGTTTTTTGGCATCCATTTTGAATTCACTTCATACATAAATGACTCCAGTTCCTGCTGTCAAATCACAGCAAATATGAGAGGAAGGAAGACATTTGACTTCACAGAGTCAAGATTCAAAGTAGCAGGAGAAAGCAGAAAAAAATAGAGAGGAAGCTGTCAAAAGAGAAGCCAATTGTAAGTGTTCAATATAATGTTGCAGTAGAAGACAGATGTGTACTCTGAACACCCCACCACCACCCCAAGACAACGAGAAGCTTTTTACTGCATAGTTTTTTGGTCCAAATATAATATTTACTTTTGCAACCAAACAAAAGAAGCATAGATTGTATTAACTGTGAGTTGGGAATCTAAGTTTCAGCAGCAGTGATGGAGATACATCTGACAGGACCGAAAATATATATTTCACTGACATCACAAACAACACAAAGGGCGTAGTCTGATTCCATCTGGAGTTTGAAGGAAAACAATTTGCAGCTTAATGTACAGTATACCTAAATAGAGATGGGAAATGTGTCCATTTCAGTTTCCTTGTTTTGCAAATCTGTCATTTAGAGTTTCTCTCAATATCTCACTTTTCTCTTCATAGTGTCAGTTCAGCCAATTCCCATAACCTTTTAGAATCTTTCTATTAATTGGGTTACCAGATCTGGGCTGCTAAAAATGAATGATCAAGTAGGTGCAATGAGGCACCGAAAATGCCTAATTCTTTGCACCAGCCAAGTGGGAACCTTTGCAGCCTAGATGCAGAAACCTTACTTCGAAAATAAAATGAAAAATGCACTAAAATTGTTATGAATTTGTTGCTATTTTTTTTATTCAGATGGTTTTTACAATATATTAATTTCCCTGATACAGTGATGCTTGTCTGTTACTTTTATGAATACATGCATTTTTTTGCTTGGATGTTTCTTTTGTGTGCATCCCTGAGTCTCTCTGTGGGAACCGCATTGTAAACTTTTCAGAGCTGCATGTTTCAAAGGATAACTTAGTTTTTGCTCATGTATTTGAAAAAAAAATAGAATTAGATAGATATATGAATTAGATATTCAGATATACATTAAACAAATATCTTTCCTGGTCTTCTTAACTGAATGTGACTAGGGATCTGAATTTTCCACCTGAAAAATTGAAGGGAAATTCATGTAAAAAATGCACAAGGAATTTCATTTAAATCATCCCTCAGCAATTTTGTAGAGGAATACAGAATAAGCAAATTGCAAAAGTCCAGGTTAAAAAGTGGTCAAGTAGGCCATCTACATCTACATCTACTTCTACATCTACTTGTAATCAGAATTGCTTCATATAAAAATTCCAGCACGCATTCCTCCCTGAAATCTTTTCACAAGGGAAAAAAAATAGAAACCAAGAATGAAATATTCTGGGTGGTGGCTGAGAATAAAATACTGGTCTTTGGAGATTGGCTTCCAGATAGCCATTGTGTCCTGTGTATTGATGAAAGAGGCCTAAATCCATCTGGTGGGTCTACCTTTATTGCTCTGGCTTGTGTCAACATTCCTGAAGTATGATGCTTTATTGCTGTCATTCATTTTCACTGTTCTTTTGTAACTAAGAGTTGCAGTTATTTTATAAGTGCCTTTGCCCTGGGCTGGGCTAATTGTCTGTGACAATCCAAGCACCATGTCTTCCAGTTCATACAGACTACATTCAACAATAACACCATAGGCTGGAATCAAACAGGCCAGAAATAATTTATATGTTTTAGCTCTTTGTGTCTCACCTGATTTAACAGAGCATCTAGTATGCATTTTTAAAATACCAAGAGGCCTTCTGAGCAGGGCCATTCTTACATGGTCTCTAATGTTTGTCTGAAGAAAGGAGATACAATTGTTCTGTATTCAGTCAGTTGGATCAACGATGCCAAGTGCATGAGTTATCAACAGCTGACAATTTTGTAAGCATATACTTTTACTAAGATTCAAGAGATTAAAACAATATCATTTATTTCTTGTTCAAACATAACAGGGAGCAAATCTGGAGAAATGAACCACATCCACAGGCAGAATCTGTCAGGAAGGAAACCCAGCTAAAACAAATGGAACTGTTACAGTTCATTTAGGTTAAGCATGCAAAGGAGTGGATCATAAGAGACCATGCCCGGGACCAGTGTTGTGCTGAATTCTCCTTCCCATAGGAATACTTCAGGCACATCTTCTATTAAGACCAGGCTGGGCAATTTCTTACAGCAAAGGCCACATTAACTTTTTTCTGGCTCCAGGGGCTACAATAGGGAGGACTAGTTGGATCACAGATAAGTGGGGCCACACTTTTTATAGTCTGTTTGGTGATTTGGGAGAAGCACAAGGCTTAAGAGACAAAACTGATGCTTTGAGCCTTGCAGATGCATCCATTTTAAAGCCTTTCAAATGGGAAAAATCAGCCCATTTTGGGAGTGGGTGGGATTTTTTAAAATGATAATTCGATGACTCTGCAAGGTTTGCTGGGGGGGGAGGGCTTTTACAAACTTCAAGCATGTTGATAATTCCCTCTTGTTCCTCCATGGCAATCTATTTTCAGTCCATTGGCCCTTATCATATGAGTTTGGAATTAGAAGGAGTCGAAATTATATGTCCCCATGCCCAAATAAAAGTTGCTCATATGCTTTAAAAATTGGAGAATGAAAGTTATGAAACATGCTGAGATAGTAATAGGGCAGCCCAAATGGGTTTGCTGGCAACTAAGGCTGAGATAACTAAGAGGCTTCTTGTTTGCTTTTTTCCATGGCAGATTGTGGTGTGAAAGAGAAAACATGGCCCAGGGCATGTGTGGTCACCCCATCTTTGGCTGGGATAAATAGGTTCTGTAGCTTTGCAGTGCTACAAACACACTGAAAATTTTTTTGGCCACAGGCAGTCTGAGAAAGGAAACATTTGTACATAGGAGGTAACAATGCCTCTCCAACACACTCACTTCCCACTTATGTAAGAAGTATCTCGACAAGACTCTTATTCTGCAGTCCCTCTGCCCAATTCCTTAGTGTTGAGTCTTCAAGTACCCACTACAGAGGATAGTTAGACACTCAACACTACAGAAGAATTAAGGAAAAAAAGAACAGAACGTGGAAAGAAGGGAAAAGAGTTAAGAGGGCAGCAAATGACTTTTAAAAGCCACAGCAGCAACCACAAACCACCCACCACTTTAAAACCAGGTTCTCCTCACACATTGTAGATTAGCCCCTCCCCTCATAAATCAAGCCAGTGTGTGTCTGTTTAATTCAGTGCTTTTCAAACTTGGCACCTTTAAGATGTGTGTGTCATGTTCACTGTTTCAATGTACAGTATACATCATAATGTTTCACATGCCATGGCGCTGACGCACGTTTCTGTTTGGGAGGGAGCTGCTGTGAAACCTTGTACCAAGCTCTGTATCTGTGTTCATTACAATGGAATGTGTTTGGGTTATGTTCTCTGTTCAAGGACTTTTCCTGCAGACCATCAGAAACCGTTAGGAGCACCTGGGATTGTGAACTTGGGAAGATTCTATGGGGGGAGGGATCTCATTTACTCCGAGAGTTTTTAGTTTGCATTTGGCACGCTTTTATCATTCTCAGCTTTCTCTGTGATCCTGCATACTATTCTTTAACAAATCAGATATCTTTGAATTCCTGCTCATGAGTCTGATAGTGTTTTAGAATAGGCAACCATTACATAAAGCTGAGAATCACCAAAGTTGTACCATTAGCTCCTACCAAGATTAGTTTCTTGTGAGGGAAAATAGTTAACGATGGCCAAGTCCAAGCTCATGACCCGGGGACTTGAGGAGACGGCTAGCTTGATGCCTGAGTCGACAGTCAAGAGTGGAGAACTGAGCCTCACCCCAGAACCTTCAGATTTCCAGGAAAAATCGAGTTCTAGTCCTGAGGTAGAGGAATCTGATGATGGGGGAGAACCAGAGCAACCGGCACCCAGCGAATTGCCTGCAGAGTTGATCACCTGGGATGAAGTGGGATAACCCCAGCCAGGGATGTCCCAGGCATCCTGGAAGTATTGGTTCCTGCTGACCCCAGACATAGAATCTACCACAGTATCAACAGAGAGACAGCCTAACACGCGAGGGAGGGAGGAATCTCAAACCCCTGAAAGGCTAAGAGTGATGGAGGCCAAAATAAAATCGATGGAGTACATGCTAAGAAACCTGTCTCTGTCATTGGGGGGGCAGGGGAGGCGCGGAGGAGATCTCAGCTTCACGCAACCATCTCCCATCCTCCCATCTGGACCGCCGGTGGAGCGGGGCCGGAGACCGCTCCGGGATGAATCTCCACCCCGCAGGGCTCGACCACCAGTGTCCCCCCCCCCGAAGTGGGAGAGCAACTGTAACCTGGGGCCCAACCACTCAAGCAGCCGCCGATTCCGCTCCAACAGGAGTGGGGGTGAGAGACTTTTTGGTCAAGTTTGGTGGGGATCCAACCAAGTTATCTTTCTTTCTAACTAATGCTAAAAGTTACATGAGGCAGTTTGGAGCACACTTCCCTTCCGAAGAGGCTAAGATAACTGCCATTGCCACCAAGTTGAAGGGTCGAGCGGCTGACTAGTATGTTAAATTAAGTGAGGCTGACTCCCCTGCACTTGGTTATTTTGAGGACTTCATGTGGGCGTTAAAGCTGCATTTTGAGGATCCTCTGGCCAAGGCAAGAGCTAAGAAGGGGCTGAAGGATCTTACCCAGGGCCAACTGTGTTGGCAGATGCTGGGAAAGCCTTTAGCCCAGGAGAGGTCAAAAAAGTCACACACCAAGCATTTCTATAAAAATAATTTATTTACAGAAAGCAAAAACAAAAGCAAAACATTTAAAGGACTTAGCTCCCTTTGGAGTAAGCCTTGCTTGCCTACATGGCCGGCAGAGAGAAAAGAGGAAGTGAGAACAAGTCCGGGCAGGTTTCCTCCCCCCCCCCAGGTGATTTGCATGAAGCACGTGAGAGGAGACAATCTAATACAACCTTTTAACCTGGCCAAAATGATTAGGCACATATAGCAGTCTTAATCTGTTAGTAGGAAAACCTCAACACTCCCCTTTTTACACTACAGATTAAGATACATAACCAATCTTCTCTGACAACTTTATATGTCTTTCCATTCACATTATTTTACCATTATCTCCCCTTTGGTTTAACAGAAAGCTACCATCCTTCTTCCTGTGTTTTTCCAAACCTAGGTTATTATAATTCCAAGGCTTTTTAATGTGAAATGGCTTTTCATGCAGGCTTCAAAATCAAGCCTTTGTTTTTCTGTTGATGTGAACAGCAGCAAATCATCAACATAAATGCACAGATACATACAGCCTTGTTTGTCCTTCTTCATATATACACAGGGATCTGCTTTTCCTTTTTCAAAACCAAAATTCTGCAGTTTTTCATCTACTTTTTGGTTCCAGGATCTAGCAGCTTGTTTTAACCCATAGATTGACTTCTGCCGTTCACAGACTAGATTCTCCCCTTTTTCATAGCCAGGGGGTTGCTGCATGTATAATCTGTGGTCTAAATCACCATAGAGAAATGCAGTTTGAATGTCATAGTGGTTAACTGACATTCCCTTGAGTGCAGCAACTTTTAACAGTAATCTAATTGATTCACCTTTAGTAACTGGTGCAAAAGTCTTGTCAAAGTCTAAATCTTTCCTTTGAGTGAACCCTTTTGCAACCAACCTTGCTTTATATTTTTGGATTTTGCCATCAGCATCCCTTTTCAGTTTGAAAACCCACCTACAACCCAGACAGCGTTCATTGGGAGGTAGATTTACCAGTTTCCATGTTTTATTTTCTTTCAAGGATGCTAATTCCTGTTGCATGGCAGAATGCCAATTTTGTGCAATCTCAGGTGGTAAAGCATTCACTTGTTCTAAAGACTCAGGTTCTGTGAATATGTGAAAAGCCTTTACTGTTTCAGCCTGAAAACGTGATGGAGGAACGCCTTTATTACTCCTCTGAGATCTGCAAGGTAATACAGGGCTTAAATTTTGACTCCTATCACTTTCCTGAGAAGCATCTGTCTCATCAGACAGATCTTCAGTTTGCTTTTCTGGTTTAATGTCCTCATCAGGCAAAAGATCACCATCAGCAAGTCCTTGCTGTTCTCTTGTGGTGGTCAGATCAACTGGAGAGCTAGAATTTAATCTCCCCCAGTTTTGTTCAGCAAAAGAAGCGCTTTTGCTAATTATTAATTTCTCTCCCATTATGAACCTGTAGCTCCTTTGGCTTTGTTCATAGCCAACAAAGATGGCTTTCTTTGTTGTGGGGCCTCCTTTCCTTCTCTGCTGTTTTGGAATGTGAACCCATGCAGTGCTACCAAACACTCTAAGATGGTTTACCTTTGGTTTCACACCATAAAACAAATGGAATGGAGTATCCTGAATCACAGAGTTATATAATCTGTTCTGAACATAAGTGGCAATCGATATTGCCTCTCCCCAGAACTTAAAAGATAATTGTGAGTCTTTAATCATGCATTCCATCACATTTTGCAAGGTTCTGCCCTTTCTTTCAGCAACACCATTTTGCTGAGGGGTGTAAGGGTTAGAAAGAATTTGTTCTATCCCTTTTTCCACTAGGAACCTTCTGAATTTGTGAGAAAGGTATGCTCCTCCTCTATCACATTGGAGTGCAGATACAGGCCTAGGGAATTTTCCATTTGCCCATGTCACAAAACTTTTAAATTTCTCAAATGCCTCATCTTTATGTTTTAAGATGTAGATAAATGTGTATCTTGAGAAATCATCAATGATGGTCATTGCATGTCCTAGACTTGGAGCAAAAGGACCAATAATGTCAGAGTGTATAATTTCCAAAGATCTAGTTGTAACTCTGTCACTGTGCTTACTCACAGGAGCTTTTAGTGTTTTGCATTCTTTGCAAACTACACAGTCTAAGTATTTATCACAGGGTTTTATCTTTAGGTCAGCACACAGCTGTGGCATTTGTGCTATATACTTGAGATTAGCATGACCAAATCTCCTGTGCATCAGGTGTACACATTGGTCATGATATGGAGTGTTGCCAACTGCAGCCTTGCAGCTTGGCTTCCTTGCATTTTGCACAATGTACAAGGAGTCTTTTAACATACCAGTAGCACACAATTTCCCATTTTTACGTATCTCACAACCATTTTTCTTAAATGTTATGATATACCCTGTTGCAGCCAATTGTGCCACAGATAAAAGGTTTGATTGTAAATTTGGCACATACAACACACCTTTTACAGTTTCTCCTAAGCAGGATAAATACAAGTCACCTTGTCCCATAATTTTGGTCACAGACCCATCAGCCAAAGATACACTTTGTCTTTCAGTTTTAGACAGTGACACAAAAGAGCTTTTACAATTACATAAATGACAACTGGCCCCAGAATCTAACACCCATACATCAGAATTACCCTTCTCAGCAACCTGTGCAATTTGGGTTGTCTGAAGAGCCTTCTTCTGTGTTGCCCTTGTGTTTTTCTTCTCTGTCTTTCTACTCTTGGGTCTCATGGCACAGTCTCTTTGCAAATGTCCAGCTGAACCACAAGTGAAGCATCACTGGCTGGCTAGCGCTGTGGCCTCAGGTTCCTTTCCCTTCTTTTCCCTCATTTTCTGGTATTGCAGCTTTCCAGAACAGATGGGGGGGATCTTTCCTCTCTCTTCTCCCATTCAGCGAGTAAGCACTGTGTAACATACGATGGGGTGAGGTCTGCTTCAGGCATAGCCTCCAGGGTACAAATCAGCGTGTCCCACGTTTCATTCAGTGAGGACAGGAGGCTATAGGATTTTGCGAGAGGTGTAAATTCCATTCCTCTCTCCTGCAACTCAACAAACAGCTGCTGAATATAATGCAGGTGCTCAGGAAGGCTATCTCCTTCTGCAAGGTAGGCTCTGTACAGCTTTTTCGTCAGAGTAACTTTACTCCCTGCTGTTGCCTTTACATACAAGTCTCTCAAAGCGTCCCAAAGTTGCTTTGCAGACTGCATGCCTCGCACGTGGACTAGCTGATTGTCCTCAACTCCCAAGATAATGGTGGCTCTAGCCCGCTCATCCTGTCTCAGCCATTCAGCACTGGGATTCTGGGGGCTTTGCTCACCAATTGGCAGCCAAAGATTCTCTCTGCGAAGATACATCTCCATCTTCAGGACCCAATTCAAATAGTTGGTCTCTGATAGGCGCTCCAGAGGCATCGCTGAGGGCTGGGAGGTAGCCATGGCTTCTTCCTTCTTTTGCAAGTCACCTCAGCTAGCTTCTAAGTCCTGCAGACCGGCAGTTGCTGGAAAATCTCCAGGTGGCTCCAAAGAAAATCTTCACAGGTCTTTGCTACCTGCCTTTAAATTGTGCACGAGGTGTGGAGCTGACCTCTCTTTTCTCTCTGGGTTTTACTGCGTTGTTTACTGGGCACATAACCTGTTGCAGAATGCTGGGAAAGCCTTTAGCCCAGGAGAGGTCAAAAAAGTCACACACCAAGCATTTCTATAAAAATAATTTATTTACAGAAAGCAAAAACAAAAGCAAAACATTTAAAGGACTTAGCTCCCTTTGGAGCAAGCCTTGCTTGTCTACATTGCCGGCAGAGAGAAAAGAGGAAGTGAGAACAAGTCCGGGCAGGTTTCCTCCCCCCCCCAGGTGATTTGCATGAAGCACGTGAGAGGAGACAATCTAATACAACCTTTTAACCTGGCCAAAATGATTAGGCACATATAGCAGTCTTAATCTGTTAGTAGGAAAACCTCAACAAACTGTCTGTAGCTGATTATGCCCTGGAGTTTAAGGCTCTCGCTGGGAAAATCCCCGACTGGTCTCAGTCAACCTTAATAGAACGGTTTAAAGAGGGACTGAACCGGGACGTCCTACTGTGGGCGTTGTGTAGGGATGACCCAGAGTCATTGTACAAATGGATCTGTCTGGTAGGCAAGGCTGAGCATGCTCAGCATACCTTCATGCAAACCAGAAGACCTGAAAAACCACCAGCCACCACGAGGGGACCCTGAAGTGCTGCGACTGCTGCCCGGCCAGGCTATAGAGCCTGGGATGAGGAGAGAGATCGGCGCTACGCGAGGGGTCAGTGTCTCCGATGCAGAAAGGAAGGGCTTCGAGCAGCTGATTGCCCAAAAGCCAAGGCTGGAGATCGAGCGGGCAAGCCGTGGGCCAAATCACCCCCCCCCCCCTTGTGGTGGATGACAGCAGCCAAGGGCGCAGCCGATGCTGAGGAAGTATTCTACTTCTCGGGAGAGGCTGAAGACGACTCTAAGGAGCCGGCAGGAAACGCCAGCCACCTGCCATGAAGAGCGCCTGTGGGCAGGTGGAGGAGGATGGGTGCGAGGATGCTATGGTGAGTGCTGACTGTCCCACTTTAGCAGTAAAAGTGAAATTGGGCTCCCGCACAAAAACTACAGAGGTCTGGGCTTTGGTTGACTCTGGGTGTTCCAGGTGTTTAATTCACCCTGATCTGGTTGCTGCTTTGGACCTGCCTAGTTTCCCCCTCCAGCAGCCTTTGATCTTCACACAGTTGGATGGTTCAACAGCGGGGGGGTGGCCTGGCAACCCATTTCACTGGAACTGTCACAATGCAAATGGGCAGTCACCGTGAGACTTTAAAATTCATAGTAGCACCTGTTGGCAATCCCTTGGTAGTTCTGGGGATCCCCTGGTTGACCTATTGAAGCCCATATATAAACTGGGAACACAGAACTATGACTTTTAAAGATGGGTTTTACCAAGCTCCTACAGCGGAGAGAGCTGCACGTGCAGGGGTTGGAAGGGCTGTGGCCGCCATGCCGTGCTCTAACTTGGCACATTTAGAAGGCTTGCCTGATCAATACCAAGACTTTGCAGACGTTTTTGGGGAAATGGAAGCAGATCAGCTACCCCCCCATCGGAAAACTGACTGTGTGATAGAGTTGGTTCCCAATGCTCAATTGCCCAAGCCAAAAATTTATCCAATGACTCAGAAGGAGCTTGAGGCATTACGGGACTTTATTGACAAAAATCTGTCAAGGGGGTTTATTGAACCTGCAAATTCCCCAGTTGGGGCCCCTGTGCTATTCTGGGAAAAGAAAGATGGCACGCTTTGACTCTGTATGGACTATCGAGGGCTAAATTCCATCTCAATTTTCAACAAATACCCTCTTCCGCTCATGAAGGACATGTTAGCTCATTTGTCTAAGGGCAAGATTTTCTCCAAGCTCGATCTTCGTGAAGCCTATTTCTGCATCTGCATACGAGCTGGAGATGAGTGGAAAACGGCTTTTAACTGCCCACTGGGTTCATTTCAGTACAAAGTCCTCCCTTTTGGGTTGGCAGGGGTGCCCGGAGTCTTCATGCAATTGATTAATGAAGTATTACATGATCATTTGTTTAAAGGGGTCCTGGTTTATTTAGATGATGTTCTCATTTACACTGAAACTGAGGAGGAACACGAACGCCTCCTCAAACAGGTGTTACGCAAGCTTAGAAATGCCAAACTCTATGCCAAACTTTCCAAATGTGAATTCCACAAGACCCAACTTGACTATCTGGGCTATAGGGTGTCTGACAAGGGCATTGAAATGGACCCTGCACAAATTCAGGCGATTTTAAGTTGGGAATGTCCCTGCACCTGGAGGCAATTGCAAAGTTTCCTCGGGTTCAGTAATTACTATTGCCAATTTATCCAGGGGTTTGCTGAGATTGCTTTGCCCCTCACTGATTTACTCCGTACCAAGGGCTTGGGGGAGACACGCAAAGTAAACAACCCTGGGGCAGTGTTGAATTGGACGCCTGAATGCCAGGCAGCATTTGAGAAATTAAAAACCCTTTTCACTGCTGAGTGTATTCTATAGCACCCCGATCCTGAACGCCCCTTTGTGGTCCAAGTTGATGCTTCTGACTCCTCAGTTGGGGCTATATTGTTACAGAGAGATTCTGAAAATCACTTAAAACCCTGCGCTTATCTGTCCAGAAAATTTTCTGAAACCGAACGCCGGTGGCATGTTTGGGAAAAGGAGGCATTTGCTGTAAAAGCCACTTTGGAAGCCTGGCGTCACCTCCTTGAAGGCGCTAAATGCCCTTTCGAGGCTTGGACTGATCACAGGAATTTGGAAGCCCTCCCCACCCCCTGGTGTCTCAGTCCTAAACAAATTCGCTGGGCTCAGTTTTTCAGTCGTTTCAACTTCCAGTTAAAATTTATCCCAGGAAAGAAAAACTTTCTGTAGGATGCTTTGTCGCGTTTACCTCAGGATTTTGACCAGGGGGCAGATGTGGTTGGGACTCTTCTCACTGAACCACAACTGGGTTTGGTTGCTGTCACTCGGAGCCAGACCTGTGCACAAGCAACCCCACCCCCAGCCCAGTCTGGGAAGCAGAAGGTGCAAGTTCCTTGTCAGTTACAGAAGGACTTTCTCCAGGTGCTGAAATCTGACACTTGGTTGCTAGCTAATAAAGACACTGTTTCTTTTGAAAACGGTCTGGCATGGGTGGAACACCGCCTTTATGTACCCGAAACTTTAAGAGCTGAGATTTTACAGCGTTCCCATGATGATAAACTTGCTGGGCACTTTGGTTTTGTCAAAACATTACATTTGGTTGGTCGTCAATTCTGGTGGCCTACCTTGAGACGCGATGTAAAAGACTATGTGGCTTCCTGTCCTGTTTGTACAATGTCAAAACGTAAGGGGGGGAAACCACAGGGACTTCTATAGCCCATGGTCAGCCCGTCCCATTCCTGGGATGAGATTTCTATGGATTTTATTGCGGATCTTCCTCCCAGTCAGAAGAAAACTGTCATTTGGGTTGTAAAAGATTTTTTTCCAAACAAACACATTTCATTCCATGTGCATCATCCCATGAAGTCACGAAGAGTTGGAAGCGACTAAACGAATAAACAACAACAACAATGTCCCATTAAATAAACTGAATTGTGCGTTATCCACCAGGAGTAAGCATTTAGAGGTTCTAATTTTAGAGCTGGAATGAACCTGTAGACTTCCAAAAGCTGCTCGCTGGCCTTAAAGCTGTTGTTTAATTCACAGTGTGTAATATTTGATTGAAGAGATTTCCATGATCTTCTTGAGTAGAGTCATTTTATTAAATGTCCCCATGATGTTCCCCATCTCCTTTATCTCCTTGTTGTTTATTTGTTTAGTCACTTCCGACTCTTTGTGACACCCCCAGCTCCGCCAGGGATGAGTCCGTCACCTCTAGAATATCATCCATCCACCTTGCCCTTGGTCGGCCCCTCTTCCTTTTGCCCTCCACTCTCCCTAGCATCAGCATCTTCTCCAGGCTGTCCTGTCTTCTCATTATGTGGCCAAAGTATTTCAGTTTTGCCTTTAATATCATTCCCTCAAGTGAGCAGTCTGGCTTGATTTCCTGGAGGATGGACTGGTTTGATCTTCTTGCAGTCCAAGGCACTCTCAGAATTTTCCTCCAATACCACAGTTCAAAAGCATTGATCTTCCTTCTCTCAGCCTTCCTTATGGTCCAGCTCTCGCAGCCATATGTTACTACGGGGAACACCATTGCTTTAACTATGCGGACCTTTGTTGTCAGTGTGATGTCACTGCTCTTAACTATTTTATCGAGATTTGTCATTGCTCTTCTCCCAAGGATTGAGCGTCTTCTGATTTCCTGACTGCAGTCAGCATCTGCAGTAATCTTCACACCTAGAAGTACAAAGTCTTTCACTGCTTCTACATTTTCTCCCTCTATTTGCCAGTTACCAATCAAGCTGGTTGCCATAATCTTGGTTTTTTTGAGGTTTAGCTGCAAGCCAGCTTTTGCACTTTCTTCTTTCACCTTCATCATAAGGCTCCTCAGTTCCTCTTCGCTTTCAGCCATCAAAGTGGTATCATCTGCATGTCGAGATTGTTAATGTTTCTTCCAGAGATTTTAACTCGAGCCTTGGATTCCTCAAGCCCAGCATGTCACATGATGTGTTCTGTGTACAAGTTGAATCGGTAGGGTGAGAGTATACAGCCCTGCCATACTCCTTTCCTAATCTTAAACCGTTGTTCTGTGGTCTGTTCTTACTGTTGCTACTTGGTCATTATACAGATTCTTCAGGAGGCATACAAGATGACTTGGTATCCCCATACCACTAAGAACTTGCCACAATTTGTTATGGTCCACACAGTCAAAGGCTTTAGAATAGTCAATAAAACAGAAGAAGATGTTTTTCTGAAACTCCCTGGCTTTTTCCATTATCCATCGGATATTGGCAATTTGGTCCCTAGTTCCTCTGCCTTTTCTAAACTCAGCTTATACATCTGGCAATTCTCGCTCCATGAATTGCTGAAGTCTGCCTTGCAGGATCTTGAGCATTACCTTACTGGCATGTGAAATGAGTGCCACTGTTCGATAGTTTGAACATTCTTTAGTGTTTCCCTTTTTTGGTATGGGGATATAAGTTGATTTTTTCCAGTCTGATGGCCATTCTTGTGTTTTCCAAATTTGCTGGCATATAGCATGCATTACCTTGACAGCATCATCTTGCATGATTTTGAACAGTTCAGCTGGGATGCCGTCGTCTCCTGCTGCCTTGTTATTAGCAATGCTTCCTAAGGCCCATTCAACCTCACTCTTCAGGATGTCTGGTTCTAGCTCACTGAACACACCGTCAAAGCTATCCCCGATATTGTTATCCTTTCTATACAGGTCTTCTGTATATTCTTGCCACCGTTTCTTGATCTCTTCTTCTTCTGTTAGGTCCTTGCCATCTTTGTTTTTGATCATACCCATTTTGGCCTGGAATTTACCTCCGATGTTTCTAATTTTCTGGAAGAGGTCTCTTGTCCTTCCTATTCTATTGTCTTCTTCCACTTCCACACATTGCTTGTTTAAAAATAATTCCTTATCTCTGCTGGTGAACCTCTGGAATTTTGCATTTAATTGGGCATATCTCCCCCTATCACTGTTGCCTTTTGCTTTCCTTCTTTCTTGGACTACTTCTAGTGTCTCAGCAGACAGCCACTTTGCCTTCTTGGTTTTCTCTTTCTTTGGGATGTATTTTGTTGCCGCCTCCTGAACAATGTTGCGAGCTTCTGTCCATAGTTCTTCCAGGACCCTATCTACTAAGTCCAGTCCCTTAAATCGATTCTTCACCTCCACTGCATATTCCTGAGGAATATTAGTGAGCTCATATCTAGCTGATCTGTGGGTCTTCCCTAATCTCTTTAGTCTGATCCTAAATTGTGCAAGAAGAAGTTCATGATCGGAACTACAATCAGCTCCAGGTCTTGTTTTTACTGACTGTATAGATGTCCGCCACCTTTGGCTGCAAAGGATGTAGTCAATCTGATTTCGGTGTTGTCCATCTGGTGAAGTCCATGTATAAAGCCATCTCTTAGGTTGCTGGAAGAGAGTGTTTGTTATGTGGAGTGAGTTGTCTTGGTAAAATTCTATCAGCCTATGTCCTGCTTCGTTTTGTTCTCCCAGGCCATGCTTACCTGTAATTCCAGGGGTCATTTGACTGCCCACCTTAGCATTCCAGTCTCCCGTGATGAAAATAACATCTCTTTTAGGCGTGTTGTCCAGTAGGTGCTGCAGATCCTCATAGAACTGCTCTACTTCAGCTTCTTCAGCATCTGTGGTTGGGGCGTATATTTGGATCACTGTGATGTTAGATGGCTTGCCCTGAATTCGAATTGAGATCATTCTATAGTTTTTTGGATTGTATCCAAGCAGTGCTTTAGCCACTTGACTATTAATTATTAAGGCTACTCCATTTCTTCTGTGGTCCTCTTGTCCACAGTAGTAGATCTGGTGGTCATTTGATGTGAAGTGGCCCATTCCAGTCCATTTCAGTTCACTGACACCCAAAATGTCTATCTTTAATCTTGACATCTCACCAATAACCACATCCAATTTGCCCTGGCTCATAGATCTTACATTCCAGGTTCCAATGGTGTGTTGATCCTTAGAACATCTTATTCGCCATTCACCACCAGCACCGTCGGCCGCTAGCCGTCCTTTTGGCTTTGAGCTAGCTGCGTCATCACCTCTGGGGCTAGTTGAACTCATCCTCTGTTCCTCCCCAGTAGCATTTTGACCATCTTCCGACCTGGGGGTCTCATCTTCCGATGGTATACCGACATATCTCTGGTTGTACTGATCCATTGAGTTTTCACGGCAAGAATACTGGGGTGGGTTGCCATTACCTTCTGCAGGGATCGCCTTTAGTCTGACCTCTCTGTCATGACCTTCCCGTCTTGGGTGGCCCTTCACGGTTTAGCTCATGGCATCATTGAGGTGCTCAAGCTCCAGCACCACAGCAAGGTAACGATCCTTTGCTGAAGGATCTCCTTAACCTTACTCTTTTCCTAGATATCTGCTCACCACAAATAAATGAATAAATAAACTCAGAATTTACTACAGCACTGGGATCCAACAGGGTGACAAAGGATTATATTGTTTCAGTGCTCCCTTCCGCAACTCTTGAACTGATTAGTTTCATCCTGTAAGGCCACATGACACAACTAAAGGAATAGCACTGCATGCAAACATTAGAGTCTCTCTGCAAACACTGGAGCACTGGCATCAGCACCATTCTAACTTCAGAATGACAGCCAGCATGCATTGCCACAGACTTTAAGGAACAGAAAATCCTGATTGGCTTTTGAGCTACTATTTAGACTTACAGTATTTCAGTGACTAATATAGTTTCTTGAGAACTCTGAATAAAGTACAGCAGTTGCCTGAATCAGCATTCAACAGTATTAGAGTAAATGTCAACTGACTGGGATAATTTTATTTGATCAGTTTGTCATAACAGTAGCTATTATCATGTATGTCATAGAGACCAAAGTTCAATTTTTTTTTCAGAACAACAGAATGTAGAGACTTAAAAGGACAGAATTCTACCCACCCCATTTCCTTAACCCAAAGAGGACTAAACTGAAATGCTAAACCAATTGGCTTTGGGTGTGTGGGTATTTTGTTGTTGTTTATTTGTCTAGTCACTTCCGACTCTTTGTGACTTCATGGACCGGCCCACACCAGAGCTTCCTGTCAGTCGTCAACACCCCCAGCTCCCCCAGGGACGAGTCCGTCACCTCTAGAATATCATCTATCCACCTTGCCCTTGGTCGGCCCCTCTTCCTTTTGCCCTCCACTCTCCCTAGCATCAGCATCTTCTCCAGGCTGTCCTGTCTTCTCATTATGTGGCCCAAGTACTTCAGTTTTGCCTTTAATATCATTCCCCCAACTGAGCAGTCTGGCTTTATTTCCTGGAGGATGGACTGGTTTGATCTTCGTGCAGTCCAAGGCACTCTCAGAATTTTCCTCCAACACCACAGTTCAAAAGCATCGATCTTCCTTCTCTCAGCCTTCCTTATGGTCCAGCTCTCATAGCCATACGTTACTACTGGGAATACGATTGCTTTAACTATGCGGAACTTTGTTGTCAGTGTGATGTGGGTATATATATGTATATAAGCATGTGTGTGTGTCTGTATACAGACATATATCAGAAAATACAAGATAATACAAGATAACAGACTATTTAGGGGGATGTGTAATATTCTGTCTATGAGAAGCTTCCTACACACACACAAGCAGATATATCCTTCCTATTAAGAACTGCAACAGAGAAATCCACAGTAAGAATTGAATACTATTGTAATCTGATAGTAATCAAGTCTCCCACCCCATGTGAACAACTACAAATATGGAGTATTGAATTTCCCTTAACTCACTTCAACGGATCAGGTTAAAAACTGAAATTATCAGTAGAAGAAGGCCCTTTATGTTTTTGGAGCAGTGTGTGGTATGATTTTGTAGAAGTTAGGCATCCACCTGTATTAAACCTTCAGTCTTTGCTTGAGGACTTTTCTGCAGAGACTGAACACTGTACTTTGGACCTTAATGCCTATAGACGATGGAAGTCAGTGAACAAAAACATCCAAAGAACAACTAAAACTAGAAGAATACTGTCATTCTTCAGGAAAAGGATTAGATTTTTCCCTTGGAAGTTATATGGACACTTGGTTTTTGTTTGTTTTTTCTTTTTGTACTGAAGGGAAATCTGGTGGCTAAATGTTGTTATGCTTGAAACTAAAATACAGTTTGTTCCAGTAATTGCTTTGCAAATTCTCTTGTGGCTCGATGCTCACAAAGGTTATACTTAGAAATGGTTCTCTTCTTGCCAGTCTATCAACTATGATTCTGCACGTTCCTTTTATTTTCAGGTGACCGTATCATTAGAATTTTTATGACAACTTTAATTACTGTATAACATGCTGACAATGTCTTTACCTATACTTAATGGAATCAGTTAAATTGTAAGAAATCTCAGCATGAACATCTCCAATAATGACACACTGACATTATTAGGACTGTGTGTACTTCATTAAAAAAAAAAAAATCTGTTCAGGCAATCCAGTTTTTTATATTAAGAAAAGCTTTGACCTGTATCAATGATGTAGTTTAAGTGTACTTTCTCTGATTCAGTATTATTTTTTTTCCCATGTTTTCCTGTTCCGCAGAATTTGTCCTGCTGCAACTGAGGAAGGTGGGCATAAAGTTAAACACAGCCCCAAAACTTTTCTACACCATAAATTATACAATGTTAGGCTCCCCAATATGTTGGGGAGGTATCAGCAGCTCCTGTTAATTTACTATTTAACCACTATCTGTATAGTTATAAAGAATTTGCTTTAATGAAAATTGCAATTGTATATTTGCTGAATTCAATACACCACATTCTTCACCGTCATAGTGACTGTTGCCATACTTGAAGAGTCTTTGATTTCATTATATTACATAGACAGACAGAGGATTTCTTTCTATTTCAGACTGGATGCGTGGGTAGGGTACGGGTTGAGAAGGGGCGGGCTGACCTTGTTCTTAGAAGTTCAGAAAGAAAACCTACAGCCAATTGCTTCACTCTCCTATGTTTCTAGGGCTCATTGGTAAAAATAACATATGAGGCAAAGTTCATCTTCTTTACAGGGCAGGGATCATTGCTGAGAGCAGAACTTTTTATTTATTCATTTGCATGTATTAAACCCCCCCCCCAACTTCTTCAAAGACCATATTGCAGTCTATCAAAACTGCGTCTTCCTTGTAACATCATCCATTAGAACAGAAAACTAATGCCTTTTTCCACATACGTTTCTTCTGAAATAGGTTCAAATATATAATGAGAACTGCGTTCACATTTTGCCTATACTTTTCTTTCTCTCATTTCTCCCCTTTTTCTTAGAATGAAATCTCATTACTGGTCTTTCTGTTAACTTACAAAATCTGATCTGTGGTTAGATTTAGCCCTACTGAGCTGATACTCTTTGGCATTAACATAGCTGATATAGACTTAATTTTTCCAAGAGCTTTATTTTAACAAATTTCACAAAGCTGCCCTTCAGTTGGACAAAAGGTCAAGTTTTTTTTATGTTACAGATCAACTGCTTAGAACCCAAGAGGGCCCTACTCCTGAGAGTAACTAATTAGCTTTCTAAAATAAGCAGCCTGATTCAGCACAAAAAATAGTTCCTTTATTGGTAAATTGCAAGGAATATTATTTACATCCTTTGACAACTCTGAAGGATTCAACAATTGTCCAAAATATATTCAACAAATAACTAACAAACATACTTTATCACCAACTACAAATAGATGTAGAGACTTTCTTCACTGCTTTAATCCATTCCAGAGTTCTTGTACAATCCATTTGATATTTAATTCTTTTGAAATGTAATCACATGTATTATGTATTTATATTCATTATTTTAGCATCTGTATTTATTTGCATTTCAATCCATAGCTTTCCAAGGCTATGGCATGAATAACAAGACTTTAAACTAAGTAAACATTGCAATTTTATTTTTGAAAAAAGTCACTGGAATATAAAAAGCAATATAGTAACAGTTGTCTCACTCAATATTTATGGCAGATTAACTTCAAACTAGTCCAGATTTCCTAATTTAACAACCAGCCATTCACAATCTGTGAACAGCTTGGGGTGCTGAAATCCAGACTCATCACCAGAGCATCTGGGCAGTGAAACCTTGAGACTGAATATATCCCATCAGAAAAATTGCTTATGAATCTGTGTGAATGTCATTGGAGATATGTTTTGATCTCTCTCACTCTGAGTAAAACAGAGTCTGACAAAATATCAGTTGCTCCATAGTCATACGAGTGACCCTTGAACAGCAGTTGCATAGATTAATCTATTCCAAGTATGCATTGCTAGAATTGACATCCTGAGGTCATGTGCTACATACTCACTTTGTGTGGCTCCTGGTTGTAAAAGAACAACAGCACTGTCAAGCTGCAAGGCCTGCTATAACATGCTTTCTCTTATTTGCATTGTAAGCTTGTGCAGCCACACTCCAAAGTTCTTCCCTACCCCTCTGTTTCAACTCAGAGTCTAATAAATGAAATAAGTGGCAGGACAGAAGAATACAGAGATCTTGATAGAGGCAAATGTTATGCTTGTTTTCACTTGCCATCTATTGCATAACAGTGCTGGAGCATCTGCCCTATTGTCATGTTCACATTCTAATGTCTGGTTAACATTGTAACGTTTCACATGTCATTCTCTGTTCCGTATCCCTTCACCCGGGGTTTTTCCATTCTGTTGCCCTCCCTTGTTTTGAGGGCTTGGAATGCATGTTTGGGTTTGCGCTCCTGTTCAAGGTTACTTTCCCAGGCGCATCTAACAGCGTTCAGCACCTGGGAGGGGGAGCGTCCTGACGGGCGACCGGGCGGGACCTGCCCACAAGCAAGGCTTTTAAGTTTGTATTTGGCGCGCTTTTGCTCATTCTCAGCTTTCTCTGTATTTGCATACTATTCCTTTAATAAATCAGTTATCTTTAAGCCCGAGCTTGTGAGACTGAGTATTTGGGTTTAGGCAATCATTACATAAAGCTGAGAATTCATTTTTTCCATTTTCCGCTGGCCCCATCCAATCCTTGGATAAGAGGGAACGCTAGCGATGACAGAACCTCAACTTCGCGTAAGTGAGGGAGGCGAAGAAGAGCGGGAGGTGGTCAAAAGCCGGCCAGCGCTAACCTCGAGAGCGCAAAGAGCAGCACGTCGGGAGTTGCGAGATACCCAATTGGACGAGCTGTTGACATCCATACAGGAGAGTCTCAGGAGTGAACAGAGATCTGTTATGGAAAGAACCACGGGGAGGGGGTCTCCCCAATTGGCCTGGGAGCACGAAGTCCCTCTGTCACCGAAGGTGGTGATAACCAACCAACCCCCGGAGGAGCCGGTCACTCCGGCCCGTATGAGGGCATTGGAAGATAAAATGGATTTAATAGTGACGATCCTCAAGGATCTACCCAGAGAGGATCAGCCCAGAGAGGCAGAGCCCACCCCGGAGGATTGGGAGGAAGAGCCGTCACAGTACCCCAGGCACAGCACCCTGTCGACCCGGGGGAGAAGTAAGACTCGATCAGCCCATCAAAGGGGAGAGCGAGAGGCAAGACCTCCTAGGGATCGACCAGCTGTGGGGGCTCGGCGTACGCTGTCATTCGCGGCACCGCCACAGCCAGCTGAGCCGGCAAGAACCTTCCCACCATTTGGAGTGAAGTTTGATGGGGATCCCGCAACGCTCTCCTTCTTTATTACGAATGCCAAGCATTATATGGAAGATTGGGGTCGGAGCTTTCGGTCTGAACACGGCAAGGTCAATTTCATTGCCAACAAGCTGAGAGGAAGGGCAGCGGGACTGGATGAGGAACTTCCTGTGGCTGGAGATGGCGCTGCTCCACGGGATGCAAGCGCGGCAGGAGAGAGCCATCGTTCCTGCCTGTGTCAGCGCCAAGAAGGGTGCGGCCTCGAGGGGCCTGGGCTGCGTGGAGAGCGGCGGCGGTCGGGCGGGATGCAGCGGAGAGGCCGAGGTGAGACAGCCCGCCTTGGGGCCCGAGGAAGAAGGCGACGCATTCATCGCACTGAGGGCGGAGGAGGTGGACCCACCGAGCGAGGCTGGCGATCAGCGAGAAATCCTGGATTTCGGGCGAGATAGGGGTGGGTTTCAGGGCTTTGTTTGCTGGAAGCATGTCCCTCCGGACTGAGTGGAGGGGCGGGGCTCTGTGGTTTGCTTTAGCATTCTCATGCTGTTTAGCCTTTTGCATTTATATGCTGTTTAACCACTGTAACCTGTTCCTTGCATTTTGTCATGATCGCAATGTTCAATGCTAATATCTGCATCGTGAAAATTTTCATGCCAATGCTTAGATCTTGTGTAGAGATGAATGGGAGCGTTTCACATGTGGATTCTTTGATGCGTGTCTTCCTATGTATAGGTGCTGATGCGTGTCCCACACTGTAAAATCACTTCGCCCGTCTTTATTCTGCCTAGCCGCATGAACTTGCTGCTTAGTTTAGTTTCTTTAAGGGGGGCGATATGTCATGTTCATCGTTCCAATGGTTTGAATACATCGTAACGTTTCATATGTCACTCTCCTGTTCCGTGTCTGTCATTTGCGGGGAGGGGAATTTCAGCCGTGCCAGGCTGTAATCTCCTTGCTGTTCTGCAGGAATGTATGTTTGGGTTATGACATGTCTTCAAGGTTACTTTCCCAGGCCGATGTGTGACGGTTGCCAACACCTGGGAGGGGGTGGTTGCTATGGTGGGGCGAGGGGCGGGATTGGGTTTGAAGCGAGGGTATTTAGTTTGTATTTGGCGCGCTTTTGCTCATTCTCAGCTTTCTCTGTATTTGCATACTATTCCTTTAATAAATCAGTTATCTTTAAGCCCGAGCTTGTGAGACTGAGTATTTGGGTTTAGGCAATCATTACACCTATGTTGCTTGTTAAAGAGAAAGACACATCTGAGAACTGTTTTAAGATTGAAAATGATGTAAGATACTGCATTGTTTTAGAGCAGCACATTAATTTATTGTTTTAAAAAACCCATAAAATTGGAAATTCCCACTTTCATGCTAAGGACATAGACTTGTATGCCTTGCATTGTAGGGCACCTATTCTTTGTTTTATTCCTCACAAGCAATGATGGACAGATTATCCCAAGTTATTCCCAGGATAAACCTGTGGGTTAGGTTAGGTTAAATGAGAGTGATCATAGACAACTCCACCAGTGTTTTCAATAGATTGTTGGCCTTTGAACCAGATCTCCATGGACAGATAGTCTAGTGTAACATTTCTGTCTGATGTAACAGAAATGGGCCAGTATTATTCTGACTAACCTTCAAACTCAGACTATGCGTAAAATAGGAACATACACTATTTTCGGTAGGTGTGGTTTATCTTGCTTTTACTCTTTCCAACTATTAGTAATGGAAATCCTGGAAGCACAGTGCATGGTTGTTAAAAGATCCTGAGCCAGATTTAGTTGGTGGCCTGCTACAGTTTAAGGAATATATGCTGATTTAGTGAAAAATTACATTTCATTAAAATGCTTGATTCAAATTATTTTTAAAAACAGTCCTTATAATGCATGCTAAATTCCCATTTTGAAAGTTAAGTATATATGTTGTCAGGGGTGAACAAATCTCAGCATCCCACACCATTGGATGATACTGCTGGTTTCTTGCCCTTTACTGAAGTCCAAAATGTGTTTAATATGAAAAAAGACTCCTCTTCCATGGAAATTCATGCCAATGGGCTCAAACCCTCAGAACCCTAATTCATCCTTTTGCATCACTTCTTCAATATATATAAATCATGCAATATGCTTGGGTTCATCACTTCAAACCAGTTATTTGAACTGGGAAGGAAGTTTGAGGGTCAAATTTTGACTGGGACCATAGCAAGAGGTAAATGACTTTAAAACACTGTTGCAATTGTCCAAGTGTTGAATCAGGACTGGGAAACAGAGGTTCAGTCATTATCTTTCAGCCCCTCACAGAGTTCTGTGGGAAGAAATGGGAGGAGTGCTATATATGACATACTGAGCTCTTAGAAGAAAAATGCGGCATATATTTAAAAGAAAAAAAAAGTTATATTGACCCCAAATCTGCTTCCTTTTTTTTCCTACTGAAGTTGGAAAAATGACAGTGAGATATAGTTTACCCTCAACTTCCCATATGCCTGATATTTTGTGGTTTCCACATCATTCTTGTGGCTCCAAGATCATCAAATGGTGACCATGATTATAGTCAGTGGGTTATACCATTTTGTGGAAGCACACAATGCATGAAGAGCCTGGACATATTCTGGGTGGCCTTGTATGGGACATTCTGGAGCCATTGTTTGTCACTGTTAATGTACCATGTCAAATGTTCCAGAAGACTTTCAGATACATGTTTCAAAAATATTAAATTCCATGCCCTCCAATACACACCTATTTCTGATGGCCCTCAGTTCAGAGTTGTGAGCAATGATCTGAGGAATGGAAGTTGAGAAACATTTCACCTACCAGGAGCAAGCTTCCAAAATTACAAAGATCAGGTCTCTTTAGGAATGCATGAATGTTCTTGGTTATTTTTCTTGAAACACTCCCAAGCATAACAAGGTGGTAGGTTGTCACTTAGTAATGGGTACTATGCAACATTTCCCCTAGTTTTGCAAATCTGACAAAGCTTTGTCCAAGGTCACATTTTTTCTTCTATAGTTTTGTGAAATAACCAGTTTTTCTAATAATAAACAATTCAGACTGGAAAAAAAATAAATGTGGTTTGGGTAAAAGTTCATTTAACAATAAGCATAACAAACTAGACAATAGCATGTTATACACATCCTGAGCTGTTGAATAAAGTAAAAATGCATTGGTTTCCAAAACTTACCCATCATAAGTTCTCACTGTTTTCATTGGGAAGGTTCAGGCTAATCTGGAAAATATCTGGGATCCACAATACCACTTCTTCATAATATTTGTAATAATTATTCTGAGCATGATTTGCTGTTCTCTGCCAACTCTGCTCCTACATTGTGATAGTTAATCCTGGGGAAATACATTGCACTAAGCCATGGTTTGTTTTAGTCAGTTTGTTGAATAAGTCACACTGTGACATAAACCACAGTGTTTACACATCATGCTAAGTCATAAATCATGGTTAAGAAACCACTGTGCTTAAGTTCACACCAAATGATAAGACAAAAATAAAAAAAAAAATTAGCTTTACTGCTGTGTAAACCCAGTCACTAAATACACATTGTCTCCAACAGGGAGGGACACAAGATAGATCCAATAGCAAAAAAACAAAAATACAAAATACAAAGAAAAAGCGAATGTTAAACAGCTGAAATGAAGGGTTGGCAGATCACAAAGAGAATATGTATGTATGAAAAAAGCTTTGAGCTCAATTCTGAAAACGAATTCCCTGGCTGGACTAGAGCTTACCAGTACTTTATTCCTTAATTTGAAGAATATGTCTAGCCTTCAAATGACTATTTTTTAACTTAGATCCAGCTGATGGATCTTGAGCATCTAACAAAAACTAAAATTCATATACCCTGAACTCTGAATAGTCTGAACTCTGTTTATTCGTGGTCTAAAGAACTGAAATGGAATTTAACCTCGGTTAATATCCAAACAATCATTTTTTACTATTTATATACACACCATCAAATCATATTACTATGGTCTTTGTCAATATCTGAGGCAGAAATCCATAGTAGTGTGAAATCCTACCCTACCTAAGGCCATGGAAGATACAATCATAGCATTCAGAGAGGCAAAACAAGGTGCAGAATTAGTCAGCATAGTCAAGGCACTTTAAGCTTTTGATCAGGCTACCAAACCCCCTTTCCAGATTCTTTTTAACAGAGTGACTGAGAGCCTCTGGACAATAAATATTTATGGCCTCAGATGATCATGTATCCCCACTGGCATCAGCAGGGGGCAAATGATGAAAAGTCCATTGTAATGTTGTGCTGCAGACCTTACCCCTTATGTACCACATGGATTTCAGAAAGGCATCTTTAATCCTAGTTAGGGTAACAAGATAATATTGAAAACTGTAAAAGTAAGTCCCCAAGCAAAGTTATAACAAGCCAGTTAAGGCAAAATCTCTTTGAAACATTTCCTTTTCATAGCCCCCACCTCAGGGATGTGCTGCATCTTTTCATAGCCAATGAACTTCTCCTCCACCTGGTTCCAGCAATCTCTTACACATCCCTGCCAGCAGGAAACTGACTACTTAGCTGCTCCATCGTGCTTAATCCTTTGGACTCCTGGATTCCTGATTTCTGTCTACTGCCTGAAATTATCTACCTAATATTTGGCTTCTCTGTTATCACCCCCTGGAGTGACAACCATCACTGGTCTTTCTACCAATCCTGACCACTTAGCTATCACTGTCACCTGTCCTTTGCTTGCTATTTTAACTTCATCTTTCTGCCCATGCTTCAGATAGGACACTATTCTAGCTAACCAATGGATCTTCCTCTTTGGTTTAGGATTTTGCTGGAGTGGCAGTCATCATGTTTGATCTATCCATGATTCCTTCATAAAAGTTCTGAAAATATGGACAGAGCAAATGCAGGTTCCCCATCCCTCTTTTCTGGAGCATGCTCCTTGGATGGTCAGTCCACATCCCCACCAATTGCTTCTGAATTTGAACTGGTATTTGGAGACACACTGTCCCAAACTGGAGGGGTGAATAGGTCTTCACAAACCTCTCCTTCATGAATTTATCTAATCTTCTTTTAAAGGTGATCTAAGTTAGTGGCATTCTGGTTATGAATTGCACAGGTTAATTATGTGCTTTGTGAAGAAGTACTTTCTTTTGCAAACTCTAAATCTCCTTGGCAAACTCTCAAATGCTTCTCCTCTTTCTAAAGAATGCTCCTGCTAGGTATTTCAGCTTAAGGGGGAAAACAAAACTCTCAGCTGCCCAATTTAGCACAGCCAGTAGTGAAGGAGGATGGAAGTTATAATCCAGCCACATCTGGAAAGTTACTGTCAACTATTTCTAGAATATAGCCTTCTCCTTTAGATGTGCTGGACTACAAATCCTACCAAGTGGAGCTAGCTGGGGAAGAATGCTTGAGAGTTCCCCATGAATTAGAAGACTAGGCTGAATCACAACCTGATAATGCTTGCTTCCCTGGGAAAGAAGGATATTTCTATGATTTCTCTCAGTTTCCAGTCACAATTAAGAAGGCTAAAGGAATCAAAGAATTAGCATGCCAAGACCTGATATTGTCACCTATCAGTTTAAGCTTCTCAGCATCAAACAGCTGCTGGGACTGGGACTGAAGTAGTACTTAAGAACTTCATTGGAAGTATTGGCAGGAACTTCAAACAAGTATTTCATTGAAGGGGTGGGGGGTAGCTCTGCCTTTCCAAAGGCAATTGTTTGAGTGGAAATAAATTGTTTGCCTATATGTATAACTTTCATATTATAAGGGTGACTTTGATAAGCATGTGTGGATAAATCTTAAAGTAGCAACACAAGGTCTTCAAGGACTACTATGTATAAGCACTCATGAGAAGACTACTGGCAGGAATATATCCCTTAGATATAATTCATTGCTAATATAGAAGCTTAACTTCATATACTAACAATCCTTGGACCAGGACATGTACATCAGAGCAGATGGATCTGGAAATATCCTATGTCAATCTATGAATATATGTATATTATGACAAAAATGTTTGCTTTTATCCAAGTGCATTTTTAAAAAAACAATACTTTTACCAGTAAATTTGGACTGTGGTTTGCTCTAGATAAGACTATTATTGGTTCTGCGCTGTTGCTGCTATAATACTTGAAAGTCAGTGTTCAGATGTAATCATATCCTGCAAGTATGTATGAAGCTGTTACCCTGTCCAACACCACACTTGATTGAAGCATTCAGTTCCAAATGAGTGAACTCTTTCTCAGCATCTGTCAATGAGGACTTTCACAGCATGGAAACCACTAACATCACCTCCTTAATTTCATTATACATGAATGCTATGAAATCGAATTTTAGATGGCATCTGGAAAACTTTGGCATATTTATTTATTTAAAAGATTTATATGGCCACCTATCCTATACAGCATAACTCTGGACAGCTTCAACAACTTACAAAAATAACAAAACAGACCCCACCCCCAAAATTATACAACCAAGTCACCATAACATTCCTATCCCAAATATACATGTGATGGGTTTAGATCACCTCACCTCACAGGGTTGTTGTTGTGGGGAAAATGTGAGGAGGAAGGAGTATTTGGTATGTTTGCTGCCTTGAGTTATTTAAAAATAATAAAGGTGGGATATAAATAACTAAAAATAAATAAAATAAAGATCCCATCCAGTCCCAATGCCTGGGGAATGGCCAGGTCTTTATTCCCCCCTCTGGAAGGCCAGGAGAGTAGGAGCCCTCCAGATCTCAGGGGGGAGGTTGTTCCATAGGGCAGTGACTACTACAGGGAAGGCCTGCATCCTAGGTCCTGCCAGATGAGATTATTTAATAGATAGGACATGGAGTGCACCCATCCTGTCTGATCTGTTGGGATGGGTAGATATCCTCAAGGAGAGGTGATCCCTCAGATTACTTACTTAATTCAGTCTAGTAATTTGCAGAAAGGAACTTGATTTCTTCTATCAATTATAGAACTTCTGTTCACCACAACTTCCTCCCTCCCTCCCTCCCTCCCTCCCTTCCTTCCTTCTCTGCAAGGGGAGTGGATCAGACAGAAAAGCAGTGTAACACCACTGCAAAAAAGGCACCTCTTCTTTTGTATGCATGTCATGACATCATTCACATGTCCACAAAAGGACAGAGCTTGTCGCATGATGGCACAATGCTGCTAATGTCACTTTGATGAAGGCAGCTGGAGCCAGAAGAAGCTCCTGTTTCCTTTCTTTCCTTCTCTCTCTGTTAAGAACTTCAGCTATACATTTTTAAATGATGACAAAAGTGTGGACTGATTTGGTAACATAATAAAATAACTTACTGAAAAGTTACCATATAGTGAGTTCCTATTGGGGAGTATCACTTTCCAAGATGATGAAGAATTGATTTATTGTATGAGCTTGTAACCTAATTCTTTACATCTACATATGTTGCTTGTTGGTAAGGATGTCTTCTACAATATCCCATTCACTAAGCAAAAGATTGGCTCATTGCTGGGGTCAATAGTTAGGATGAATCTATCCCTTCTATCTTGTCCATACTAGCTGTTTAAAGTCTTAAGTTCTTTCCATTCACCTTATGAGAAATTTATGATTTTTGATAAATTCTTATGCAACAGTGTATTGAAATGAATTCTCACCCATGTGCACTAACCTAATGAAGTAGGTTGAGCTGTTCCAAGCAGAGAGAAAACATTTAAATCTTAAAGGAGTGATAACTCTAATTTAGCACCACAATTATAGGTGAAAGAACAGAGATTCAAACCCAATTTTTAAGAGCTCAAAAGTTTTGAATCTCAAGTTCTTTCCATCCCGTTCATAAAGATATTCATTCATTTTGATAAACTCCTTTCAGAAAATGAACTGAACAAAATTCTCAGTTAACTCAATACTATCAGAGTTTTGGAAAATGGTTCCTAGATAGGAACATTGAAGACCAATTTCCACTTTGATTAATAAAAGCAAGAAGTATAAAATGTATGCCCTGCTCTATGAGAAATGAAGCACACACATGTCCAGATTTCAACATTTGTCATTTTAAAATGTACAAGGCCATTTACATTAAGAAAAACTTGCTTAATTGAATATTCTCCTTATATCTGATGTAGTTCATGTATATTTTATACACTGACATGCATAAATATCCAACAATATGTGGAAAAATAAAATTAAACTTTTTTTTTCTGCGAATAAGCACAGATGCATCTGTTATCTAACTCCAAAGTTATTGCTGATCACTTGGTCATTTTGTGCAGTGTATGACAAGGATCCAGCATACCTGTTGTGGGTCCAGGTCCACAATTTGACAGTCACCTTTCTGGGATCTATTTCTGTGACAGGATCTTTTCCCCAAACAAAAGAGAACATGGTGTTCTGTGTTTGTTTTCCCTCACCTGCTCTTGTAAAAGCAGCTGTCTACACAAGGTACATCACCGTAACAGGACTGAACAATCTGAATGTGATTTATGTCTTTAGCACTCCATCAAAGGAGAGAACAGGAAGGAAGCAAGAAATTTAGGTGGGGGAGGGAAAAATGAGATTATGTCCTCTCATTCTCTGCATCAGAACAAGACTAAGCACGATTTAAACTTGTAATTTCACCATCTTTTCAGAATAGCAGCCAAAAGAGAAGAATATATGTGAAATAAAGATCTGAAAGAAAATTGGCTGCATCTCAAATCCTTCTAATATGAAAGCAATAGTTGACAAAGGAACTAATACTTCAGAAAAGTGAAAACTGCTTGATAACTAGATTATCTATGGAAAATAATGTCTAATTTCAGCTTTAGTAAATTTACTTATTTATATGAGGTAGCTAACAGAGATGAATAAAACATCTAATTACTATGAAGCTTGATGAGTCATTAAGAAAAAATGTAAAGGCAGAAATATCCTTACAAAAAAAGCTTGAAAAAATTATGTTAGCTGCATATTCAAATAGTATTGTCATTGAGCAACAAAGCAAAACAAAACATGGAGAATATCCTTATCATTTATCAAGTGTTTCCACCCATAATGTTTGATATGTTTTCCACCAACAATGGAGCAAGGAAGCAGTAAATCATTATTTGCATGCTGGAGTACAAACAAGACATTGTGTTTCTATGGAGTGTGGAACAAGATTAGCATGAGGGAATGAGGTCAGAAGAAAAGGAAGAAAAAGAACGACAATTAAACCTTTTGAAGGGAGGGGCTTACAATTGTGGTGAACCTCCTTTCAAATTCTCAGTATTGGTTGGCGTGGAATTGTAGCATGGTAGGCAATTGAGGGTGTTAATTTGTTATCTATAGCAGTCTATTTCCTCCTATAACTTTTATGGATCAAATTGGTGACAGTAATTGAGAAGTTAGAGGGACGCGGTGGCGCTGCGGGTTAAACCGCTGAGCTGTCGATCGGAAGGTCGGCGGTTCGAAACCGCGCGGCGGGGTGAGCTCCCGTTGCTCGTCCCAGCTCCTGCACACCAAGCAGTTCGAAAACATGCAAATGTGAGTAGATTAATTGGTACCGCTTCGGCGGGAAGGTAACGGCGTTCCGTGAGTCATGCTGGCCACATGACCCGGAAGTGTCCTATGGACAACGCCGGCTCCAAGGCTTTGAAACGGAGATGAGCACCGCCCCCTAGAGTCGGACACGACTGGACTTTACGTCAAGGGAAACCTTTACCTTTACTAATTGAGAAGTTGGGGAGCCAGTTTGGTGTAGTGGTTAAGGCATCAGGCTAGAAATCAGGAGACCATGAGATACGAAGGCAGCTGGGTGACCTTGGGCCAGTCAGTCTCTCTCAACCCTAGGAAGCAGGCCATGGTTCTGAAATCTTGCCAAAACTGTGTATGGTGAGATCCCAGTTCAAACTCCACCCTTACATACTAGTATCCCAACTATTGAGGCAAGGGTATAAGTTGTGGGGTTTGCTTTATAATGTCATGATGCATGTTTCGCCATTTGCCATCTCCATAGATGACTGTGGAGAACCTCAGCTGATATAATATTGTTTTAAACTTGTATGGAAAGGACTCAGTCATCTAGAATGTTCCTTTCAGGAATTAATGTGCTTCACTAATTATTTCATATCATTTTGCCTTGCAACAATTAATCGTAGCAGTTTGTATTATATTATTTGAATCAACTACATCATAGTTAGTATAATCCTCTACTGCAGTGTTTCTCAACCTTGGCAACTTTAAGATGTGTGGACTTCAACTCCCTGAATTCCCCATCCAGCATTGAAGCCTATGCACAGTGTCATTCAGAGCTTGGCTTTTTTTTTTTTTTTTTAATTTTACGATGTGGTTTTCTGCAAATAAATAGTGTGAACTTTGTTAGGCTTTTGTAGAAAAAGTGTATTTAAAATGAATGTTTTAATGTAAATGGTTAAGTTTTCATATTTTTTTTAAAAGAAAGTGGAGAGGAATCCCACAAGTTAATGAAAGCATGCACAGCGCTGCTGAGAAAATTCATTCTGGTCCCTTAGTAGCGGTTCCTCTCTCAGTCATGTGACAAGGAGGGAGGGGGGCTTTAGATGGTGCAGTTGGTAGCAATTGAACTCATGTCTGAAATATCTTTTCCATAGCCATAGGAATGCATTGGGGAAATGTTTCTGGGGTTTTTTTTTTCCACAGCCCCTGGCCAGATCCAGACCATTTTAAACTTGACCTTTCCTTTTCCAGCTTCTCCATCCACTCTAAATTTGATAATTTCTGGAGGGTTATTGTACCTATGGAGTAATAGAGAAAGTCTCCATCTCCTTTACAAAGCCTATTTCCAACATTCTGTTGGATTGGAAAGAATAACAAAGTAGGAAGTAGGAAACACATGCACAGCAAGAACTTTCCAAGCCGTTTACCAGCAGTGGCCATAGAAGAAATCTATGTAATGAAATAATGTGATTTTGTATGCTTGTGCACAATTTCTTCCTGGGGATTAACCTGAGGGAACATTGCTATCAGGGACCCTTCCTGACTGTAGACCTTGCTCTGGAATATCTTGCCTCCAGAGATATAGAGGGTCCCAACCCTATTACAGTTTCAGAGGGCAGTGAAGATCTGGCCCTTCCAGATGGCCCCTGGATGGAATGTAGCATGAATTCAGCTTCCGAGGCTAGTGGTGCCAGGTGTGTCTGGTGGATAGGAGGAATATTTATAGAGACCTGATGTGGGTTTCTTGTTAAGATGAGTTTATATGGTTTGTTCTTACCTGAGTTACAAGATGGAGGAGTTGGACACCACTCAAGGCCTGTTTTGACGGGAGTGGCATAGAAGCTAGAGTTAATAATTAATAATAGCAGCAAAAACAACAACAATAATGGTGCTATTATTGTAAGTGTTGCTTCTGCAGCTGGCTGGGTGGTGAGTGTATATGTCCCACTGAAGTGTGGGAGCGGGTGATTGTTTTTCCTGGAAATGGTTTTTCCACAACCCCTGGATAGATCTCACCCATTTTCAAACTCAGATTTTATTTTGCTGCATTCTCTTGCCATTCCAGATTGGATACTGTTTGTTCAGTTTTCAGAGGCTGATGGATTGATAGACAAGGTCCTGGGTCTCTTTACCAATTTCTTTCCAACATTCCATTGGGTTGGAAAGAGTAGCACTAGAACACAATGGAGTTGTGGATGAAAATGTGAATCTGAAATGGCCTGGAAACAGACTGACCATTTCTTTTCTTCTAATAACAGTATATCTAGATCCATACCACAACCTTGCTTTTGGTGGAGAACCACTTATGGAGAGATAGGAAGACTGTCAGTACTGAAGCATCTATATTGTAGGTGACTGGGGAAGAACTTTGGAAAGGATGTGATACTGTTACTGTTTGTCATGGATTTGTGAGTGGAAAAAAGTTGCAGAGACGTTTTTTTCTGCTGTGCTTAGTTTCCTTAACATAATTCATGTTCCACATTTTCTTTTTTATATTATGTATTCTTTTAAATTTGTAAGCTGCTTGGAGTCTTTTTGGAATTGGGCAACTGTGAAATCTAATCAGTCAATCCAGAGATGTTAGACTATAATTCCCTGACCTAGGAAACTGGGAGAATTAAAAACTTCCCAAAGTGAAAGAACTATTGAAGTATTTTGTTAAGGGGAAAAAAAAAAAGGGGGGGGGAGTTAGAATAGACACAACAGCTGGATAAATGATGCTTTGGATCTCCTGTAATAATTATATGCAGGTCCCATGCTGCATTAATGTAGCTGTGTCGCCCATGCTAATAATTCTCTCCAATGTCTTTGTGTGTGTGTGTGTGCACGATTCACTAAACATCAAAGCAATCTCCTTGCTATTAACTAGGAACTTAGTTGGTGAAAATGCTAGGTTATAGCTTTTCACTATTCATTAATTCAACGTTATTGTTCTGGAAATCTAAGGAAGTTCAAAGATTAAGTTAACCACAACTGAAAATTCTGTTTCAAATTCTCTGCGAATGAATGAATGTGTTTTAGCTCCCAGTACAGTTGTTTTTGCACTACAGTTTCATGAATGAATAACAGAGAGACCAGTCATAGGGTAGTATGTTAGCATGTGCTATGTGTTGGATATGGGTGCAAAGCCAGACCTTTCTTAAGAACCATCTAAAACATCTCAAAGTACTGAGCAAGCCTTGCTCATAGCCGCATGATGCTTTGGTTGACCTTACTGCCTTAAGCCTTTGGATTTTGATGGAGTCAAAAGAATTCTGAATCCTTCTGAGAACAATTTTGATATTTCACTGCTAGCAGATTCATGGCTGGGCAAGTACTAGCCAGAATAGTCTACCTAGTCATTGTCTTCCTGTATTAAAAACAAAACAAACAAAAAACTTAGTAGGTATTGTTATGATTACTGTTTTTATTACATGCATTATTTATTTGTATATATCTTGTTTTTCTGTTTACTGTATACAGGACTTTCTCATGTCTAGTTCCATATGTGTATTTTTTTTAAGATAAAGCATTTTTAAAAATACAGGTTGAATGCCAATTGTGTGATTTTTCTCCAGTTGCCTCAGTTGTTTTTGAGGACATTCCATTTCAAGGGTTAGATGATTGACCCACCTACCTACAAATACATTCTCAATTACTTTCAAATGCTAATTCACAAAGCTGGCTAATGCATTGCTTTGTGAATAAATACATTTACTATTCAAATATGCACAGTGGTCTTGCAGAAATTTATTTAATGGATTTATGAGACTTAGAGGCCGCCTGACTCCAAAATGACTGGGTAGTTTACATGAAAATAAGAACAATAAATGCAAAATAATAATAAGAACAACAACAACATCCTGTGACAATACCTTTAATATTTTTAAACAACATCTGCCTATCCCAGTCCTTGGGAAGAACTCGATAGGTGGACAAAAATGCCAAATCCAGTCTAAACATCTGGCTGGCTGTGCAACCAACAATAATAAACTGTAAGGAAATCCTGTGTGCCTGGACAAACACACTTCCACTAACAAAAAATATCACTAACAGGACCTCACAAACACTGTGCAGAATTATAATTGAACCAGTGTTTGGCTGAACAGAGACATATTTCATATTGAGAAGGCTTTCCTGTGATCTTGTACGGGGAAATCTGGAAGATGGCTGGTGGAAGGAGGAAGGGTGAAGGGAATGATAGTGGGGCCAGTAAATATCAACACTGCTTTGTGATAAGATGAGGGCCACATGAAATAGCCCCTGGGCTAGGCAAATGTGGACATTTGTGTGATATCAGAAGCAGGAAATTCAGTAACCTGGGAATGATTGTAAGGTCTGATGTGAGAGAAGGCTCTGAAGTTGTAACTTCAATGCTTAAAAATGCATTCCTCTACTACTTTATATTCCTAGATCGTTACGTCATTTATCTGGATTTGGTTTTGGTTTAGCATGCAATATGAAAGGCAACTTTAGATTAACCCTGGTAAATAGTGTTAAATTAATCATGGCTTAGCCTAATGTGTAAACCTAGCCTTTGTATCACATACTGTCCTGACTCCCAGGAAACACTCTGAGACAGGGAACTGTTCTCTAATGTTTTATTGCTAATACATAACAGTAATCCTAACAAACTGAACAAGCGTGGGAAAAACCCAGCCATATAAACCCCGCAGGTTAAGGCGGTCCCAATCTGTGCCTCTTGGAATGGCTCACCAATTCCTCAGTGCTACGCATGCGCTTAACAGTCTGGAAAGGAGCCCCCTGCTCGCCATCCTTACTCATGACACATACTGACTGCATCAGAGATAACCATTGGCTTCACATGGGAGGATCCCTGAATCCGCCGCCTTAATAATGGATTCAGCCATCAGTTGTGCTTTTCCCATTGCCTTCCTGACTGCTGAAGCTGTGCATATCAGAGGCATTTCTTCAGTGATGTGATGCTCTCCAGGTGAAGTGTTTTAATGGCTCAAAGAACTGTCCTGACAGCCAAATGGATAGGGTATACATTTTTGAACTTTGTTTTGACTATGGAAGAAATATTTGTTATTTGAATTACCTATTGGCTATGATTCTAATGGCAGACATGAACATGTCTAACAGCTTTTGTACTCTTTAATCTTTTGGTGTGTTCAGTACTGTCTGACCTTTAGATTAATCACCATTTATGTCTGGTCTCTATGGTGTTATTTCAGATTTTGATCTGGCTTAGCAGAAATCCTGTTATCTCTTCTACTGGAAGTAATGCTTTGAAAAGCCTTGGTAGTCAGCTGTAACGATATTTCAGGTGATCAGGATCATCACTTAAGATCAACCTTTCCCAATCACAGCCTTACCAGCCAGTGTAGTTGTTGTAGTCCTCACACATTTGAAAGGCACCAGATGGAGATGATGCTCCTTTAATTGTTGTGTGGATACATTTTTTTCAGATTAAGGCAGGATGAAAATCTCTAGCCCTCCATATGCTATTCTACTACTTCTATCCGCATCCCTCAATATGTCCATGATGACTGAGATTGCTGGGAATAGTAGCTCAACAACTTCTGAAAAGCCACATCTCTCAGTTCAGCCAATGTAAATAGTTTTGTCTGTCCAGGGAAACTGAAGAAATCCTACTTCTTCTGATGCCAATTTAGTTGAACAAATGTGGATTATTTAGTTGAACAATAATGATACCATTTTAAGCTTAATTTAAAAATTCTAGGAGTTTGTCCTAAGTCAAATGTAAGATCTGCTTTGCACGTCCAGATACAATGGGAAGATTCACACTGCATCCTGTCATCAGCTGTTTGTGTTGTCATGAGTCAACATTAGCCATTTCTATCTTCAAATAACCTTCAACTTTAAAAAGGAAAATTGTAAGTGTTGTTTATAGTCAGGGCCATGAAATAAACCGGGGTTGGGTGGGAATAAATGTCTGGTCTGTTCTTCAAAAGACCAGAGTAAACACTGGGTGACCTGTTAGCTGTTCTTTGCCTAACCTGGCTGAACTTTAGAAGAACGTTATAAATAGCAACAGCAGTTGGCGCCATCTCTAAGTATAACATCCCCACATCCTCATACCAGGTACTCAGAAGCTTGTATGCTAGAGTAATAAAAACAGTCTATGGGCAAAAAGAGGGGATACTAAAGATCTGTGGCCTAGTAGAAGGCTTAGAATCATGAAGGGTCTGTTAAGACCACCCACCAGATTTGACTTGTAATCTGATTTCAGCAATTTGAGACGTAGCGTGCTTCAGGGTTAGAATCTGAATCTTCACTGCAAAACCTGGATCTATATTTCCCATTGATTATTACTGGGCATCAACAAATTAATATGATATTTTTTCTGCTTTACAGAACTGGATGTATTTGCAGGAAAAATACTTCTGTTATGAAAGAATGAATTGTATACATTTTAAAAATAGATGTCAATATTTTTATAATATGCACTTTTACTTATTTTTGCCGAGTTTTTATTCTTTGGCAGAACTTGTTAAATTTACAGGAAAGGTTGAGGCAGTTACTCATGCCACATTTCATATGACTAGATCAGAGTTTTATACAGTTTAGTGACCACAAGTGGGACCAGCAACTCATTCATCAAGTGAAGGGATTGCTAGGTGAAACCGCAACTGTGCATACAAGCTTACTTCAGCTTTCCTCTCCTCTCCTTTCCAGATTGGAAATGCGAAAATTGATCATAAAGTTACTTTTTTATCACCCCTGTAACTGTGAATGGTCACTAAATGAGGCAGTCACTAAACAAGGACAACCTCTATACATACATACCTTACATACAAAAAACCATACATTACCCTATTCCCTTTCAGGGTAAGCAACATTATGCAACAGGCAGAAAAACGGGTAAGAACTAGTACCCCAAAGAAATTAAAACATGAGATAAGGAGAAGAAAGGGAAATATAGTTATATCTCATTTATATCATCACTATTTTGTGTCAGGCCCAGCCCAAGAATGATGAAGAATCAGTCCATTCAAACTTCAGTTCTTTATTTGTTCACACCGTATAGACAGAATCTTGCCAGACTAAAGCTGCTCTACCTAACCCAAGGAAATAACTTGGGAGAGCTATTCTGAACCTCTTCGTTTTCTCACCATTGCTTCCTGGACTGTGCCTCCTCTTATCGCTACCACCTCCTTGGAATGTGCTCCCTCTTTCCTGAGAACCAGCGGCACCACCGAAATCCACCACATCTTGTTCCTGCAAACCATCCACCATAGCAATTCATGCATTGCCTTTCCTTCTTTAAAAATCTCACATCTCTTATTTTGAGGATTCGTCATCTAACTTCTTCAAGTCTTCCCCTTCCCCTCAGCCCATTCACCCCTTATTGGGCTCTCCTAACTAGAATTTACCTTGCAAGCCAACTTACTGCTGGCTCTATCCCACAAATTAGGAGATATGTGCAGAGTACTGAGACACACTGAGGATCGTTTTTTGTTTGGGAAGATGTTTCTTCAGATTTCTCTTGGGGTGAGAGTTGATTCATCACTACTCTGCAATCTCTCTAAAGCAATTCAAAGCTGACCTGTAATTGTCTTCACTTATGCTGACCTTGACATCCTGAGAATATGCAAAGATCAATATGACCCAACTTGTTGACCAATAGGAGAGTGTAAAGGACATTGCTCAGTTAATGCCTCATCCCTGAGTAACCACAGGTCTCAGAATAACAAAAATCCCTTTAACCTAATTCCATGTAAAAATAAAACAAATGGGTCCCCCAACCCCATGTATATTGCTATGATAAAAAGCTCTTTGAGAGAAGGTCATTGTGAACATCCAAGCTGCCTTGCCACCATTCTTTTCTGCATTTAAAAGCCTTCAAAGATAAAACGATACCATATTGACAGAAGAGAGAGCGTCTAGGAGCTGGGAGGCCAAATAAGTCAATACTTTCCACCAATGGGAGCTGTAATGCTAAAAAGGAGAGGAGAGGAACCCAGTGGTTTGTTCATTTGGCAACAATGACACATCCAAGAATCACTGATGAATGAAGAGTTTCCATTTTTTTTTCAGGTCCTACAGATTCTACTAAAGATTTGTAAAATGGCAAACAGCATTGAACATTAGAGTAGTACTGTAATATATTACTTCAGCATTTGTTCCTCAAACCATGATCATCGGAGAACTCTGTTCACTTGTAACTGTAAACTACTTGCTGCACTGCCCTCTCCCTCTATCCATACAGGTTTTTATCAGCTAGAATACTTGGGAAGAAATATATCTGATTTTGTAAACACTTTGTTCATGCCTTGGCATTTTTCTGAATTCCAAACAACAAACAGTGTTTTCAAAAGGTTCTCATTCAGATTTGGTCTGCTTTGACAGAACCTTGCTTTGATTCGGACATCCATCAGCAGCAGCCTTATTCTGTTTGGCATTTGGATAAATCTGTTGCATTAAAGAACATGCATTTTCATAGGGTTCTTACAAAAACTGCTTTCAATGATAACATACCTCTGTCACATTTACAGAAGTATCACAAATACTTCTTAACCCTTTTTTAAATGGGTTTAATCCATGATCATGTTTTGAAAGTGGAAACAGATAATTTACAAGCTCCAAGCTGCAATAATTCATCCTCCATGTTACTATTTTTGCTTACAATCCAAGGGAGAATTTGGCTCTCTTAAATCCACTGCTTTTTGTTGATTTAACAAAAAACCTTCTCTGATAAATAGCTTTGAGCTTCAAAATACAAATGTACTGAATTTTACTGCAACCAAATCTTACTATATAATGTATTCCTAAAGTGGATTCTAGATGTGTTCGAAAAGTGTTCTTGTCAGAGTTTTTATCTTTAGTATAAATTTATTCCAAAGAAATGTCCCTGAACTACTTGGAGAAAAGGAGGCCCTTCATAAATAGCTGCCTCCAAAAAACCAAGGCTGTAGTGAAACAGAATCTGGACCTCCCCAGGTTCCATAAAGTGAAATAGCATGACAGTAGCCACAGCCAGACACCAGTATGGAAATCTAGAGGAAAAAGTTACCAATCAAACAATAGTTGAGGACAGAAATACTATGTTACTTACTTGAACTTCAGGAAAAAAAATGAACTGTTTCCTTCAGATGACTCCTAATCCTATATCTTGGGTCTAGAAGAAAAACTTTAGCGACCTGGTGAATAACGATCACATAACATTTCTCCCAGGTTCAGGATCAAATGTATTAGAATTGGTATGATATTTAAAGTGGGGAATAGATAAGAAGTGTGATTCTTATTACCTTTGCCATTGTTCTTTTGCCCATGCTCTTGAATTGCAGCACACTGACAATACATGCAGTTGAGAAAACCTAGACTTAGTCCTCAAAAGGAACTGCATCCTGATGGCATACTTTGAACTGCTGCTGTAACACAAGGCTATCAATCTTCTGTCAGTTTATGGCCAAAAGGGTCATTGAGAATCTTCCAGTAATAAGCAACCTAGTTCACTTCCCTGAGGAAATCTGTGGGGTTATGGTGGACATAAAGTTATCCAGTTTGTTTGCCATTCTAAATGCTTAAACAAAGCAACATGGTCTGATAGGTATTTACAATTTTACCAAAGATTTAGGTAATCATGTAAACTGCACATTCTAGTCAGCATGATTTCTTGATTTAATAGTTTCTAAATTTAGAAAAAGTAACCAGGAGATCTTTCCCAGTTAAATATAGATTCAAGGTTCAAGCACGTGGGCAAGGCAATTTTCAATGAATCCAACACATTAATTGTTCTAACCATGATACAATTTGAGCATATCCTGAGGCTGACACAGAGACTTAAAACGCATTCTCACATAATTCACCTTGAATTTTTTTTAAAAAAATGTGTGTACTTAGCCATCCCTAAGAACACTCACAACATCTCACCAGCTATTTCCAATATAATAGTAATAATAATTATTATTATTTTCAGATTATTATTATTATTATTATTATTATTATTATTATTTAAATGTATTGGCCACCCAACTCCAGTGAACTCTATATATCTATAGCAGTATTCAGAGTGGGCTGGCTGTCTCTACAAAAATGTATTTCCATATAGTGTATCTATGCTATGAAATTTCTGAATACATAATATTACTATAGATTACTGAAAATTATGAGAGGGAAAGGATCTGTCTAATGAATATAAATGTATATGATTTCTACAAAAAAATCCAAAGCAATTTATATTTATTTTAAAACATTTCTGTACCACCTGCCATCTACAACATATCCAGCTATATTTTATTTATGTTACCAATAAAACAAATATGGCTAAAGCAGCATTATAACTTATCAAATGCCATAATAAATAGGAACAAAAAAAATTAAACACACCTGAATTGTACTAAATTACCCTCATTATTAAGAAAAATTTGTAGTTTAAGCAACACTGAACTGAAACAGGAACCCCTCTTGTAGTCCTTCCTGTCCTGGAGAATTCAGAGGTCCTTCCCTGGTAGAAAGGTTCAGTCCTTCTGAGCCTATGAGTGTCAGCCAGATAAATTCTCCTGCACGTTTTTATCAGTTCTCATTAAATAATAAAGGAGAATCTCCTTTGGGTTCCCTTTTTTTTTTTCAGAGAAGAAGAAAATTTTAAAGAAATTCTTATTGAAATGGTGTAGTGTTCTTGTACAGGAGGCGTGTGAGTGTCCTCTTTCATCATACAATCATCTCCCCAGATGTTACAGAGCCCTGGCTTCCCACACTTTTACAACTCCTTCTACTGGGTTTCTTCAGTAGCTTCTGTTTAGCTTCCATTAAGAAGAAATCCTGACCATGAGAAATTTAACAAAGGGGTAGAAGATGTTCAACAAAAACAAATAAACAAAAAACCCCAAGTGGAGGAGAATTTGTTCAAGTCCTGGAGGAATTCGGAGAAATTGTCCATGCAATTTCTCTGCCCACATGATAGAGAATTTCTAACAGCCATTCATGCCCAGTTCTACCTGAGATTCAGCAATTCCTAGACTGAGAGATGGGTTTCAAGGTCACCCAATGGCATTATGACTGAGGATTTCAGTCTTGGGCTCCTAGGTGCTAGTCCATGCCAGCTCTTGGGCCAGCTCTTGAAGTCTCACCCTCGCTTATCCATTACAGTTTGAATGTTCAGAGTGAAGCAAAGAGCAAATTGCATTTTTCCACATCAGTGTGTTAATGCATCCAGATACAGATATCTGTTGCCTGTCATGTTACATGTCATATTCCCAATTTGGAATAACAACGATGCATTATGTTTCTATAGAAATTATTTCCTACATTGTGTCTAAATACCAACAAAGCTGACAGGTCCTCTCGTAATGTTCTGTGGGTTTGTATTGGTCCTACGGAATAGTCTGGATTTGAATGCCATAGATCAAGTTGGAGAAAGCTGTGGTGCTGGACAGCACTATCATCACTCCTGAGTGCTGGCTATTTGGGCTGGGACCAAGGCATTTGGAGCCCGGCATCAACAGGAAGCTCGCCCCACTCCCAAATCTCCCACCACTGCAGTATATACCAAGCTACATATCAGGCCACATTGTAAAAGATAAACATATAAGTTATGTGGAAATGAGGAAGTCAAAATAAAAATGAGGCTTTTTTGGATATTGTGCAGAAGGATTACTGTGATTGCAACAACCAACTGTCTGTTGAGACAGACTTGTCTTTATCCACCTGGGGAGGACAGGTATGTTTCACCCAGAAGACAAAACCTCATTGTATATGGGAGTGGGAATGAGAAGGGAAAGACACAAACCCATTTCAAAAGCGGCAGCAGAAGAGTGAATAGAGAAAGCAGAGTGACGTTTGGAAAAACCAACAGACGTCAATATGTAACGCAGTTGAATAGCTTAGGCACAACACAAGGGCCCTTTTTCCTCATACTGAACAAGGACAATTTTTGGTTCTGCCCAGTATACTTCATGAGGTAATGTCTTGGTGTGTGCGCATTAGAGGAGTGCAGTATAGCTTAAGTCCATGTGAATGGTGTATTTTCCCAACCATTCATTGCATTTATGCCAAATGTGAGCTACTTTTCAGCCTTTGTCATATATACTGTCTTCCCAATAAAATAGTTTTGAAAGAGAGAGATTCATAGAAGACACTGTTATACCTCTGTGACATGAGTAAAACAAGCTCTGTTTCATGTCGATGGGACCTCATTTTCCTTTCAAGCTTAAGAACCTTCAGGCCTGCTTTGTGAAATGCTATTACAAAGTTTTAAAACTCTCATCTACACTTGAGAAATATGAATAGTCAAAAGAGAAAGAGCAGCTGGAAACACTGGACATATTGATGAGCTGTTAACACAGACTCATAGATGGAATGAAATCAGAAGGGATGGGGTGGGTGGCCAGTCCCTCCTATCAGACCCCTGTCCTAAGCAAGTAATTTGGATTTCTGTCTCTTCTCTGTGACCTGCAGGCTGAGAAGAGGGAGGAAAGATTGTCAGAAACTGTTTATTTCTTCCTTCAGCCTTGTGCACCATGGGGCCATCAACCTAATGCCTTGAGAGAATGAGCTCCTCAACAGAAAGAAACAAAATAAGTTTTAAGCAGTTATCAATGCATGCCAAAATGGTAAAGTTATGAGAGACAGTGCTTGCATTTGTTGAAGATATCCTGGTCCTTCAGATACACTTTTGAACTTGGTATTACATGCCTGAGAGTCAGTCCTGGGAATGGTCCCTGCATTTCTAAAGCCAGTTAGGCTGATCCTTCTTATTCACAAAGAATCACTCCAGTCCAAATGCATTTACTTCTGTACAGGTAAGTCTCAGAGGAAGCAATGGAAGTTTGGCTGTAATCAGTGGTGCCTACTTCTAAATATATTTGTTTGAAGACTGAAGTCTCAGCCTCGCTTTATTATCCAAGCAGAGTTCCTGCTTTGAATGATTTTGTTTTAAGCGAATTAGTCAACCAACTAAAGACACAGAAGCCGATGTTTAACATCAATTAAAATGCAAACTAAACAAATTAATCTATGTCAAATATTTGCCCAAGTTTTCAGAGGTGCAAATTTGAATCTGACTGCTTGTCAGTGGGTGGAGAGCCCAAAACTGTTTAACCACCTTTATTCAGGTCTCCAAGAACCAGTCCTCTGTATACCAAACCTACTTTATGATCTTCATTGTTGTAGAACCCAAAACATCAAAGTGCCTTCACAAAAGAACTTACACTGTTCTTGAACTAGATTTATTCACTTCAAAAGCCCTCTGCTACTGAGGCTGGCAGAAATGGCTTTTAGGTTTTTTTTCCAGATTACCATTCACCTATGTTGTGTTATATTAATCTCTAAAGTCCAATTCCCATTTTTCATTTTTTTAAAACAGTCACCTTCCAGATTCTGCTTTTTTTCATTGATTATTTTGTTTCTCTTCACTGTGCTTTAGTGATCTCAAACTTCAGAAAAATAAAAAAGGCAGTATTATTACTTTCAATATTGAAATCAGTATTTGGACTTTGATTCAGGCAGTAGCTTTGAACTAATCACAGAAATCCAAATGGGATTTGTACCCAGGAACTACAATCTGGCCCAAGAAGGAAACATATGTGGTAGTCATGGCAGTTTCTTTTCTATACCAAGAAGTTTTTTGTCTGCAAGATTTCTTCTGTTAAAGAAAGAGAGAAAGAGAAAGAGAGTTCAGTCTCCTTTCAGGTTCTCCTAGAACTTTGTCAAGCATTCTGTGGCTATTCTATAACGGGAGGAAGGGAAACATTTCTGCAATATCATGCTATATACTTAATGTAATATATAGTTTGGGGTAAGCAATAACCTTTTATCAGTTGGTGACATTTTACATCAGCCTTCCCCAACCTGGCATCTTCCAGAGGTTTGGGATATCAATTCCTCTAATTTCTAGCCAATGCAACTTCTCTGCATGCCTACTATAATCTCTTGTGTGCTCTGGCTGGATTCACACATCATGCTAAGCCAATTTTTTTTAAAGAAACCCCGCTTTATGGTTTAGCACAATATGTGACCCTATCCTCACTTCCTTTGTGTGTAACAAAACCATTCATACCACTGAATGTGAAATCTATGTAGCAGATTCATTATATACGAAACAGTACTGAGCCCTTTCAGTAAAATCAAGGCATTCAGCCATTTATTCATTTATTCATTCATCCATCCATTCAATATTTATTTATTTAGATTTATTTAGATTTATTTAGATCTCTTTTCCAGTTGCTGATGCTGGTCTACGTGTGGCTTTCATTTTGACCCAACAAAAACTAATTTGTGAGGTAAAGATAGAATGACTGGCCCAAAGTCACTAACAATTTTCCATGATTGAAGGTGATCTTGAATGTGGGTTTTGTCAGTCTTTCAGGACACCCACAATCAGGATTTAAGGCAACAATCTGTCTCTGCTATTATCTCCAAGCAATTTATTTCAGTGCCATTGGAAGCTCTGTCCTCCTTGAATTTGTCTAGTCCATAGTCATGCTCAGTTCAGACCCTTCCTTGGCTCTAATACATACCATCTTGTACTTGTTAATTTACTTGCCTGTCCAACCTGAACTCCAAAGAAATTATGGCTATCAATCTGGTTTTTCCTCTCAGTTTCCCTGTGAGGTAGTTTAGGCCAAAGGTTATCCAGAGAACTTCACAGATGGCAGGCATTTGAATTTGGACATGACCATCCCAAGGCATATTGTTTGCTCTTTCATTACTCACTCATGAAGTTTTCCTTTGGCAGCTACTACTGGCTTAGCAAGCTCAAATACTTTGGCCACCTAATGCAAAGAGAGAACTCACTGGAAAAGACCCTGATGCTAGGAAAGACTGAAGGCAAAAGGAGAAGGGACGGCAGAGGATGAGATGGTTAGATAGCATCACCAATGCGATGAACATGAATTTTGGTAAACTCCGGGAGACAGTGGAGGACAGGAAGGCCTGGCATGCTATGGTCCATGGGGTCATGAAGAGTTGGACACAACTTAATGACTGAACAACAACAACAACTGGCTTAGCGACTTTCTAACCTTAGCATAGGTCCAACTTCCAAGTGTCTTTTCATATGTAAGTTCTCCTACATTTTTTTTTTGTCCTTTAATATGGCTGCCATTTCTTTTTGTAGGCTCCCTGCCAAATTCTGCTCCGATGATGATCTGAAAGAAGCATCTGAAAGAAGCATCTACACCTGCATCTCTAAAGGAAGAATTATCCCATTTCAGGCACTCCCCAGTCCTGTTGGCTTTCCCTAAGAATATAAGTTTAAAAGCTTTGCAGCCTTTTTGACGGTTCTTCATTTTTCTTGTGTCCTGGCACATTATGTACTGTCTTGTGGTTTCTCCTCTTCATAATGAGAGACAAATGGATTTTGCCACACTTGAAAATGGAATCTTTTCCTTCCCAGAAACTGGAATTGTTTTACACTAACACTGTTATGTATATGGACCATTTGTCATGAAAGTGTCCAATGGGACCGTGGGAATCTTGTGCACTGACAAGCCCTAAGAGTCCATAGATATTAATTCAGGGAGTTATTTGTGCTAGACTATTGGCAGCAATTAGAGAATGGAAAGCACAAGCTTTAGACACTTTTAATCACTTCCAAAGCCTACACACAATGCGTGAGATCCGCCCCTGCTCCCTGTGTTTCTGCTGTAGACAGAGGGAGCAGCAATTGGTCCTGCAAACAGAGCTGAGAAGCAAGTGCCTCTGAACAACAAACACTAGGCACAACCATTGCAATCCTCTTTTCAAACATTGCTTTAACCATAAACAGGGCTTTCTTACTGATTTTTAAGCTCTTTAAGAGCTTGTGAATTAGTCTGCCAAAATTTTACCTTCTGTTAGATCTGGGATGCTTTTTTTCTGATGTAGTACCATGCAACTGTTGACTAATAATCTTTATATGGCTTCTCAGGATTGAACCAAGAGCAGTTAAACTGTTGGAGAACAGGGACACTGACTCTGGGGATGGAAGTAAACAGTTTTCTTTCTTTCTTAAAAAGTGGTGGAGATTTTTAGTCCATCTTTGATAGGCTCTAGAAAAGCTAATTAGTTCTGGAGTGGTAGGGAATGCCACAAAATGGTCAGTTTGGCTGAAATCAGGAATCAGACTGGGCCTGGATTACTTACATTGAGATGCGTTGAGGCCATGATTTAACAGACTCTGATGAGCAAGGACTGGCCTGCAAGATCAGCTGATAATTCCTGTCAAGGCTGGCACTGCAGCCTAGATGGCACACTTGCACCATCAAGTATTGTCTGCCAGCATGCACAGGAGGCTGACCTTAAGTGGCACAGGAATATTTTAAAAATTATTTTTAAAAGTTGCATGTTACCCTTCAAAACCAAGTCTTCCCAGATGACACACAGATTCCACACGTTACAGTTTATGCTTGTACCCATTAAGCAAATGGAGGACTACTTGAAGAAAAAAGAAGCATCACGCTAATTGATATTAGCTATTTCAGCATTCTCAGCTCTCTCATAAAAAGGATCTCAATTTGGAGGGCACGTACAACTGAGCAAAAATCATGGATGGTGGGGTGAAAGGTATCATAACAATATATTTTGTTTTTCTTTTATCTGGAGGTGGAGTGAGAGTTGTCAGTTCCTCTGGAACTGACAGCTGCTTGGGCAGGTCACTGTCTCAGTGTCATTCTTTGTAAACTCCTACTAGTCATGGATTTTTTAAAAAATTGGCTATTTCCTTAATAGATTGTGGGAATGCTGTAGATATTTGGCAGAATATCTGATGAGATGCTGATGAGCAAGCCATCTAAGTGGGGTGGGGGTGAATGGTATCGCAATTAAATACATCCATAGCAGGCTCACAACTGTACTCAAATGATGTTCATCAGTTGGAGTGAAGTATCCAGTAGGGAAATACAAAGTTCAGTCTTAGGTCCTCTTCAGTATTTTTATTGGAGACTGAAGCATTCATGTTAGTGTTCCTGAGAGCAGAATATAACCCGAGCGAGGATTCGTGAAGTTGGTTTATATCAATAAAAGTGATTTATTTACAGGAAATATATTCTAGGGATAGAAAAAGCCTAGCGGTGATCTTAGTAACATATGGCTGCGAGAGCTGGACCATAAGGAAGGCTGAGCGAAGGAAGATCGATGCTTTTGAACTGTGGTGTTGGAGGAAAATTCTGAGAGTGCCTTGGACTGCAAGAAGATCCAACCAGTCCATCCTCCAGGAAATTAAGCCAGACTGCTCACTTGAGGGAATGATATTAAAGGCAAAACTGAAATACTTTGGCCACATCATGAGAAGACAGGACACCCTGGAGAAGATGCTGATGCTAGGGAGAGTGGAAGGCAAAAGGAAGAGGGGCCGACCAAGGGCAAGATGGATGGATGATATTCTAGAGGTGATGGACTCATCCCTGGGGGAGCTGGGGGTGTTGACGACCGACAGGAAGCTCTGGCGTGGGCTGGTCCATGAAGTCACGAAGAGTCGGAAGCGACTAAACGAATAAACAACAAGCGGTGATCTAGCTACATCCTATCAGGGGGGAGAATTGTTTCTGTGAGTGTGTGTCTGGGAAGGAAGGCAGAAGGAAGTGACCTGAGATAGATCAGCAATCTCTTAAACAAAGAACAAGCAGAATGATAGACAAAGAAGAGACACAGAGTAAGTTCTTAACTCAATCTGCACTCAGCTTCCCCTTAGGGTTTAATACATCAGGAAGTGTTGAAGAGTCAGTGTCATCCAGTTTGGACCTCCCACACCTCTTCTCACTGGTCCATAGGTTGATCTACAATTCCCATGATCTCTAGAAGAGTTCAATGTCAGTCTCTGGGAAAAGGTTTACACGTGCCAGCGTTTCTTAGAATGGCCAGTACTTCAGTTCAATAATTCCTCTTCTTCAATACCTCACACATAGTGATGCATGTCCTTCAGTGTAGGACAGCCTTCGGGGTGGAATCCCTTGGTTGCCTCGATTTCTTCTTCTGGCTCTGCTGTGCAATTGGCTTCCCAGCAGTCAATACTGTAAGGACCTCCTCTGAAGTTTGTGGCTTCAGCTCACTGTCTTGACGTGGAAACAAAATCTGACAGTTCATGGTTTTACTCTTTTGCCCCCTCATCAAAATAAGCAATACTGTGTAACTTTCCTGGTTTGTGTGGCAGGATCTAGGATCCTGCATCCCTTGCAGTGTTGTACCCAACCATCTTCACATCTGCAGTCAAGCTTGGTTCTCTTTTCTTTTGGCACATATGCACACACTTTTTACAGCCAAATACTTTTATTTGTCCTGGGCTGGGCTTTCTTCTGAACCATAATTCATCGGGCATTAACCTGGGCCTTTCATTGGCAGTGTGCTCTGCTAGTAGTTGGCTGTGTTAACTGCTTCTCCCCAGTATTTATCTGCCAGGCCTACATTTTGCAGCATGCCCCTCATCATCTCAATCACATAACCATTTTTTTTCTTTGCCACATCATTCTGTTCTGGGATACAATCTGTGCTTCTTGTACACAATCCTATGCTTCTTCAAGTATCTTTGTATGTTGCTTGTTGCCAGCCCCCCATTGTTTATGCACAATACTTGAGTCTTTCTCCCAAACACATTACTTACTAAACCCATATATTCTTTAATGTTGACTCTTTTCATTGAGCAAGTAACAAAATGTGTATCTTGTGTAACCATCTCTGAATGTCAGGATATATATGTATTTTTACCTGAAGAGGTAATATGCATTGGCCCCCAAATGTCTCTGAACTAGCTATAATGCCTTTTTTGCCTCTTTTTATTTTTCCTTTATTGGTTTAGTGCCTTTTCTAGAACATGCACACTTGGATTGATTCACATCAGTTGCAACCTTTGGCTATGCTCTCCAATTTACAAACAACATCTGGGTCTCTGTGCCCCATTCTCCAATGCCATTTGGTTGCACAATTTTTGTGGTTAAAATTCTTTCCTCTGCTTGTTTTATCTTCTGCACCATATAATTCAAACAGTACAACTGAAACATTTTGGGAGGTAATGTTTATAAGCAATTTTTCATTCTCAATTTCATAGCAATTATTGCCTTTAAATATTACATTGCATTTTTTTCTCTGTGATAAATTTTATTGAGAGCAGACGTGAGGCATATTTAATTGTTAAATTAAATACAACACCTCTGCCTAGCTCAAAACAGAACATTACAAAGCCACTCCCAGTTGGGGAAACCTTTTGGCAGTTTGCCAAGTAAATGGTAGATTTATATTCATTTGATTCAATAAACCTCCTGTTCTTGAATGACTTTAGAAGTTGCTGCAGAGTCAAAACAGATGCCATCAGGGAGTCCATTTGTTCTCCCATTCATTGCTGTATTTCCTTTCTGGCTTTTTCTTATACTGGGCTGAAGTGAATCATTACCTTTGGAATATGGTCTAACAGGTTTATTTTATCTCTTTTTCCTAGAACATGGCAAACAAAGCAGTTCCCTTCTTTTCTTCTGGCATCACAAGCAGATTTTTAATGGAGAACTCCATCTTACTCTTGGGAGTTACACATGTTACAGTCTTGCAAGTAATTTATTACAAAACTAATACCGACATCCTATTTCATTTCTATTGCAAATACCATAGCTTTGTAACTTCTAGGCAATGCATTTAAAATAAAGGCAACCCTCCCTCCCTCCCTCCCTCCCTCCCTCCCTCCCTCCCTCCCTCCTTCCTTCCTTCCTTCCTTCCTTCCTTCCTTCCTTCCTTCCTTCCTTCCTTCCTTCCTCTTTCCCTTCAAGTCAGTGTTGACTCCTGGTGACTACTTGGACTAGTCCCTGCAGGTGTTTTGGCAAGGTTTTTCAAAAGTGGTTTGCCATTGCCTCCTTCCTAGGGCTGAGAGAGAGTGACTGGCCCAAGGTCACCCAGCTGGCTTTGTGCCTAAGGTGGGACTAGAACTCATCTCCGGTTTCTAGCCTGATGCCTTAACCACAACACTACACTGGCTCTTTTCTTTCTTTATTGCAGGTGTTTTCAAACTTTTTTGAAGTCATAAAACCTGTTAGTTAAATAAAAAATCCTGGAACCTCCAATCAAGAGGCAATACTCTAGTGCTAGAAAATTAGCAATAAAGCAAAATTTGTGGCAATTGCCAGTAAATGCTGCCTGTCCGTAGGAAAAAGACTGCATTGCTGCTTGGACGCTCCTGCCCCATCTGCCAAAATGTTCCCTGCGACCTTGCTTGAGGGAAGGGGAGGGAGGCAGAACTGGGGTAGGACGACTTTGCAGGAGGCAGAGCAGGCCCATGTGAAATGCTGGGCGGGGTATTTTTTCACAGCAGACTGCCAGCCAGCCAGCTAGCCAAGGCATTTTCTTAGGTAAAGATTGCAGCCACGGTTTTCACCTTTTCCACAGTGTCTTAGAAAAATTGCTATGGATGCTCCTAGCTGTATTTGAGTGAACTCCCCCCGCCCTAGTTTCTTATGGAATTCCATCTAGTTCTTGCAAAAGCCTAGGATACCATGGAACATAGTTTGAAAAACTCTAATCTGCAAGGATATTTAGCTGCCCAACCTGACTTACAATATCTTTTATTTGATTTATATGCAGATTCTAAGCTTTTGCTTTCCTGATCCCAGCTCTACAGTTTTACCTGTCTCTGCACTTGTTTTGTGATGCAGCTGCTTTCTCTTTCCCATGTGCCATTTTTGGTTTTCAGAACTTCAGTAAACTTTTTGGGTTGGCTTCTTTTGCTGTCCTCTGTCTTTTCCTCACCAAACTTGTTTGCAATTGTACTTCAATACCTTGTCCCTTGTCCCCCCCACAACTTTAAGTTTCTTTTCTCATTAGCTTCTCCTGCCATGGAATCCTACTTCATTGCTTTGACTTTATTAAAACCAACTTTTTGAGTCTGAGGTATGCATTCGACTACTCTCTTCAGCTGAAGTGTGGCCATTCTCTGATCCAATTGTTTGGATTTGTTTTTTTTCAGGTGCTTCAACAAGCTTTTATTTGCAGCAAATACACCCCAGCTTTTTTAAGGAACGAAGAAAAATATGCCACAAACATCATGCTAATAGTTTCAGACTCCTGTCTATTTATCAGCACTTTTACTTCCCAAGGTTCCCATTACCAACTGAAAGGATTTTATTTCTTCTTGTTCCCTGTCATGTTAACCAAGTACAAACTCTCTTCAAACATACAGTAGCTTCCATAGTTGCTCTCTTCCTTCTGTTAGGTCTCCTCAGAGTAAATGGAATTTTCATGTTCCCAAACTTTTGAGGCTTGCACATGTTAACATAATCATGGATCACTTTCAACCTGCTTTTGAGAAATTGGAGAATGGAAACAGTGGTGGTATGCAAGTGGCCCTCATCACGTTACATAACAGAACTGTTACTGTTCCCTTGTAAATTATTCTCCTGAGGTATCACAAAAGAAATTTGAAATGAAATAAATATTGAAATTTTAAATGTCAGGTAGTGTATTTGAAACACCCAAGCACTAACACCATCCCACAACTGGCCAATTCCTGATGTATATTTATTTTAGAAGATAATCAAGTGGCAGGTTTTGTGATGGCTTTGTGGTAGTGTTAAATACCATTCAGAAACACTGCTCGTGTGCCTTGTTCATCGGATGTGTCCATTGTTGCTGTGCCATTTCTGGCAAAGGGGCCGCTGTAGACACAGCAGTATTTATGCAGCAGTGCTTGGAAATAAGTCCCATTAAACCAGTGATGCTTGCTTCAAAACAGACACAGGTATGGCTAGGCTGTCCTTACAATATGCCTGCAATTAAAATTCAAATTAATATTCTGATGCCACTGCACTCTGCCCAAAGGTTGATTTACTGATCTCATGGCTCATATAATAAACAGCAATTTTGTTAAGGTTAGATGTAAAATCAATTGATAACCACACAAATCTTCTTTAGGCATAAATTGGCCTATCAATTTTTTCTTTCTAGGTCACTTTGTCAGATATCATGAAGAAGGTGGTGGCATCAGAAAGCTAATTGCCTGGGTTTGATCTGCTTGTGAACATTTCTTCTATGGAAAATCCCTCCAAAGACATTTTACTCATAGAAAATTTAATGGTTAAAAGGGTCTATGAAAGTTTCAGTGTATTTGTAGCTTTGTGCCATACCTTTTTCTCTTACACTATTTACAGGAGCATTTGCCTTCCTTGCCCCATCATAATAGACCAAAAGTTGCTGTTCAATCTATGCTGATCATTAAAAAGATTCCAAGCAACTCCATTGTCCTCTCTCCAGCCTCATCTACCCATATGAGTTGGTTCTTCACTACCTACAGAAACCACGAATAATGCATTTCTGACATTTGTGTAAAAACAATGGATTTTATTAGAAAATGAATATGACTAGAATGGCCTATGCAAAGCATCTACCAATCAGAAGGATACACCCTTTGTTAATGAAATTATTTTGATGTAGAACTGATTGATATTGCAAAGCTTGGGGAAACCAGAACACTTCTAAGGTTACAGAGTGAAGAAGTAGGAAGAAGACACTAGTTATTAGGTGTTGAGTCAGCCAACGCTGTCACTTATATTCCCCTGATTGTCAACAGCTCACTACAAGGAATTAAGGTTCTTTCTTCCATTAAGTTCCATACCTCCTGCCTATAAGAGCCAACAGATCTGTAAAAAAAGATTTTGAAGGCAAACATCAATTCTTGGGAAACTATCAGAAGATGAGAGAGAGGTTAAACATCTTTCCACCAATCTTTTTAATTGGATATAGGGCAATTGTAAGATCTTCCTTTCAAATACTTGGGAAGGAAGTTCAGCCAGCTGAACCAAAGCAAAAACAAATAGTCTATATCCATGGGAAAACACAACATTTTACAATAACACAAAACACCCTAGGGGGTGCCACTTGCTTCTTAACATGCTTGATGAGTCATTTTGGAACTCCATCTGGTGCCTTCTCTTGCAGTTCTTGGATACTTCTCAGAAGCATTTGCTTCATTACCTTTCTAGAGAAGATTCTGAGTTAGAGAAGCAAGCAGAAATTATACCCACTCCTGAAAGTTTTATCCCCTCCAACCACAAAACCCTGACCCAAGTTGCTAGCCAGCTCCTGTGGTATTTCACTGAGGACAAATGCATTCCACTGGAATTGTCTCAGTCTCCCCAGCTGTCTTTTTAGGAGGATACATACAACAAGCACATGCAGTGGTCACTCAGAACATGGGACAGCACCCAAGGCCAAACAATGAAGTATACTAAGGCTAGCAACTTTCTCAGACCAGTGGCTGGGAGAGATCCAAGGAATGCCATGAGAATATGAATCTGCTGGAGGAATGCCAGGAGTCTTGGAATCACATGCCCAGAGGATGCTTAATATTCTGCATGCTTCCTCTAGGTATCCATTGCCAAGCTAGACCAATCTGTGGTTCTAATATTTGAATTAGGAAAGAATCCAACCCAGAGAGAGTCTAGGGTGTTTTTCCAAGGCAAGAGATAGGCTTGAGGCACATTCTTATATCTTGAGTCACTCCTTTGCTTGGCCTGAAGAAAACTTTTTGGCTCTAGGTCTATTGCGAATGTGGCTAGAGGTTTCCTTGAACACTGTTTACTTGTTTTCTTACAACTATGTGTGTGAGAAAAAAGTGGCTGCCTTCTATCCTCATCAGAAACTGCTGGCTAGTTTCTTTGCCACAACTGGCAGTTCCTGGTGTAATTATCTCATGCCCTCAGCAAAAATCCAAGGCCAGCTGTGGGTGATCTATGAATTCATTAGAAGGCAAACATTTTGTCTTTGTCAAGTGCATGGTCTCTTTCCATCTTATTTCTATCCATTTGGTGGGGGTCAAATATTTATAGAGGAAAATCAGATGTGCTAAAAAAGGTAAATTTGAACAACTTTTTTAAAAAAAATTAAGCAATCATTTCTCCCAAAATATCCTTAAGGCTTCCTGAGCGAGTGTCAATATTTTCCATACTGTGTGTCCTAGTTTGTGGCATGCAGAGAACAATAAGTTGGCTTGCAGTAGTCTCTAGATGAGATATGTTAATTTGCAGAGGATAATATGAGCATGCATTGGATAAAGCTAAATGTTGGTTACAACTTATAACACAATAGCCCAAATGCATCAGAACTGTCCAGTATTGTCCTTAAGATTAGCAGGGACAGTTGCATGTGGCAAGGGTGCAAATAAGGCTCTACACCTTCTCTAGCCTACTAAAAAGCATTATGTGAAAGCTTTGATTGACCAAAGCCATGGAGGTCAATATCTAGGGGGGCATCTGATAAAAACTATGGGATATGGAAAATTGTGAGTTTTAATGTAAGAGGAATAAATGATAAAGAGCATGAATTAATGAAGGAACTGATTATGTGCCATCAAGTCAGTTTCAACTCTTAGTGACTACATAGATTGATTTTCTCTATGACAAACTGTCCCTAACCTGGTCCTTCAGGTCTTCCAACAATTCCATTGTCACTGTAACTGAGTCCATCCACTTTGCTTTTGGTTGTCCTCTTTCCTTTCCTTCCACCTCTACTATCATTAGGGCCTTCTCCAGAAAGCTAGGTCTTCACGTAAGTAAGATAATTTGACCTTGGTCATTTGTACCTCAAGTGAGAACTCTGGGTTGATTTGTTCAATGATCCATTTGTTTGTTTTCTTGGCTGTCCATGGTAATCTCAGGCATTTTCTCCAACACCAAAGTTCAAAGTGTTGGTACTCTTTCTATCCTGATTCTTCAAAATCCAAATGAACTACATAAAAAAAGAAAATAGATATATTGTGTGTTTTGCGGAGAATGGGAAGTATGTATCTGAAAGAATGAAAATGGTCTGAAGTGAAAGTGTAGGTTTAATGATAAATTAAAGGATTAAAATGTATGTTGGAAATTGTGAATTGGTGTCACCTAGGTTGCTGTGGGTGTGTATGAAAGCAGGAATCCTCAGTCTGGTGACAGTTGCTTGTTATATTCCAGTGTACAGTGATAATGGAAGAACCATGGGTGAGTTTAGGGAAAATGTTGCAATGTTCTGAATACAGTAAATGCAGTTTTGGGGAGGTGAGGAATTATTCTGCTAGCTGCCATGAATGGATGGATGGGAATCAGATGAGGAACTAAAGAAAAAAGTAACTGGCAAATTTGGAGACCCTAGAATGAATGAAAATGTTACTGGTTGCCCAAAAAATTTCTGTCTGTTTCCACTATGTAGTTTAAACATAAGTGTATTCATATGTACACATGGGAAAGGAATGAATATACTGTACAGTGATGAGATAAATTTTGTGAATTCTTAGAACTATCTGTGAGCCTGCAGTACTATTTTTTAAAAATATTTTATTAGAAAGCAAAATAACATAACATAATACATACAAATACATATAACAATGAACAAAGCGAAAAGAAGGGAAAAAAAAGAAAAAGGATAAAAAGAAAAGAAAACAACAAAGCTCATTAAAAAGTGGTTTCTGACTATCTAAACTGTGATTTTGGATCTATAGTTGTGTTCTCTTAACTTCTTCTCTATTTTCAATCTATGTCACCCTATTTCTATTTGATTAAGTGTTTAGTTGCTAAATCCTATATACATATTGTTATTTTTTGTGTTGTCCTTATATAATCGAGAAAAGGTTGCCATTCATTCTTAAAATTGTCCATATTTTTATCATTTAACAGGTCCGTTAGTTTTGCCATCTGGGCCAAGTCCATTATCTTAATTATCCATTCTTCTGTTGATGGGGTAGATTCTTCTTTCCACCCTGAGGCGTAAATAATTCGTGCGGCAGTAATCAAGTACAGTAGGAACTTTCCATGTTTTTTTTCTAATTCTTCTTCCATTAGACCCAGTAAGTATAATTCCGGTTTTGGGATTATGTCCATTGCCAACATTTTTTGAATAGCATTGTGTATTGACACCCAGAATTTTTTTGCTTTTTTACAAGACCACCACATGTGATAAAATGTACTTATTTCGCTTCTACATTTCCAGCAAGTGTTTGATGTATTTTTCAACATTCTTGATATTTTATCAGGAGTTATATACCATCTATACATCATTTTGTAAAAGTTCTCCTTCAGATTATAATTCAATGTAAATTTTAATCCTCTTGTCATACATAATGTTATACCCGTAGTTGTTTGCCCATTTATTCATACATTCTTTAGTTTGCTTGTTTTCCCATTTTAATTTTAATAACATTTTATATATCTTAGCTATAATATGATCAGCATCAGTACAAAATTGACTATCCCACCATGCTGAATCTTTTCTGAATTTGTACTTCTCATCTAGTTTAAACTGTTCCTTTAGTTGTATGTAGGTAAACCAATGGCAAAGGTATCCTTCCTTTTCTAATTCTTCTCTTGTTTTCATTACATATTTATCCCCTTCAAGTTTTAATAAATCTCTATATCTCAACCATTTATGACTTCCTATATTTTCTCTTCTGGCAAATGCTTCCTGGGGACATATCCATAGGGGCATGTTTGGTGTTAATTTAGGTTTATATTTTCCCCATATTTTTATAATACCTCTTCTAATACAGTGATTGTTAAATGCTTTGTTTGCTTTGATTTTATCATACCATAGAAAGCCACGCCAACTGAATTTTAGATCACGGCCTTCTAATTTTAACAGCCTATGGTTTTCTAGTGTAATCCACTCTTTTAATCACATCAAACAACATGCCTCATGATATAATCTCAAATTTGGTAGTCCAAATCCTCCCCTTTCTTTGGCATCTTGTAATAATTTAAATTTTATTCTTGGTTTTTTCCCTTGCCAAATAAATTTTGATAAGTCTCTTTGCCATGTTTTAAAAGTATTATCTGTTATTAATATTGGTATGGTTTGAAATAGAAATAATACTCTGGGTAGTACATTCATTTTAATTGTGGAAATTCTCCCCAATAGAGAAAGATGTAGTTTTTCCCATCTTGACAAATCTAGTTTTATTTCATTCTGTATTTTCGAGTAGTTATTTTGAAATAGGTTGTTGTTCTTTGTTGCAATTTCTACTCCCAAATATTTAACCTTTTTTACACTTGTGAAGCCTGTCTTATTTTCTAACATAGCTTGACTAAGTTTATCATTTTCGTTTTCTGATTGTCATGAGTAAGGATGGCGAGCAGGGGGCTCCTTTCCAGACTGTTAAGCACATGAGTAGCACTGAGGAATTGGTGAGCCATTCCAAGAGGCACAGATTGGGACCGCCTTAACCTGTGGGGTTTATATGGCTGGGTTTTCCCACGCTTGTTCAGTTTGTTAGGATTACTGTTATGTATTAGCAATAAAACATTAGAGAACAGTTCCCTGTCTCAGAGTGTTTCCTGGGAGTCAGGACACTGATTATTTATTTTGAAGCCTGGGTGAGCCTGCAGTACTATGACTTACAGCGTGATTAGAGCTTTGTCTACTTCTATTAATAAGGATTTTCTGGTTAACCAAACAACTCCGCCCAAAGTGCAGTGTAGTCTTTATTGAAAATTTTTGTCAATATTTACTGTCTTTGTTAGAAAAAGTAGGTGAAGCATATCAACTTTCTTAAAAGAATAAGTTGAGTTAAATGTTCCGATTAGTGAGATGACAATCAGGTGTGCATTTCAGGGGCCCTGCCCTATAAAAACATATATACAGGCATAATTATTGTGGTCTAAGTTAAAGACTCCAATGAGCACAAAATGAATCATGTCCTGATTAAAAGAAATTTCTGTGGACCTCAGAAAAAGGACAGTCACTGCTCAGAGGACTGTCAATGTCTACAAAATTATTGCCAAAAACTTTGGCCTCCATTAATCAAATGGTCAGGTAGATAAACTACAAATGGAGAAAATGTAACACAATTCTTATTTTTCCAGGAATGGTTATCCAACAACAACAACAACAACAAAAGAATAAGTTTCCAGGAGGACATAGAAAGCTCCAGAATAAAGAAAAATGATTTGCAGGCCACCCTACAATCTTGATGATTGGTGGACCCTTGGACATTGATCTAATGTCAATGTTCATGAGTCCACCATAAGAAAAGCTTTGAATAAGAGTGGTGTGCATGGGAAGACACCAAGAAGGAACCCACAGCTCTTCTGAAAGCACACTGCCACCTGTCTCAGGTTTCCAAAGACTTCCTGGATGTTCCAGTAGGTTTGTGGAAAAATATTCTGTGACAAAAGTGGATTTTTTTTTACACTGGGAGTACCATAGTTTAGGACTGCTTAGCTGGCTCACAATCATTGAAGTAACAATGGATTCTGGATTTCAATAGCAAATTCTACGGGAGGATGCCAAAGTACCCACCCATGAGCTGAAACTTAAACATATGGGGATCCTGCAGCACAATAATGTTCCCAAACACATACATATATCTACAGCAGAATGACTGAAGCAGAAGAAATTTGATGTTTAAGAATGACCTACTTAAAGGCTTGACTTAACCAAATTGAAATGTTGTGATGCGGCCTGAAGTGAACAATTCATCAGGACACTCCCAACAGAGAGTTGAAGCAGTTTTGTAAAGAGGATTTGGCCAAAATACAAAAGCCAATGTGCAGGATTGATCAAAGGATCAGAAAACATTTGATTGAAATCACTGTTACTGAAAACAGTTTACCAGTTACTAAAGCTAAAGCTTCCTATACTTTTTTCCAACAATGACAGTGAATATTGGCTCAATGTATTTAGTAACAACATGACACGATACACTCTTGTGCATTCTTTGTTTAACCAGAATCTCTTTATCTATTCACAGGACTTAGATGAAGCTCAGATACATTGTAGGCCACAGTACTACAGGATTATGAATAGTTGTAAAGAGTTCACAAACTTTCTCTCACATTGTAAATCTAAAAACATGACTAAACCTGATTGTTTGTAATGAAAGGTTGAGGAATTTCGTGAAAGACTTAACATTCTGAATGTGGAACAGAACATTTTTTGATAGTGTCAACAGTGAATCTCAGGGAAATATGAATATGGAAAGAAAAAAGAAAGAAAAATGAGTAAAAGTAAAGAAACTGCTGGAAGATAAAGTGTGAATCCTGTGTGTATGTGTGAATCTATTTAGTATATTTGTTAACTTCCCCAATCTTACAACTCTGGATGTTATACATCAAAGTTAAATAAACCAAAAATTTTTAAAAAATGAGAAGCAAACAAAAATGTACATATATTGAAGAATGCCAGAATTAGCTAAAAGTAAGATTTTCATGCTTCTCAAAACAAGAAGAGAGGTGGAAAATAGATTAATCTCCTACCAGAACCAATGCAAAGTGGATTTATGAAAGAAGGATACAGAAGCTGCTTGGAAGAGAGTGAAAAGAATCACATTTCCGAGTGCCACGGAAGTGTATGAAGCGGTGGCCTTTGTGGAGGGGTGCGTGTGAAAAAAGTTCAAGATGGCAGCTGCAACTGCATGATAAAAGCCCTGTCCCTTTGTACATGTGTGAGATGTGGGGCAGGGCTTCAACTGCATGTTCTGACTGCTATCTAGACTTTTTTTTTTATTCCCCTCCTCTCCATGGATGCTCCTGGTGTGGAGTTACAATAAGTAGAAATATATGACAAAGGATACTCGATAGAATGATGAAATAAGAAACTATGGATAAGGGGGAAAGAAAGATTATTTATTTCTTTATCAAACTTTATCACTGCCCATCTCCCCCATTTATAACGGAACATTTACTGCAAAAACATGAGGATTAGAGAAATATATTGTATAATGTGTATAGTGAGAAAGAGATACAGTAGTTACAAAGAATGCGGTCAAAGGGAACAAAGAACACTTAAAATTAAAAGGGATAGAGAAAATGAGGTTTAATTTTGATGAAAATAACTATAAATATTGGTATATAAGGAAAACAAAGGATGAAGAAGTCCTGAATGTAAAGAGAATGTTGAATCATTGTATGACTACAGGTGCACATGAAGTAACTGGAGAAATATTAAAATACGGTTTTGGCTTGCATAGGAGTAGCTTATATGACTTGTCTGTGGGAAAACAGCATCTGTGCCTGATGACTGGAAAAATATAATTATTCCTGTACATATACAAAAGGAAAGGTAGCACAATGCAAAAATTACAGAAGTTTGTAATTACTTGGGAAAGTACCTGACAGAATTCACTTGAAAGGGTAAGAGAGGTGCAATACAGCCAGGTACTAGTGTGTGTGTGCATGCAAATCATATTTTTGTTGTTCAGTAGGTCACTGAAAAATACAGAACAGAAAACTGGAAGATTCAAAACAGCAGATTCAATGTGTAGGAAAATGTTAAATCCTTCAAATTCAATTCAAAAATAATAACAGGGAGACAATTATTTATTTTCAAACCTCTTCAATGTCCAAACAGGAAAACAAGCCAAAGTTTTAAAAGATTTTTTAAAATTAATCCCAAAAATAATGATAAGCATCAAGAGAGATAGTTTCTCCTTGCTGTAGAAAGTCTCTCTTAGGGTACATAACTTTAAAATATATATATAAATTGGGTCATTTAGAAATGGGAAGACTCGACCTAGCGTCCCTTAAGGCTACAGCATGGCTTGGAAATGATGACATCCCAGCTTCCTGACAACTCTTACCCAATCGGCACGAATGCTGTTTGCAATTCTCAGGCTTCAAGTCACTGTTCCAGAGGACAGATGGGATGATTCCAAACCTGCCCGTGCCCCAGAAAAAAATCCCCACTGCTGTCAGTTTTGTCCGCGGAGCTTGTGGACACAACTGTTCAGTTGGCCATGTCCCCACTGGAAGTCCTAAGTATGTGTAACCCAAGAGAGGCTTTCTACAGCTAGGAGAAGCTGACTCTCTTGGTGCTTATCATTATTTTTGGGATTACTTTTTAAAAAAAAATCTTTTTAAGCTTTGGCTTGTTTTCCTGTTACTATTTTTGTATTGAATTTGAAGTATTGAATTCAATTATATTGAACTGTCTGCCTATCTCACTTTCACTTTGTGTAAACACACTCTGGAACTTTTCCATAGCTTCAACTTTCACTAGTTAAGCTCCTAGGGGGCACCATAATTTACTGGGTGAGACATGGAAAATTTCAAACAGATTCTTTCTGATTTCCACCAAGATTTTAAATAGATTTCTTCTGACTTTTATCAAGCTTTTATGCAAGATATTCAGGACATTGTGGAAAATATGAAGTCTAAAATGTGCCATCAGGTTGGGGATGTGGTGGATGAAACTGAGCAATTTAACAGCAATAGAAATGTTTCTTTTAAGAGTGACATTGGGATTTTTATTGAGATGCTGGATGAAGATTGGAAAGTGGAGTTGGAGAAATTTAAGGGAGAGAGAGATCTGCAAGCCACAAGTGAAACTGACTTTCTGGTGGAATGCCATGAAAAAGAAGGGGTCATTATGTATGGGAGGGATTTTGAAGAGAAGCTGGAATTTTTGAGGCGGCAGTTGGGCTGCTTGATGTTTTCAACAGAAAAACTCTGTGGACATTGTGGGGTTTATTAAGATTATTAAAATTGTTGTATTATTAAGTATAATAAGTATAAGCACAATTTATGTGCTTTTTAGTTTGATTCTTATTATAGTAGACAGAAATGTATAGAATTGTAGTAGGAAGGGAATAATTAAATAAGTGTTTTCTTTTGGGGGGAAGTTGTTTAGGATGAATTTTATGTGAATTTTATATGAATTTTATTTCTTTATTTTAATATAAGTGGGGAGTAACTGTACTTAGTGATTCTTATAATGTGCTAAAGTGGAATGATTTATAGAAATAATGTGGTTTGGGTTTAATATAGAGTGAGAGTTTGATTATGGAAATTTTTGTATATCCTTACTGTTAAAAGTTGGAAGTCACTTCTTCTTGTAATTGTAAAAAAAAATTCTCTTGTGTTTTCACACTTTTTTAGTTATTTTTTCTTTTTTGTAGTTTTTTGTTTTTTTGTAGCTTTTATCCTTGTTTGAAACTTAATAAAATTCTTTAAAAAAGGAACAAGTACATGAATGTGAGAAAGAACATTTATTGTACATTTGTTGACTTAGGGAAAGCACATGATAAAGTGAATAGGCTTGAATGATGGAAAGTTTTGCATGAATATGATGTTTGGTTGTTGAATTTACTAAGAATAGTATAAGACGGGAGTAAAGCCTGCCTGAAAATAAATGAAATGCTTAGGGAAACCAACAGGGAGGAGGGAGTAAGACAACATTGTGTTATAACCTCTGCATTGATTAGATAGATAGAGATACATATTTTATATAGCCGCCCATCTCATAAAACAAGCGACTCTATATTTAGGAAGAAATGGGTAAGGAATACATGTAGTGACATTGGAGGTATGTTGGTTAGGGATGTTAATGTACATGTCATTTTGTATACAATATAATATAATACCATGATGTAGGATGAGATTCCAAATGCACTGAGTGTTAGACTGCATATTGCAAAAAGGAGTACTAGGATGGACTTCAAAATTAATGTATCAAATAGTTGACAACAAAAATGGAGTGAACGTGAAGGAGTTTGCTTCACTTTTCATGTTAGTCTCCCTGTGGTTTACGCTATTCTACAGAGGTTCTATAGAGGTTCTTAACCTCTTCTTGGATGTATCAGCAAGAAAGGAGAAGGCCTTTTTGGAAGTGACATCTCCTTTACAGTGTGCCCAACCTGAAGAAGCATCCATGAGATATCCATTTGGCAGCAGGTGAAAAGTTTTTGATAATGTGGGCACTTAATCAGTTGTAATTGTTAATAGGTTTCATCGTATTACAGTGAAGTTTCAATGTGGTTGTATAAGGAAACCAGGGTTGTAACCAATTAGTACTTGTAAGAGAGATCATTGGGAAACTTCAGGGCTGTAGACTAGAAGTAGAAAAAGAAAAGAAAATCCCAGAAGAAGGCAATGGCAAACCACTTCCATACTATTAAAAAAACAACAACAACCCTACAGGGACATGTTGATAAAAACACCAGAGATTGAGCTAGAGTTGAAGGAGACTCTATCATGAAATCATGAATAGAAAGGAAGGGAGAAAAGGAGAAACATATGGATATGGGTGTATACACACACATACACACACACACACCCTATAGCAGTGTTTCTCAACCTCGGCAACGTGAAGAAGTGTGGACTTCAACTCCCAGAATTCCACAGCCAGGGGAGTTGGAAGAGCACAGCTGGCTGGGGAATTCTGGAAGTTGAAGTCCACACCAAGTTGCCAAGGTTAAGAAATACTGCCCTATAGCCAGTCCTATTTCCACCCTGAGGAGTGTGGCAAAATGAAAGGAGCCTCAATGGCTTGCCATCCCCTTACACATCATAAAAAACTGAGATCATTAGTGATGTGACCCATCAATTCCACAACAGCACTGGCCTGGGGTGCCAATAGCTGCCGTTGGTTAACTGATTACATGGAGGAAACATATAAATAAAATGAGTGTGCCTGAAGGCTCTTTCACTCTGTATGCCAAGTGGTTTAGAGATGGGGCAAGTAGTCATGACCTGTGAATAAGGGTCACATGAATGAACTTACACAGAAAAGATTCTTGGACCCACTCTAAAAAGGAAGAAAACAGCCAAAGAAGAAAACAGTGATGAAACATGTAAGTGGTAGCTTTGCCAACAAATCATATGGGGAGTAAGGACAGCACCCTTAGCAAGGCGTGTCATTTAAAAATAGACTTAGGAGGCTGAGTAAATGGACTGACTTTAATAGTCTTCAAAAAAGTAAATAAAATGAAATGCCATTGCATAATTGATAGTGGCATTCAGTGAGCATACAAGCAAATTGGATAAGCTGTATCACAGAGCTGGATGAAGCACAGTTCCATTGTTGGGCCAAGCTGGGCTCAAATCAAGTTATTCTACGTTGAACAAAACAACAGGGCTTCGACAAATAATACCATTTGTTCCAGAAAACAAGCAAGTCCTCTCAGGTCCAAGGGGATTATTGCAAAAACTACAAATCCAAGCACTGCAGAGAAAATCTTTTTACAAAGCCAGTAATGGAAGCAGAAGCCAGAGGGGGAAAAATTGTACAGACTCTTGAAAACAGGAAAAACACAATCTAAGTAACCTTTGGAAAAGTGAGCTAGGCAAAAGGAGTGAGGAAAATGGAAGTCTCACTAATGCCAAACCATTTAAAACAAAACACAGTGCTGATATCTACTGTACAAATATAAAACAGGCATAGTCCATCCTTACATAAATAAATCCAGTTCTTAACAAATACAAGCTCTGTTCAGTCACATCATGAGGGGGAAAGCCAAGAGGTGTGCACTGGCTCCACTCCATCCACGGTCACTCTTTCACTGCCCTCTGCCTTCCATGCAACGGAGGAGAAAAATTGAAACAGGAAGCCCATGCTACTCCCTGCCCACTTAGCTTTGGAAGAAAAGGAAGAGAACTGATTGCAAGAGCTGGGTGTGGTTATTCACAGGTTTTTTTTAAAAAATAAACAAACAAACAAATAAATAAATGAATAAATGAATAGGCTGGGAGAGATCTCTCGGCCACCTTGTGCATTATAAACCCCGTCTAGTGTAAAAAAAATATTTTAATATTTTTTGGGAAAAGGGCTAGACCAAAAAACTGCTCAAAGCAAAAACTTCATATGAGATTCCTCAAGGACTGGAGAGGGGAGGGGTTGATCTAAAGGAACATGTGGTTGAATGAATACTGGTCACAAGTTAAGTCTGCCTAGTGTTCCTACTCCAAGTCTCCTCCCCTACCCCCAACATGGACAGAGGGTCTAGGGCAGTGTTTTTCACCCTTGGCAACTTTAAGAGGTGTGGACTTCAACTCCCAGAATTCCCCAGCCAGCATAGCATAGAAGTCTGGGACTTGAAGAACACAAGTCCTAAATTTGCCAAGGCTGAAAAACAGTGGTCTAGGGGATTGGAGTACTGTTTTTAATATACCTGGTGGCAGCTGTGGCTAAGAAGAGACTAGATGGGGAAGGACAGGATGAAGCTCAGTTCTGACAAGGCCAAGTGGCTATGGGTTTTTGGATCCCCTTGGGGGCTGGGGACATTTCATATTTAGTCCTGAATGGGGTTGTATTTCCCCCTTCAGAACTGGTGCACAATTTGGGGGTCTTCTTACAGCTCCTGCTTAAGGAGCAGATGGCAGCTGTGACTAAGAAGGCTTCCACACAAACCCGTCTTGTATGCCAATTGAACTCTTACCTGAATCGGGAGGCCCTTCAACTGTCCTCATGATTTGGTTACCTCATGCATGGATTGCTAAAATACACTCTATACAGGGCTGCCCTCAGAAACTACTCAAAAGCCGCAGCTGGTCCAGAATGCAGCGGCACAGGCAATTATGGGCGTACCTCATCAGGCCTATGTAGCACCTTTGCTCCATGAGCTGTACTGGTTACCTATAGGCTTCCAGATGTATTTCAAAGTGTGCTGCCTGGGGATTCTGGGAATTGAAGTCCACATGTCTTAAAGTTGCCAAGGTTGCCAAGGTTGTAGAAACATCGATCTAAAGGATCACCTGTTTTCTGCTTGTACAATTGGGCAGAATGGGAATGTCCAGATCCCATCCATTAAGCAATACCATCTGATGGACCTAGGAAGCCTCCCCTTCTGCCTTCTGGAACATCACCCCTTCTGAGGTACATCTGGGCCACATCCTGATCATGTTCAAAGGAGCCTTGAAAACCTGGCCCTTCCCTGGGCTTTGGGGTAGAGTGGGTGGTGGGTCCTGTGTGATTGTTTTTTAATGGTTATTCTCTTCCATTATTTTTAAAAATTGTATTTTATGACTGTTTTTACTTTATGCTTCCCAGAGTCCTTGTAGATTTGTGTGGCCTCATACTTTCTGAATAAATAAATGCATTTCTCAATAAATGAACTTTCTTTTGCTTCTCTATCCTCTGGAATGACAGTGTGACACACAGTGTTACATATAGGAAGCACTGAGGGGAAAGGACGAAGACCCCCTGCAAAAGATGGGTACTTCTGTTGGTTTGAAGATCTTAAATTGGGGAAAGATGCAGAGAGAGGTCAATCCCTTGGCCACTCTGTACATTAAAAATGTAGATGAAGTCCCCATCCACTATGCTTAAGAAATTATTTTGAAAAAGAGATAGACTGAAAACTGATCAGTCAAAACTAATAGTAGAATGAGTAATTTTTAAATGGATTTGTATGATGGCTGTGCAGCATGTGAGTTTTGAAAATAAGAAGGTGCTTTAGAGCATGCAGAGGCCCCTCCAAAAGTTGCTGCCAAACTGTATTTCTTGATGTGCTGGAAGGGGAAAAATATTTAATACCTAAGAAGTAATCATACCGACTACATGAGGAGTCTGAGCCCCACCCACTTTGTTGTCCTGCTTCTACCTGCTTTGTGGACATGTTCCCCAATAAGTCACTCCAAGTTCAGTTATCTCTTTTGGCTGCCCCCAAAAGTGGCCCATTGCTGCTGTACTATATGTGCCAGAAATACCATCAGCAGGAATTTGTGGTGCCATTTTGGGTTGGCCATTTTGTGTATTCAGTTTTGAATAGAATTCCCTAGCCTCTGTGTGCTCGCCTTCTTTCATGCTTCTTCTGCTCACCCACAGCTCATTCAGTCTCTTCTACCTGCTAGCTGCACATAGTGGTCTCTCCTTCTCTTATCCACCACTGTGAGTGTTCAACCTCTCCATCCCTGCCCACGCAGGCTTTTCTCACCCACTAGCCCACCCAGGGTGCATTCTGCCCATCCCAACTAACCATCCCACCTCCCCCACCCACGTCCTATCTATCTTATGCCTCTCTCACTCATTATCCTTGTTTGGTCACATTCGCTTCTGGCCACCATTCACCATTCATCTCAATGGAATAGAAGGCTGCCCTGTTGACATGGACAGTAAATGGATTTGATTTGTATTTCCCTAGGCACAACCGTGGAAAAGACTATTACCACTTTATCTTTGTCTCAGTTCTGCAGTCCAGGTTGAGACCTTTGATGGGCAACTTCACAATTCTTACTCCCCTTTCATGAGGAGTCCGAACTGAACTGAGATCAGCAAGTCTTTGTATGCAATATAGGATGCATTCAAATAAAAAAAATGTCCTATGTAATTTGGGACATATGGCCATCTATACAAGCATCCATTTTGTCAATATATTAAAAGTGCTTTCTAAAAGAACAGTTCTTTGCCCCTGAAAATTTCTTTTCCTAACTTCTGATGCTATGAGCTTATGTAATGGTAAAGGAAAATGCTTTGTGCATTGTAAATTCATATACCTGTGGACAGAATAGGAATAGCATTTTGCACAAGAAAAATGCTAATCATTTCACAAGAAATGTGAAGTCACAAAATTCTGGAGGAGGCTGTTTATCAGGCATTTCTGGAGCACTTCAAGCTCCTGGGCTATCAGAGTAATATTCAAACCTTCAGACTGTACTCAGTCTTCTCATATTTGCATGCAACAAAGAATAAATGAATTGTTGTTATAAGGTATTTGTAGATAAGTCTTTAGTATATAATTGCTGTGCCTTATATATAGAATTGGGGAGGAGGAGGAATCAGATGATGTTATCCTCCATTTGTATCCTTCTATGTATTCCTACCATTTTTATGCCTTTTTTCTCATTGCAGAACTCCATTAAGGAGGGCATAATTTTTAGAAATCAAGAAAAGGAAAATGCATGAATGACACACAGTATTAAAATTGTCCCTAGGTAAGGGTCACGGTTGTTCCTTTTCTATTATCCCTCCCCGCCTTTAAAGTTCTTCATTTTTGTATATAATAAAAGAGAAGTTATTTCATGTGCCAAGTTTGGATGAGAGGTACTGCAGCTTTCTGTTAACAAAAGGAGTTAGAGCCAACATACACACCCACACCCACACACCCCCACACCACCACATTAGAACTGAAAGGCAGGGAGCAACCTACTGGCACCAACAAGGTTCCTTCCCTCCCTGAAAGAAGATATGCTGGAACTGAATAGATTAGCTTTTTTGATAAGATGCCATTGTGAAATTAACTTTGAGAACAAGCATTCTCAAGGGGAAAGTAGCAGGATGTTTATTATTAAATAAACTTAGCTTCAATCCTGTAGCCCTGTGCCGCAGAAATACTAGAATGATGGACTGGTATAAGTTTAAAAAGATGCCTTTGCATGCTTTTACTGAAACAACGCATGGGAGGAAAAAAAAGAATTTTTAACAGCCAAATTTTGGGCAAACAAGATGCCAAATAAATAGGCAGCTGCTTCAAAACTCGGAAGAGGGAGGTGCAGAAAGAGAAGAAGAGAACCCTGACTACTTCTGAATGCCTGAAAACAGTGAAATGTAGGACCTTTTAAGTGTGACAAAAGAAGTGGAACTGGCATTGGCTCAGCCACATCCTGCCCACTGTATGGGTAAAAGATGGAGTTCTGCCATGTTATGTGAGATGGCTCACCCAATTAGCTTCTCTCTTGGTAAATGGATTGATGAGTGAGACTGATGAGACTCAGTATTCCCAGGTGCTGTAAAGGACCTTGAAATTCCCCCTCTGCCATCCTGTCAAAGTGAAAAAAAAATCCATGTGGGCCTGATCAGTATTGGTGCCACTACGAACAGTGTCAGGGGAATTAAAGCTCTTTATCACCATCTTGTATGGCTGTGGGCTGGGGAGGGGAAATCAAATGGCAACCGAGACAGAACGCCTAGAGAAGCCTTCTTTCTGTGAGCCCTCTCTAGCATTTCATCTCAAAAAAGTAGTCAATAGGACTGTGCTTACCTCAAAAATTTTTTTGGGAGAAATGATTTGGACCTTGCTCAAATATAGCTCTTCTCTGCTAATCATTAAAGCAGTCCATCAGTTTTCAGGTTTCTGATCCATTGAATTATTAAAGTTTATTTTTGGTTTTGGTGCCTTTGAGACAGTTTTTTACTCCTGGTGACTGCCTGGACCAGTCCCTGCAGGTTTCCTGGCAAGGTCTTTCAGAAATGGTTTACCATTGCCTTCCTCCAAGGGCTAAGAGGAAATGACTGGCCCAAGGTCATCCAGCTGGCTTCTTACCTAAGGTGGACTAGAACTCATGGTCTCCCAGTTTCTAACCTAATGCCTTAACCACTATACCAAACTGGCTCTCATTGAAGTAGTACATCTTTAATATCATGCTTAAAGCACAGGTATCTACTAAATGAATCTGGACCGTTAATCTTGCAGTCCCAAATGGGTACAGATAGAAATTTAGAAATGTCCATTATATCTGAGCATGGTTTGGATTAAAACCAGAATCATCCAGCAGTTTTGATTTTGGAACCCTACCAATTTATGGAATCCCACCCCCAAAAATGAGAAAATAGATCAATGTCCATTAAGTGCTGCCAATGAACAGGTTTCAACCCTGACCTTTACTTGTCAAAATCTATTCAACAACAGTTGAAGTATTAGAAAGATATCTTTAGGGCCTCTTTGTCAATCAATGCAGACATTAACAGAACTCTGAAGAGCATGTCCCCCCATGGGAGGTAACCATAGTAACATGACACATTTATGCAGGAAAGGCCAAAAGGTGAACCTGTGTTTCCTCTCTCCAAAGTGCAAGGAGATGAAATGTGAACAAGTGGAATGACCAGACAATGCTGGTGGTATATCAAGATGTGGTGAGTTATGTGTTGAAGCTTGCTCCAGAGCAAGAAGTTAATCCAGTCACTACCACAAGCCTGGGTAGTGGTATATGTAACCATATACCTTTCCATCTAAATTCCATTGTTTTAACATGCCAAAGAAGGCACACAGATCAATTTCCCTGTTCGTTTTACAGGCCAACCAACAGGCTAGTTGAATAAGACAGAGCTAGAAAATTACATTCAGCGAGTGATAACGAAACAGCAGAAGCTGCCATATTTGCACATAGCGTCAAAAGCATTTCTCAGCAAAGAAACCAGTAAAAACTATTTGTTCTGTTCTCTCTGTTCTCTCTGTCATGCTCTGCATTCCAGAGGGCTGCCAGCTTTTTACCGGTAACGTTTTCTGATCATGGAGATAAGCTGATGAGGATAACTTCCTTCATTCTATTTCTGTATCTTAGACTGTTGTTAAAGGGACAGAAGCAAAGGCAGTAAGGAAGCTTACATCCTCATCAACTGGCCCATCAGCCAGACTGTCACCCAGCAACCTTTGAAATGAATTTCAGAAGCAGGGGCCCCTAGACTTTCTTAGATTCTATCAGCTCCAACCTGCATGGCCAGTGGTCCTGGACAGGGGCGTGTTGCTCGTTTGATGACAAGGGATTCTCCAGTCTCACCCAGGGCAGAACAGGGCAAGAAAAATCCTTCCTTGGTGCTCTGGAGAAACAGATACAGTATCCCATTTCTCTCTCTCTTTTTCTTTCCCGCTATTTGTTCAGAACTGAGTTACTTGAAAGAGCTGAGAGTGATTCATGCTGCCAGGTACCCATGTGCAAGTTTGTCCTCTTTCAGGTCTTCCTCAGGTCCTTTCCCACTCAGCACCTCTCATGCAGCTCTTGTGGTATTTGCCTTAGTTCCTTCACCCCAGGAGACATGACCAGGCCGCTGGGCATGGATCGTTTCTGCCATTCCTCCCTCTCACCATCCTCCATGGTCACAGCCTTAAATTTTATCAAATTATTTATTTTTAACAAGAAGCTCTAATAATCCCTCAAAATTTAACAACAGCTGTGGTAATGGGTGAGGGGCATAACAATCCAGTGACATTTGGAGTCTCCAGTTTCTCTACTCCTGGACTTTAAACAAATAGTGTCCAGTAGGGTTTTTTTTTAATGTGTATTTATTTTTACACTGATCTTATAACTGTATATGCAAACATTCTTGTGCATATTCAACTTTCCTTTTTCACTAACAAAAAGTCATTTTTGGTACAAGCTTTGATGGTGTCACAGGCATCATGATGCCATTGTTAAGGTTTCCCTACTAACAGATTAAGCTACTATTATACCTAATCATTTGGCCGGGTGAAAGGTTGCAAGTGATTGTCTCCTCTCACGTGCTTCATGCAAAATAGCCTGGGGGGAGGACCTGCCCGGACTTGTTCTTCACTTCTTTTTTTTCTCTCTGCTGGAAATGTAGCTCAGCAAGGCTTGCTCCAAACGGAGCTAAGTACTTTAAATGTTTTGCTTTTGTTTTTGCTTTCTGTAAATAAATTATTTTTATAGAAATGCTTGGTGTGTGACTTTTTTGACCTCTCCTGGGCTAAAGGCTTTCCCAGCATCTGCAACAGGTTATGTGCCCAGTAAACAACGCAGTAAAACCCAGAAAGAAAAGAGAGATCAACTCCACACCTCATGCACAATTTAAAGGCAGGTAGCAAAGACCTGTGAAGATTTTCTTTGGAGCCACCTGGAGATTTTCCAGCAACTGCCGGTCTGCAGGACTTAGAAGCTAGCTGAGGTGACTTGCAAAAGAAGGAAGAAGCCATGGCTGCCTCCCAGCCCTCAGCGATGCCTCTGGAGCGCCTATCAGAGACCAACTATTTGAATTGGGCCCTGAAGATGGAAATGTATCTTCGCAGAGAGAATCTTTGGCTGCCAATTGGTGAGCAAACCCCCCAAAATCCCAATGCTGAATGGCTGAGACAGGATGAGCGGGCTAGAGCCACCATTATCTTGGGAGTTGAGGACAATCAGCTAGTCCACGTGCGAGGCATGCAGTCTGCAAAGCAACTTTGGGACGCTTTGAGAGACTTATATGTAAAGGCAACAGCAGGGAGTAAAGTTACTCTGACGAAAAAGCTGTACAGAGCCTACCTTGCAGAAGGAGATAGCCTTCCTGAGCACCTGCATTTTATTCAGCAGCTGTTTGTTGAGTTGCAGGAGAGAGGAATGGAATTTACACCTCTCACAAAATCCTATATCCTCCTGTCCTCACTGAATGAAACGTGGGCACGCTGATTTGTACCCTGGAGGCTATGCCTGAAGCAGACCTCACCCCATCGTATGTTACACAGCGCTTACTCGCTGAATGGGAGAAGAGAGAGGAAAGATCCCCCCCCATCTCTTCTGGAAAGCTGCAAGACCAGAAAATGAGGGAAAAGAAGGGAAAGGAACCTGAGGCCACAGCGCTAGCAAGCCAGCGATGCTTCACTTGTGGTTCAGCTGGACATTTGCAAAGAGACTGTGCCATGAGACCCAAGAGTAGAAAGACAGAGCAGAAGAACACAAGGGCAACACAGAAGAAGGCTCTTCAGACAACCCAAATTGCACAGGTTGCTGAGAAGGGTAATTCTGATGTATGGGTGTTAGATTCTGGGGCCAGTTGTCATTTATGTAATTGTAAAAGCTCTTTTGTGTCACTGTCTAAAACTGAAAGACAAAGTGTATCTTTGGCTGATGGGTCTGTGACCAAAATTATGGGACAAGGTGACTTGTATTTATCCTGCTTAGGAGAAACTGTAAAAGGTGTGTTGTATGTGCCAAATTTACAATCAAACCTTTTATCTGTGGCACAATTGGCTGCAACAGGGTATATCATAACATTTAAGAAAAATGGTTGTGAGATACGTAAAAATGGGAAATTGTGTGCTACTGGTATGTTAAAAGACTCCTTGTACATTGTGCAAAATGCAAGGAAGCCAAGCTGCAAGGCTGCAGTTGGCAACACACCATATCATGACCAATGTGTACACCTGATGCACAGGAGACTTGGTCATGCTAATTACAAGTATATAGCACAAATGCCACAGCTGTGTGCTGACCTAAAGATAAAACCCTGTGATAAATACTTAGATTGTGTAGTTTGCAAAGAATGCAAAACACTAAAAGCTCCTGTGAGTAAGCACAGTGACAGAGTTACAACTAGACCTTTGGAAATTGTACACTCTGACATTATTGGTCCTTTTGCTCCAAGTCTTGGACAAGCAAGGTATGCAATGACCATCATTGATGATTTCTCAAGATACACATTTATCTACATCTTAAAACATAAAGATGAGGCATTTGAGAAATTTAAAAGTTTTGTGACATGGGCAAATGGAAAATTCCCTAGGCCTGTATCTGCACTCCAATGTGATAGAGGAGGAGAATACCTTTCTCACAAATTCAGAAGGTTCCTAGTGGAAAAGGGGATAGAACAAATTCTTTCTAACCCGTACACCCCTCAGCAAAACGGTGTTGCTGAAAGAAAGGGCAGAACCTTGCAAAATGCGATGGAATGCATGTTAAAAGATTCACGATTATGTTTTAAGTACTGGGGAGAAGCTTTATCGACTGCTTGTTATGTTCAGAACAGGTTGTATAACTCTATGATTCAGGACACTCCATTCCATTTGTTTTATGGTGTGAAACCAAAGGTAAGCCATCTTAGAGTGTTTGGTAGCACTGCATGGGTTCACATTCCAAAACAGCAGAGAAGGAAAGGAGGCCCCACAACAAAGAAAGCCATCTTTGTTGGCTATGAACAAAGCCAGAGGAGCTACAGGTTCATAATGGGAGAGAAATTAATAATTAGCAAAAGCGCTTCTTTTGCTGAACAAAACTGGGGGAGATTAAATTCTAGCTCTCCAGTTGAACTGACCACCACAAGAGAACAGCAAGGACTTGCTGATGGTGATCTTTTGCCTGATGAGGACATTAAACCAGAAAAGCAAATTGAAGATCTGTCTGATGAGATAGATGCTTCTCAGGAAAGTGATAGGAGTCAAAATTTAAGCCCTGTATTACCTCGCAGATCTCAGAGGAGTAATAAAGGCGTTCCTCCATCACGTTTTCAGGCTGAAACAGTAAAGGCTTTTCACATATTCACAGAACCTGAGTCTTTAGAACAAGTGAATGCTTTACCACCTGAGATTGCACAAAATTGGCATTCTGCCATGCAACAGGAATTAGCATCCTTGAAAGAAAATAAAACATGGAAACTGGTAAATCTACCTCCCAATGAACGCTGTCTGGGTTGTAGGTGGGTTTTCAAACTGAAAAGGGATGCTGATGGCAAAATCCAAAAATATAAAGCAAGGTTGGTTGCAAAAGGGTTCACTCAAAGGAAAGATTTAGACTTTGACAAGACTTTTGCACCAGTTACTAAAGGTGAATCAATTAGATTACTGTTAAAAGTTGCTGCACTCAAGGGAATGTCAGTTAACCACTATGACATTCAAACTGCATTTCTCTATGGTGATTTAGACCACAGATTATACATGCAGCAACCCCCTGGCTATGAAAAAGGGGAGAATCTAGTCTGTGAACTGCAGAAGTCAGTCTATGGGTTAAAACAAGCTGCTAGATCCTGGAACCAAAAAGTAGATGAAAAACTGCAGAATTTTGGTTTTGAAAAAGGAAAAGCAGATCCCTGTGTATATATGAAGAAGGACAAACAAGGCTGTATGTATCTGTGCATTTATGTTGATGATTTGCTGCTGTTCACATCAACAGAAAAACAAAGGCTTGATTTTGAAGCCTGCATAAAAAGCCATTTCATATTAAAAAGCCTTGGAGTTGTGACCAATTACCTAGGTTTGGAAAAACACAGGAAGAAGAATGGTAGCTTTCTGTTAAACCAAAGGGGAGATAATGGTAATGTGAATGGAAAGACATATAAAGTCAGAGAAGATTGGTTTGCATCTTAATCTGTAGTGTAAAAAGGGGAGTGTTAAGGTTTCCCTACTAACAGATTAAGCTACTATTATACCTAATCATTTGGCCGGGTGAAAGGTTGCAAGTGATTGTCTCCTCTCACGTGCTTCATGCAAAATAGCCTGGGGGGAGGACCTGCCCGGACTTGTTCTTCACTTCTTTTTTTTCTCTCTGCTGGAAATGTAGCTCAGCAAGGCTTGCTCCAAACGGAGCTAAGTACTTTAAATGTTTTGCTTTTGTTTTTGCTTTCTGTAAATAAATTATTTTTATAGAAATGCTTGGTGTGTGACTTTTTTGACCTCTCCTGGGCTAAAGGCTTTCCCAGCATCTGCAACAGCCATCACACAAATGATGTATTTTTCAGTTCATGCCATTTGCAAGATGTCATGACATATTTAACACCCTTTGCTCTTCTCCCCTCCCATGGATGCCCAGGGCCATTACAAAATTGGCAACTTTAATTATCTATATTTTTTCTGTTATGACAATTCATACCTATCAACTTTCATGAATTCCCAAGGCCCTAATATTTTCCAAAGTCTAGTCCGACAACAAAACTTTGCCACAGAAAAATCAGAAGCCTTTGATAGCTGAAATCAAACTTTCTTTGGACTGCTCCACATTGCTTGTCCCAAGCCCCCCTTGTAATGTCTTTGTCTTAATCTTCTCTCCTTAATCTTTCTCTACAGGTTTAGCCTGGGCTGGCTCACTGGACACCCATTTTATCAGTGGATACTTCTGCTGAGAGAAGTAGGGTCTTTTGCACCCATTAAAGGCAAAGGCAACCTGATGATGGCAAAAATGGTAAATTAACAAGTTTTCACCAAGGGCCTTGTCTCCGCAGTTGAAGGCTCGCTGCTCCCGCTGTATACTGGTGCAATGGCTAGAAGCAGAACAGTGAGATTTGGATTCTCTATCTTTTGGAGTGAGCTTCTCTATCTTTGGTAAAGGTGTTATGAATGAAAGACGAATTACAACTTACCAAGATGCTTTCCTGACTATATTTTGTGGCAATCAGGCCCTGCAGAGACAGAGGTGAAGGAACTGTTAACACCTTTTTTTCCCCCCAAAGTGCAGCAATGTTGCAAATTCAGATGGTACTGTCTAATTCTACTTTTGCTGTTTAATTCTATTTTAAGAAAACCGCATTACCCTCTTTCCTGGAAATAAGGATCTCTGAATTCAGTTGGACTCACATCTGAACATCCATTTCTAGGCTTGTACACTGCAAATACCAACTGTTCTATAGAAAAAGTACCCCGTAAAGGGTTTTTTACTGGCAAGGTAAAAAAGGGGAGTAGGAGAACTTGCTATGGGGTTGTCCAGCAGATTTGTTACTTAATTCTCAGCAAGGAGGCTGCAAATACACACATACCTGAGAATAAGCTGCACTAAATTTAATCAGACTCACTTTGCTTAAGCATTCAGAGAGGGGCAGCTTTCAATGAAAGCCCTCGCTTACTTCTGAGTAGTAAGCTTTGTGAGAAATGTGTATGCAGCTGATGCCCTTGTTTATTTGGAATTCCCTTCCTCCCTTTCTCTTTATCTCTGTTTACTTTCACTTCGACCCCATCAACACTGGAATATGGCTTTTGAAGCCATTCCCAGAATTGGTCTGGGTAAAGTGTAAATATAAGAAATAAACATAAATAAATCATGGTTTGGACATCCTTTTGGGATGGATTAATACAAAGACTCAACAAGCGAACAATTGGGAACAGGACTGGAAGAGTAAAAAAGAAACGGGGCAATTCTGCACATTGAAATATCCATGTTCCTATTTCTGATTCTGAAATGTTGGTAAGTACAAGCTCTTCACTTCTCAGCATGACACTAATTTAAAAGATCCTCCATGGTGATTCATGATAGTTATCCACTGCTATATAAGGGTCCCAGTTACAAAATAAGGAGCTGTCTGCCTTAAATAGCAGCTGCTCCTTTTTTCAGAAAGGCAGATGAAAGTGGTTTTGCATTTTTGGAAACATGGCTTGGCAGTTGTATTTCTTAAGAATCGCTCTCTTTAAATGGGTACTGCTTGACCTCATTTGAGCTGGTCACAGAGGGAGGCCATCATACCAGTCTCTGAAAATAAATGCAATGACTCTGAACATACATGTTTTTATTTGTGGCAATTTTGTGCACCACAAATCTGTTCACCAGGCAATCCTAAAATGCTAAATAGGCTGTTGTATGTGGATTTAGAATTGTATTGCCATACTTATTTGATCAAATGAAAAGCCAGCTTATGTTCATTGTGTGTGGTTAATCATCTTCTCTCTAAAACACACATACTACACTAAAACATTTTTGACACTTTGAGAATAATGTTTTAATAGTGTTTTGAGTTAGCCTTATGACCTGGTTCACACATTGTGCTAGGCCATGATTTGCTTAACTGTGGTTTATTGAATAACTCATGCCTAGCTAGGTAAACTCAACAGTTAACCCCTCCCACAAAAAAGTCTTATGGCTTAATATGACATCTGAACTTAGTCATCATGCCTCTTTTGGAAATTTGTTGCGTGTTACTGTCTAAGCCTCAGTGCTGCTCTTGGGCCGTCACTGTTATTCCCTTGTTTCCCCCCATCTAATACCAATGTATATCATTTTGCTTTGTGGGATTACTGGATCACAAAAGTTTTCCATGGTTCTCTGTCACATATGTAAGATAGTGGCTAATGTTGACTGTTGTTACATGTCAGCTGGCTGGTACTGTCTAGTGTTGACTGCTGCCTATGAGGTACTGTACAAAGGTTGAGTGGGCCTCCCACGTTATTGGATGTCAAATGCTGATATCAAATATTTACCAAATATTCTTCCATCCAAAGAATAGTTGCTGCTAAATGCAATTTGGAAAAGTGGAGAGGAAGATTCATGTTAGTTAAATAACAAAACATGGCATCTGTTTCGATGGCTTTTGATGATGATGCTCAATGTCAAGCAGTGATCTTGCTTGGATGGCAAAATTACCCCTGTATTCACAGCATGACTTCTGACCTTTTTGGAAATCTCTAACCCCCATGTCATGCTGGGATGAAATGGTTCATGCAAACATACTGTAAAATCAGAAAAATCCATAGGTCAGTTGCTCGTTCTCTATGGAGAACAACATTGCATGGAGCCAGCAGCCCCAAGATTAATACATCTGACAGTATTTCTACATGGAGGCACATCTGGACCATTAAACAACATAGCAGCAAACAATTTTGGTTAGATCACAATCTGAGACAGATGTAGGCGTGTTTACACTCAGGAACATCAACAGAATATATTAGATGCTTGCCTTGTTATATAAACTTCATTAACACAAGAAATTTAGCCCTAGACCCATCTAAATCTATATCAACTTTGAAATGATTTGGCTCTCCCTCAGAGATTTTTGGAAACTGTATCTTAGTGAGAGTGCTGAAAATAATTCCACTTAGAAACCCTTATTTGACCTCCTCTTAAGCACAACTTCAAACCCTAGGAGGTTGCCATTAATATTTTAGCCAAGGGGGCAAGAGCAATATGGTGCAGTGTATCCTCACCTCCTGACAGGAATGTTCAGAACACCAGCCAGTCAGCCAGAAATCTATGCCCTCCATCATAATACTCCCTTCAAGCCATTTCTCCCCATTTTCTGTTTTTTCCTTTTCCCAGTTATTTTTATCCATCTATCAATAGTTGCTGCCTGATTCCCTCTTCCCCCAATGTTGGTGGGAGAGTCTTGGAGATTCCCCAATCATACTTACTTTCTTCTCACTTTTCCACATTAATTCCAATCCTGTTGGAACTCATTATCCCATTGCTATGCATTCATGTCCTTGACAAATGGCTAGCGGGGCATCTTTGCATGGGGGCAAGCATGACATGCAGGTGAGCCCTACGTTCACTATTAATAATTTCCTTAAAATGTAGCTGGAAGTGGATCTATAAATATAGTTGTGTGCCCAAATCTGAACTGCAAATGGACAAAACCACCCCCAACAGCTAAATCAATGATCTGCACCCATTTTTCCTAACCAAGTTCTTTTTTTTTAAGCAATAGGGTGCAGAATTATATGCCTTCTTCTAACCATACCATTGCTCCTTGCTGCTAATCAATCATCTAATTGCTCACCAGAACTTCTCTTGATGAGTGGAGCTGGTCAAGGAAAGGAAACATTGCCACATAATTAATGGACACTTTTAGAAGAGCTAGGAAGATTTTAAACCATTGCTGTCAAGTGCCAACACCATTAAAATAATGGTAAAGAAGCTGCAGGAACCAGAGCAAATGGAATGCAACCAGGGAGGTAAGTGAAATCTAAAACCAGGGCAGTTTAGAGCACGATATGAGATCTAAGGCATATGTGCACAATGACCCTGAATAGACCTAGCTCACAGCTGTTGATAAATGGTGAATTTCTGTTTATTTATTTTACCTGCCTGTTGCAATATTGGCTAGGGAAACCTGCCCCACCAGTATTGTGATTCCAGTTTCTCATTTATCCTTGGTTTCCAGCCTCTCAAGAAAGTCAACAATAGTCAATGGAACAATAATGGGAGAGGAGGACCAGGATTAGTGGTGGAGCTTGTCTCTCACCAAGAGACATGTGACTCCAGGGCTGAGTGTTGGTTCCTAATGATTATTAACAAAAGCAGTGCAGAGGATGGCAGGAAATGTGATCTTCCGGTAGCACAGCTTGCAAATAGTATTCCTGACTGGAAGATATAACCCTTTAAAGGACCTCCTTTTCCCACCGGCTTCATTTTAGCCCTTTTAATAGGCAGAGCAGAAAAGTCTTCTCCTCTTTTCTTTGTTTATACCAAATGTACCTTTCTCTTGCGTGTAGTTGAAAGAGCTGTGAGGAAAATTAGTAACTTGAGCAATGTCAAAGAAATAAGGCTGGATTATAAATTGAGGGCTGGTTAAACTATGTGCCAAAAGGATCGTTCTGTAGATTGAGGCAAAGCCAGGCTTGCTACAGAGTGTACATATTTGACTGTGCCAATTACCATCCCTCAAATGGTATAGAGGTATGATATTTGTTGGTTTCATTCATTCATTCATTCATTCATTCATTCATTCATTCTTCATTCATTCATTCATTCATTCATTCATTCATTCATTCCAGTTACTGAGTGTTGTGCAAACGCAGCCAGTGTGATTAGTTTATGATTCTGTGTACTGTGTGAATCTAGAAAGTTGAACTAATTCCATAGATAAATACATTGGGTGAACACACCCAGTCTCTCTCAAATAAGAACAGGAGAACTCTTGGCCAGCCATGTTACCTAAGTTTAGTACTGCTTGAATTCTAAAAGACACAGAATTCCCATACATTCACACATTGTCCAAAGATTAAGTGAACATGAAAATCCAGACAGAAGGGGGAGGCAGGTTAGTTTTAACTTAAAACAGCCCAGGTTTAAACCCAGAAGAGGGGCTTAACCCGGGATTAATCTCTTCTAATAGGCTGCAGAGAAATGAGACCTGAGAATAGCCCTACAGAAGGGGATTAAAAAGAAAAATCACTCTTGCAGTTGCACTTGGAGGGATGGGAGTGAAACAGGTGCTGAGGGATGGTATTCTTTGATCAGGCTGGCCTAGACATTTATTAGTTTTTCGTCATTTGTCAAAGTATGACTACAGACCAGCCTCTGCAAAGATCTGAGATATTACTGCCTTATGTAACTGGGAAAGCTTTGGATTCTATTGATTGTCTGCCACTGCATCATTTACCCACAGTAGGAACTGACTGAGTCAAATGTGTGATACTAATGCAGCCATTGTGTTTGCTCTGCTTTGCAAGTGTTAAACCGCTTAGCAAAACAAACTCACACTGCACCCTTTCATTCTGAAACTCATATTATTCAGTAGACAGAAGTTACTTAAACGTGGAAGCTGGCTCCTTTAACAAGTTGTAATTGGCTTGCCTAATCAGTGGGAAGTTCCTGTGCTTGCTTAGGCTCCTTCCTACCTGCTTTCAAGAGCTACTGGTCAAGAAGCTCACACTCAATTTTCTCTAGACATTTTAGACTGTCTTTGAAATGGACAAGCTCTGCATTCTTGTGCATAGACATTTACACTGCTTCATGAGGTGCCTAGCACGCACTGCAATGAAATGAGCAAACCATTTAGTAAAAGAACAGTTATTTGGTTGAGTAAAACATGCAGGAGAGTTGTGAAGTTTGGCAGATTTCCATTTCATTGCTTGACTTTTCAGAGCAAGATTACAAGTCAAACTCTGCTTTAAGTCCGTAATTATTTCATGAATGTTGGCAGCAGCCCCTGAATTCTACTGAAAGACCCTTTGCACTTTAGCTGATTGCAGGACAGCACTTAATGTTTTGTGAGACTGCAGAGGGCACAGCACTGTTTTGGTGTTGCCTAGGCCTTTCCAAGCAGTTGGAATTTTCCTTTGCCTTCAGTGTTTTGGGTTGGGAGGGATTGCTTTGATTTTGAAATGTGTTAAGCTAATTTTAGGGCCTACTCAAATTTTAGTGTTTTCTGAAACGCAAAATGGGGATAATCAAATTACTGATTTTTAGCAATCACACTACCAAAATTCACAAGCATGACCATAGTGGACTTGCAGGGATCATTTAATGCACATCAAATATAGCCCTGTTGTTTAAGTAGAAGTACTATGAACTGAATACAATATATTTGTGTTACAGGTATGCAAAATGTTTTGCAGTTAAAATTTCTGACCCCCAACCATTCCATGGATGTTGGAATTTTGGATGTTGAAATTGTTTACACACCTCTGACTCGTATATGCCTCATACTCTTTAGAACAGCCTTCCCACAACTTGGTAGCCTTCAGCTGTGCTGGACTTCAACTCCCATAATACCCCAGTGAGCAGTAGGTTAGGAAAGGACAGTTGTCCTGGAATCTGGCTTCTGTGTTGTGGCATAAAGAACATCACTTGTTTACGTGAGAGTAAGGCAATTTTGTTAAGTTCTTATGAGAACATTGTTTAAATCAGCCACAAAAAACATATAAAGGAAAACTCCAATTTTATGCCTACTTACTACTGAGTATGCCCCTTTAAACACAGTAGATTTATTCTAAAAATGTGCTTAGGGATTGGGCTATAGGGTTTAAAATGTATTTCACTTGATTATTTGGCCAATTAATAAACCAACATCATAGGAAGGTAAAGGCCCCTGAAAAGGCTTATAGTCCCTTGACAAAATGTAAATGAGGATAAGGAGGATGTTAAGGGAGCTGAAACACAGATGACAGCATAAAGGAAGAGACAAAGGAGAAGGTGGGAGAATGAATTTAATAAGGCTGGAAATTGAAAAGCGTTAAAGAAAAGATAGCAGGCCACCCCCGTGCTCTATATTTATCATCTTGGACACATTCAACAAGGAATAAAAATAAAACAAAGTGCATTGATGTGTGTGTCTACCAAAATTCTGTCTACTATTTTTTAATCTACTGTTTAAAATGGAGCATTGCAAAAATAAAATGAAAATCATAATATTCTCTTGCCAAAATCAATACAATTAGAGATTGGCTGAACTATTTTTAAAACAATAAATAAATAGCCCTCTTTGCTGGAGTCTTCTCTCTGCTTCACTCCAGGGCCTTTTGTCCTAACTGGTCTTAGGTTTTGATCCAAAAATACATGAGGATCTGCCAAACCACTAAATGCAACCAACACTGAGTTGAATGGCAACTGAGCTGAGCAAGCCTGTATGCAACAGCAGATTGATTTTATGATTATTTAAATCACATTTCAGTTTCTAGAAATATGGCTTGACAATATGTTAAGTTAAAATTCTATTTTCCTAGGCTGACCACACAGGTCACAAATGGGTTGGTTGGTTTTATAGTTGATAAGAAGAAACATTTTAAATATCCCCACTTATACTTCTGAGTGGCACAGATAAGACTAGATCTATTTTATGAACCCAAGACAACTCAGTGACTGAGCACACAGAGTATACAATATGATACTGCATCATGTGTGAACCTACAAATGTAGTTAATATGGAGGCAAGAAAGAAGTGGTTTATGCAAAATAGTACTACAAGTAATTGTGAATCAGTTGCCTTCCCTTGCTTACCTATGTTGTATGAATGCTAAAATCCAGTTGACTAGAACTAACATCTGAATTCCAAGCACTCATTCCTCCAAGCAAATTGGTCAAAAATATAAGGATTTCCATTACATTCCTCACTGCCAAGACCTGGCCATGCCCACTTCTGCCTAGCCAGTAGGGAAGGATTCAAGGATGTAATTATGTCTTATGAGTACTTATGAGTAATTATGTCTTATGAATCCTTCATTTGATGGCCCCCGGCTTCAGCAGATTCTGAATGCAACAGACCATATTTCCACCTGAACATCCCTCTGAAATAATGGACAAGGCAGTTTATATTATATTGCATTAGAAATAGTCTGGACAAGGCAGTTTATATTTACATTAATTTAATATTGTGTGCATAATTAGATCAATATGCAAATGACACAGCTTACAACTGTATCATTTCTACAATCTGCATTATATTATGAAAACAGTGTAATTCACCACAAATTACATAATTTGCAATTCAACAGAGATATGGGAGTAATGGACACCGATCCATTGGTCCATTAAATTAAGGTTTCACTGTGTAAGGACACATGGGATATCAGGCAGGACTGAGGCTGGATAGATAGCTGTATTCCCTGAAATGATGGCTCTCAATCTTGATCAGAGTGTGCATTGCCACATCCCAAATTATGAAGCTTACTTACTTACTGAGATGGTGGCTGGTTGAAACTGGCTGGTGAATTTCCTAGTTTGGAGGCAGGAGATCTTTGATATTTCACAGAAAGCAGGACAAACTTATAACAAGAACCAAACAAGCTGGTTTACAAGATGAATCCTTATGTCCCCCATTAACCTCCAGAACTTTAACATGTAAAAGACAAACTAATGGTTGAGTTCCACCAGAATTTGGTTCAAGCCTCATTATGTTAGTGAGGCTTGAAAAATTCTGCTGGTATGAGGAATATGTTGGTCCAGACAAGTCAGTGGAATATTCAGTCAGAGTGGCTGATCTTCAGCAACAATATATTAGTGGAAAAATCAAATTGAAACAGACTTAAGCATGGGATGATAGGACATGGGAGAACATTTGTATAATAATTAAATATAACTACAGCCATATCACATTCTTGTTGATGATGAAACTCTGGACAAGTTCTGATGAAAAGAATTTTCCCCATTAACTTCATTGGGAAGGGCAGAATATCCCAAGCATTCAATCACAGAATTTCAGCTCCAGGATATTAGTCTCATTCAAGGAATTAAAACTCAGATGCTAGAGGGAACAGCATGCAGCTCTATCTTCCTGGCTTCCTATCACACAAATGCAGAACTTACAAGAGGAAACTTTATAGATAGGCATGGGGATCCACAAGGAGTTTAGCAGAGCAATTCAGCAATGGAACCAATTACCCAGAAAGGTGGTAAGTTCCCCTACACTGAATGAGTTCAAACAGAGATCTGACAGGTGATACTTTGGTTGGATTCTTGCACTGTTGGATACATTGGTGTAAATGACCCCTTCCAATTATGTAATTCTATCGTGACCATACAACTTCTTCCTGAATATATTCAGTGGAATTAATATTCAGTAAACTCACCAACTCTGCTGATAATTAGTTCCACTCTGTTGATTTGTGCGTGTATGCATGTGCATGCATTTTCCTATTATTGAGCTGGAATCTGTTATTCTGTAAGTTAAAACCATTTTCTATTATCTTTCTGTGTGAGATCCCTTCAGGTACTTCAAAAGGCTATCATATCCCCACTCAATCATCTTTTCTCAAAGCAAAATATACCTAGTTCCCTCAGTCTCTAAGACTTAGTTTCTAGTCTCTGAACACTATTGTTGCCCTTCTGTGCATCTGTTCCATTTTCTATAAACCTTTCTTAAAATGTAGTGCAAAAACTTCGACATAAGACTTGAGGACAAGTCTGACCAATGCAGATTATCACGGACCCATTAGTTCCCATGGCTTGGTGCTGATGCCAGCAAAAACTACAATCATACTGCTGACTCATATTCAGTTTGCGTTCAATTAAAATTTCAATATCTGTTTTACAAGCACTATTTCCAAGTCAGACATCCTCCTCCTCTGCCTATGCATTTGATTTCTGTTGTATTTCATTCTGTTATTTTCATCCCACTTCTCTACCTATCACTAACATCTTGAATTTTATTTGTCTCTTAGAGTAGTAGCTCCCCACCCCCCCAGCTATTCTTTCTGAAAATTTGATAAGCAATCCCTCCATCTCTTCACAGGGCATTAGTGAAAATATGGTAGAGTACTGGACACAAGGTCAAACCCTGTGGCCCCATACTTAATACCATATTCCAGTTTCTGGAAGGTTCATGGACATTCTCTGAATATAGTTTTCAAATCAGCTATGGATCACTGATCAGAAATGCCATCTTTGTCCATATTTAAGTAGTTTGCTAATCAGACTGTCATGAGGTATTTTGTCAAATGAAGAACTGTAGCAGCTGCTTGCTTGAAAGGCCTTTGCAGAAATCCATCTTGTGCACTAATTGTGCCTTTTTCTGAATGTGGAGGCCCAACTAACAGTAGCTATGTCTTGGTCACCTTAATTACTGCAATGCTCCCTTCATGCGGCTGCCCTTGAAGACTTCTTGGGAGTTACAGCTGGTCCAGAATGCAGCAATGTGAACAGTTATAGGTGCACCTTGATACACCCATGTAGCACTGCTGCTTCGTGAACTATAGTGAGTACCAGTAGGATTCTGGGTGCAAGTCAAGGTGCTGCTTGTAACCTATCAATACTTCATGGTTATTTGGATCCTGGTTATTTGTGGGACTACTGACTCCAGTTACTTTTGCTTGTCCAATACAGTCTAACAGGTTGTTAAGAATGTACCTTTTCTGTCACTACACCTGCCCTTTGGAACAGCATTCACCCTGAGATTCAGATGAGCCAACCCTACCTGACTTTCAGAAGTCTTTCAGCACTTGGTTTTCCCTCCAAGGTTTGGGTCAGGAGATTTTTGTACTCATCTCAACTGTTTTTTTACAGGTAGTCCTCGCTTAATGACAACCCTGTTTAGCAACTGTTCGAAGTTACGATGGCACTGAAAAAATAACTTTATGTCTAGTCCTTGTGTTTACAACCATTGTAGCATCCCTGCAGTCATGTGATCAACATTTGGGCACTTCACAACTGGTGGGTGTTTGTAACCGTTGCAGCATCCTATGGTATAATGGTATGCGGGAAAGACCTTGAGAGACTGGGCAAAGAGACTGTACAATACTGTAACTTACTAAATACTGAATAGTCAGATAAGAGGCAGAATAGCCCGCAACTGGATAGTGGGTGGGGCAAGATGCTCACAAGAGACTCTCCCTAGTTTCTCAGGCTGTAAAGGAGATGCACCTATCTGGTTTACCCCACAAGGCCGACATCAGTCTTGCAAGTCTGAAAGTACAATTCTCTCCCTCCCATCTCCTTTACAGCCTGAGAAACTAGGGAGGGTCTCTTCTGAGCCTTTTGCCCCACCCACTATCCAGTTGCGGGCTATGCTGTCTCTTATCTGACTGTTCCCTTCGAAGTGTCTCTTTGCCCAATCTCCCAAGGTCTTTCCCACATATCATTACATATAGTCATGTGATTGCCATTTGCACCTTTACAACTGGCTTCTGACAAGCAGAGTCAATGGAGAAGCCAGCAGTAAAATTGCAAGTCACAGTCACATGATGTCTCACTTAATGATCCATAGTGACTTGCTTAACAACCAAATGAGAAGTTATGTTGTAAATCCATTGTGGCTGTGTGATTTTTGCTTAGTGACCATGTCACTTAGTGATGGAGTTGCCTGTCCCCATTGTGGCCACTAAGCAAGGACTACCTGTACTGCATTTGGTTGGATGAAGTTACCCTTGACAGATTGTGTTTTGTTGTGTTTTTACTGTTTTTCTAGTTATTATGCGCTGTTTTTATCGTACACTGCCCTGAATTGTATGTTGATTGGGCAGCTATGTAAATTGATAAAGAAATAAATCGATAAATATGCATACTTTGCTGAGGCAAAGATACATTATGCCTGTAGCATTCCCACACTCTATCCCAGAAATAGTAAAAAATGAAGTAAGTCTTTTACTTGTCAAATTGTTACTGATTTCTAGTAATCACCACATTGTTTTTTACAATCCTCTCAGATTGTCAGAATTGTATTATTTGCTCTAGATTTTTTTCTAGAAGTCAGAGTCAGAATATACTTCCCTGGCTCTTCCTTTCCCTCCTTTTTAAAGATTGGCACAAAATTGCTCTCCTTCAGTCACTTGGTATTTCACCCATTCTCCAGGATGTCTCAAATATTCAGGACAAATTTCAGCCAGAAATTTCAGAAAACTCCTTTAGTACCATTAGATGCAATCCATCACGTATTGGAGATTTGAACTCATTCAAGATTAAATAGAAAATCTTCCTGTTCCTTCACCCAGCCCTTTATGACTGTTACCTTCTCAGAGAAGATTGAGCTAAAATAAGGTGAGTAGTTCTGTCTTTTCTTACCCATCTGCTATCTTCACTAAATTCTCATATACTGATTCTTTTCTCTTCTTTTTATTTTGAACATATTTGAATAAGCCTTATTTGTTGTCCTAAGCATCCTTCTCTGGAATCTGCTATTTATGAACTTTACTTTCTTGACATCTCTCTACAAAACTGCTGATCTGCATATATTCCTACCCCACTTTCCACTTCCAATATGTGTGCTTTCCCATTTTCAGATTTTCCCTGGACTGTTTCTTTAGCCATGTTAGCTTCATCTACTAGCTTCCCCCCCACTTTTTTTTTGCTTCCTTTCATTGAAATCCAATGTATTAGTACACTGCTTTAGTTTCCATTAATATTAATGATTCTTTAATTTTTAAATCTTAATTCTTTAATATTTTGAACAAGTTGTATCCTTGAATTGCTATATTCCCATCATGAGAATCAACACACTAAGTCTTTGTTATACTTAATAAATGTCTTTTCCTATATTAGGAGGAGGAGGAGGAGGAGGGATTTGTATCATGCATCTCTTATGAAGACTGAAGACTGCTTACATGAGGACTCCCTTCATTTTATTGTCATAACAACCCTGAGTGCCCAACATCACTCAGTGAGCTTCCATGGGTGAAGGTAGACTTGGAGCTGGGTCTCCCCAGTCCTGGTTCAGCAAAGTAAACATCTCCCATACTGGCTCAGTTTCTTGGACTTACACCTAAGCAAGGGAAAGGACAACGTATTACAAGTGTAACTGCTGCAAATCTCTCCCACCTTTTCCCAGTCTGTGTCCCATCAGAACTCAATGATCAAGTAACACTCTTCTCTCCAGACAGTACGAGGCACTATCCCTCCCACTCCACGGGGGAGTATCTTATTTCCCACAGAATTAAAGTCTAGGTGTTCTTTCACTGTTGCTATTGCTAACAGAACATACACATGTCCCTTTGCCTTGTGGGAATTACAGTTGGGAGCTTTGGTGCAGGAAGGTTGATGGGCTCAAGGTTACCTGTTCTATGAGGGGGCAATATTCACATGCTGCCCAAGAGGATGTCTCTGTTTGCATATCTATGAAAATATATGTTACCCATTAATATACTATGTATACTACAACATCAGGCCAATGGCAATTAAGCCATATAAGGATAGCAAGAGAGATACAGAACATGACCTATTCTGGCACCAGATCAACTTCCTTTATTCTACAGAATTATGGTCACTGAACAAAAACATGTGTTTCATGTTGGAATGGAGATCCCGTCTCCCCACACACCCCTGGTCTGGGTCCGTTAGTATGTTTAATCTGCATCTATTCCACTGAGCACCATCTGAGAATAGTATCTTAACTAAAAATGCTTTTGTGCAATCATAGTAACTACAAGTAATTGCATGAAGTAATGTAACAAATAGATCTCCTGGATGGCTGTGAAATTCAAAGCAAGGATTCTTTTATCAATATTAGCAATTATTCTGCATTACCAGAGAATTTACAGCCTCTCTTTTGTCCTCATATATTCACTTCAGGTGAATTTATGTCCATGCGCATTAAAAATGAGTCCTCTCAATTCTGCAAGACAAAATTAAATTTCCAATATATACCATATTCTGCAGTGAGAAATCTCAGATTATGTAAAAGGATATACATTATTTCTTCTGCAAAATATGCTTTCCCTGTCTTGGATTCTGGAACAGTGGGGAAAAAGGAGACTAGGTTAGTACTAGTTATTTTGTAGAAACCATTGGGCTTCTGAAAGTAATAAGAAGGAGCCATAAATGAGGAAGATATTTGGTATGGCTGCCCATCTCACTAAGTGACTCTGGGCAGTGAACAAAATTTTAAAAATAAAAACAAAATAATTGAATTGAATTATCCATTCAGTCGTATCCAACCCTTGGCGATTCCATAAGCCAGCTCTCTCTGTGATTTCCAATCTTGTATAGTTTCTTTCAGCTGCTTCATATTTTGGCCTGTGTCTGCTTTGATTACATCCAACCAACGCATTCTTTGGCGTCCTCGTCATCTTTTGCCACTGACCGTTCCAAGCATAACATCTTTCTCCAACAATGTTGATCTCATGACATGACTGAAGCAACTAAGTCTAAGTTTTGTTATTTTTCCCTCTAGTGACATGACCGGTTTTATGCACTTTGACACTTCTTTATTTGTTATCTTTGCAGTCCAAGGGATGCGCAAGAGCCTCCTCCAACACCATAGTTCAAAAGAATCAATTTTCCTTCCATCCAATTTTTTCATCATCCAACTTTCACAGCCATATGTAGTTATGGGGAACATGATAGTGCGGACTAGTCTACACTTAGTCGTCAAGCTAACATCCTTGCTTTACCAAATTTGATTCATACTCATCATTGCTGTGCAACCCAGCATGATTCGGTGTTTAATTTCTTGGCTGCATTCCCCATTTTGATTGACCAGTGATCCTAAAAAGGTGAATTCTTCCATGCATTCCACCTCCTCTCCATCAATTACTATTTTGAAGTTTCCATTCTTTGCAGTTGCCATGAGTTTGGTCTTTTTGATATTCAGAAAGAGGCCAAACTTCTCACTTTCTTCTTTGAGTCTCATGATTAGGTGCTTTAGGCCTTCCTGGGTTTCTGAGAGGAGGGTTGTATCATCCACATATTGAAGGTTATTGATGTTTCTTCTGCCAACTTTTACCCCAATTTTTGATTCATCTAGCTCCAGTTTCCTTGATGATCGAAAGGATGCACTAGGAATGCATTTGCACAAATCAAAAAGATTCGGGCACCATTCAAGGCTTGCAAAAGTATCATCAAGGATAAGCAAGGGAAAGAATTGTCCGACCAACAAGGTGTCAAGAATAGATGGTGAGAATATGCGGAAGAGGTGTATGCTACTAGTATAGAGGAGCAACATCAAAGAGAGGAGGATAAGGAAACAGACCTAGAACCAGCCATCTTTGATGAAGAAGTCAAGTGGGCAATGAACCAACCGCCAAACAACAAGGCCCCAGGAGTTGACAACATCCCTGCAGAATTGCCAAGACCAGTACAATTATCAGAGCTTTGTGCCAGAAAATTTGGGAAACCAACACATGGCCAAGTAACTGGAAACAATCAGTGTTTATTCCATTGCCAAAAAAGGGGGATTCAAAGGAGTGTTCTAACTACCACACTGTTGCTCTCATATCTCACGCTAGCAAGATTCTACTGAAAATCAGACAACAATGCCTGGCTCCAATCACCGAAACGGAACTGCCAGATGTCCAAGCTGGTTTCTGATGGGGTTGTGGCACCCGTGATCACATTGCAAACATTCAATGGATAATGGAAAAATGTCGCGAATATCAAAAGAACATTTTATGTGCTTCATCGACTATAGAAAAGCTTTTGACTGTGTTGACCATGACAAACTATGGACAGCCCTAGCAGACCTTGGGGTGCCACTACATTTGGTGAAGTTGGTGAAATCACTGTATGTAAATCAGGAAGCCACTGTACGAACTCAGTTAAGATAATACAAACATTAAAATACACAAGCTGAGAATAAATCATACACCATAATCACTAATCTAACCAAGAAACATGTCCCCAGGCCCGGGCACAGAGCCAGGTCTTTAAGGACTTATGAAAAGCCAGCAGGGTTGGGGCCATCCTGATCTCCGGAGACAGAATGTTCCATAAGGTGGGTGCTATGGCAGAAAAGGCACGTCTTCTAGGCACCGCCAACTGACATTCCTTAATCAACAGGACCCGAAGCACGCCCATCCTGCCTGACTGGATCGGACGGGTAGAAACAAATGGGGAGAGACGATCCCTCAAGTAATGGTGAAGCTTCCTGCATAATTGTTAAGAGTTCACAATTTTTGCTACATCACTGAAGATCTCAGGGCAGAAAATACGCAGTGGCAAACATTACTGGATTGATATTTATTAATTTACCTAGTTTGATTATGTAATTACTTTAAATTACTAACAACAATAAAAATTTCACATATATAATGCAAGACATGATGTAAACAGGGTAGACTGTACTCTATAGGCAGAGAAAGTAATTACTATGTAAGAAGAATTCAAAGGATTTCTGTTCCACCAAACTGCACTGGGCATTCATATTCAAGATGCTTTGTGGCTTTGCATAGAGCCAGCTTCCCACGTGAACTGAATCTGTGTTTGACCCATGACGGTTATATGGATTCTTTGAGCATACTTTCAATTTCCATAGAGATAGCCTCACCTCAGTTTATCTTATCATGTACAGTATGGTGGCGGTGGCAGAGGAAGAGATCTTAAAACCAGTTTTCATGGCAAGCAAGCAAGCCAGCAAGCAAGCAAGCAAGCATCTTTCAGCAGGTAGTTCAGTCCAACAGATGGTGACTTGCCATCAGTACATATACTGAATTCAGTCTTAGATCTCATAAGCACAGGGTTTAGTCCAGGGTTTCAATATCATTTGTGCCTCACTTTTCACTAATGCATGCTTTAACTCAGCATAAAAACAGCAAGTTAGATAAGGGTCCACTTTCTACAGAAAAAAGGCAGTCTTTGTGCTGAGGTCCCATGTCCTAGTGAAGGGTTCCACAAGAATCTTTTCAAGATTATTCAGAGATGACATTAAGATTCTAGGCTGCTATAATTCTTAGTGATGCACATTTCAAACCTACCTTTAGCCAGCTTTTTCATCATCCTTGCAATAGATGCCATGTGCTATGCTTTGGGAATGGGGAAAAAAAATCTCCCACCCTTGATTAAGAATTGACCCATGGATTACAAACTTTCTTCATTAATTATTATGAAAAGCTCATCTCTTTTCCAAGAGCTCTCTTTTGGCTTCTGATGCTGGCAAATATTCACTGATAAATATTTGATCAACGTGCAAGCACCTTATTATATTATCTCAGTGAGCTGCAGTTCTCAGAAGCCCTCATGACAGAAAGATAGTTGGAAATAGGATGACACAGCTACCCAAAACAAACACAGCCAAGAATAGAAAGGCTTGAGATGTGGAGGGAGGACAGCAAACTCATAAACAGTTGAAAGAAACAAGGGACAGTGTTCACTCAATTAGAAAAGATCATCTCGATCAGAAGCTACTTATCTGGACAGCTGCAGTTTTATATTCACTTACCTGGGAATAAGTCCCATTAGAGTCAGTGGGACTCATTTCTGAGTACTGTAGAGATGTACAGGACTGAAATGGGAGCAAGTGATCTCATCTATTTCAAACCAGCCAAGAGCAATTACACTGAAATGAATATTAAAAATGTGACAATGTTGAATGGAACTCATACAGTTTCACGCCCATCTGCAAGGCTTGCTAAAAGAATAAGAGATTTAAAATTAAAAGATGGGGATGCATCTGCAAAACAGGCCATTGGTGCTTAGTCTGGCAATGTTGGTGGTGCATGTGCAAAATCATATTTTATATTCTAAGCCAGAAAAAAAATACTTTGGGGGACATAATACTCAATTAATAATGACACTTGACATTAAAGTTGGGCAAATCTGTATCCCAAACTATGCAATTATTGTTTTGGCAGTATTCACTAGCGTTTCCCCCAATTTCTCCAATTAGGCATGCACACCTCTTGCGGTAGCAAGTAGCAGATCTGCTAGTGAACTTTGCCCATACCAGGATAGAAACACACATACAGTAGGTGATACCAAAATATCCAACCCTGTCTTAGTTGTGTCTAGTTAATTGCATCAGAGGTGCCTTTCACCTAGCAGAAGTAGCCATGGAGGGAACCCAGAAGGGAAGGATTAGAAGGACAAAAAGGCTAGTTGTCAAGGACAGCCATGCATCAGAGAGTCTGGATGTTCCTGCTCCCATCTGTCATCACAAGATTTTATGTTCATTCCAAGTGTCTCCATGTGTACACATTCAGCTTCGCTCTCCCCACATGCTCTTGAATTGCTGTAGTTAGACTAAGTCCTCTTGCACATTATTGGAAGCAAAAGTAATCCATCCAATAACTTTGCTTGTCTAAACAAGCTTCAAAGTTAAATTATTTTCAGTGGTCTCCCATGACTACCGAATGAATGACAAACTGCTGCTTCCTCTTTAGTTGGTTTGTGCCATGGCAAATGACTGCATAACAGACTCGGTTGATGTTTGGGCACTTTGCCACAAATGGTTTGAATAACTCTATGCCCAGTCAAGCTCAAGTTGCTTCCAAGACCCTGCTTGCTATAAAGAAATCATAGTCTGCATATAACAGAATAGTTCTTCCTTTATAAGTCCGCTCACCTGTTTATGATATTCTAGAGACCATGCCAGCCTCCTGACCTAATTCAGCCCACCTCCATGTCTAGCTCACAAATATATTTGGGAAGACATGGCCCACCTCCGAAGACCCACCAACTAATCTATTAGTGCTTTCTAAGATGAAGTGACCTCTCTTTTGCCCAGGTTATTGTTGACGTGTTGCCTTAATGGTGTCAGAATGAAATTGATTCTGAAGGGGTTCAGAGAGAGAGAGAGAAAGAGAAAGAGAGGTAAACCAAAATGCATATTTTTATTTATTTTATATCCCACCTTTATTATTTTTATAAATAACTCAAGGAGGGGAACATACCTAATACTCCTTCCTCCTCCTATTTTCCCCACAACAGCAACCCTGTGAGGTGAATTGGGCTGAGAGAGCGGGGCTGGCTCAAGGTCACCCAGCCAGCTTTCATGCCTAAGGCGGGACTAGAACTCTCAGTCTCCCAGTTTCTAGCCCGGTGCCTTAACCACTAGACCAGACTGGCAGCTGCAGCCAACCATATCATCTCTGGAAGAGGTTTGGCTGCTTTAAGAGTGCTATACTCCTGCTCTCAGGTACTCCAAACACCATTTCCTCCTCATTATTTCTGAAGTGCATTGCATAACCCATATATATCCCTGGGGAGGGTGGGCACTCCCATAGAGGAAGAAATGACCCACTACAGAAAAGACATTTTTTATTTTAAGAGAATAAATTTTTGATAACCTAAGCATCATGCCTAGAAGGGGGTGAACTAACTCCGCACAAGTCTAAGAACAAAGATTACAGAGCAATACTGTCATCGGGAGAGAGATGGGTTGCTGGCTACTATTGGTACTGTGATACAACAGGTCGTTATGAAACATGTAGTTACAATCACAGGATTTATAAGCAAAAAATGTCATTTTTCTAATAACAAAAATACAGCAAAAACATCACCACAACCCAAGAGAAGCCCTACATCTAAATGGCATGCAACAAGGAAAGGATAACTGTGCATTTGCTATACAACAATGACAGCAAAGATGTTATTATGGAAAGACATTTGTATGGGTTTATACGCAGATTAGCAAATGAGTTTTTGATCATTGTGATATCCCCCAAATCAGCATTTTTATTTCTTTCTCTTAGGGATTGTAACACAGCTTTACAGCAGGTGGACTAGTATAGAAATACTTTGTTGATAGACACGTATGGATTGATATGTGCAGGTGTTCATTATCTGTCTTTCTAATCTCATTCTAACTAAAGCTAAGTGCTATCCTATCTGGTTTGCTCTGGTTTTTCTTTCAACGAACCAGCATAATTCTTATGGAAATGGTATAGAAAATTACCAATTAATGTATTTTCAGTAGAATTTCTCTCCCATATAGAACACTGACCAAGTAATCTTTTTCAGCGGGTTGATTGTAAAGATTGGACAGAATGTTGTAAAGGGGGAAAAAATCTAAATCTTTGTTTAAAGGAATATCAAAAATAGCCTTAAGGAATTTAACTTCACATTCCATATATTGCCTTCAAACTAAGTCATTGCTCATTTAAAGAATGAGCTGCTTCAGACTTCCTGTTTTCTTCTTGAGTCATCCTTAGTGGGCAGAGTAGTAAATATAAAACAACATATACAATGTTGGGAAAAATCTTCACCATTTCCAGACAATAGTATATTCATATTCTTTAGTGCAGACAAGCAGGTTGGGGGTTTAAAAGGAAACACTATTATGTTATACAGCATTTGCCATTTATAGACCAGCCTTGCATACCTTTTCTCTCTTCCTCACATTCCTCACACCTCTTCTAAACCAGTCTAATGCAAAGGTTCACGTATTTCAGAAATGTTACTGTAGCTGGGGTTGTCAACATGGTGCCCCAGGGCACCAGATGTGTTGGCAGACATCCCTCTTGTGACATGCCAGCTGACCACTTCAATTGGCCTTTAAAAAATATTTAGATTAAGTTAAACAAGTGTCTGGAATGAATACGTGCTTGTGGGTGTAATATTATAAAGCAACATACCAGCTCCCATCATATGATTTAATCTTGAAAAGGTCTCTGGATCCCAGCTGGACCCATAGGCATTCTTAGAAATTTAAAAAATGGCTGGTGGCTTTTGTTTCATAGTGTGCTCAACTACCCAGAAAGGTCAACAGATCAACAGCCATCTCAGAATGACTTGTACTGTTCCGGGGAACTAGAGAGAGTGGCAGAAAAATCTTTAATCTTTAACCCTTATCTTCTGGTAAAAAAGCATTTTATTCCTGGGCATCTCTATCCTGGCAACTATTTTATTAAAAGGGGAACCCCCACTTTCCAACACTCCCATTTCATTGGAATGCTGTTGACATTCCCAATAAGCCTACTGAGCTAAGAGCATTAGTTGAGACTTCTACCCTATGTCATTTGTCCGAATCCAATGACTTGACAGGTTTTCACTGGAATATTTTGTATGTGGAAGTGACTTTTGTATGTGAAAGTGACTTTTTCCCATGAAATGGAACATTCAAGAACCCATTTTCTAATTACTATTGTATCTCCCTCTCTCTGCCAATAGGTGAGTAAACCATGAATTCAAGAGCCTCCTTGTCTTTCTAGATTTCTCCTGAAAAAGCAGAGACTCCTAACTGCATTAACTTCTTCTCGAAGATTTGTACCACTCTAAAACACACTTAGAATACACCAAGAAAAGATGACAATTTAGAACCCTCGTGATTTTATAAGATATGTCTATTTATAACAAGTACAAAACAGACCTGAAACAATATGTTATGTTATTTCTGAAGGTATAATATTGAAATCATCAAAACTATTCATATATCTACGAATGCTGTGTGTCACAATTATTTCAAGGACGAGATTTTCTTTTGAACTAAAGTAGTCCTTCTTAAGGTCTAAAAATAGAGGTTTATATTTGTAAAATCCAGAATAACCTTAAACTCGGTTTTTGTTTTTGCACCTTCCCTACAAGATGCTTAGGCATTTCTTGGAAATGGTATGTGCTTTTTTAGTGCAATTTTGATTTTCTCCCATGCAATCATGAACTGTTGCACTGCAATAGTTCTTTATTTCTTTATGGAATTCATATGGCTGCCCAACTTGAACAATTGTGATTCTGGGGACATACAAGCAACAAGCAGACAATACAGTTAAAGATAACAAGTTGGGAACCCAAATTTATATTACATCTCTCCAGGCAGGAAGTCCAGTCAATGCTGGAGGAAAGAACCAGGTTTTTAGAACCTTTATAAAGGCCAGCAGAGTTGGTCCTAAGTGGGATATCATTCCAGAAGGCAGGCATCACAATAAGAAAGGCATACCTCCTGGGTCCCACAGTGTGCCCAACCTACTACAGCATGGGGGATGGGCAGATTCCACAGGGGACAAGGCAATCCTGCAAATGGTGTCATAGGTCCAACTTTGTGAAAAGAGGGAAAGGAACATCTAGCCTCCCGTTACATTTACAAAATGTAAGAGTGCTTCTAGATGGGTGAGTCCTTGCACTACCAGTCAAAAGATACTATGGAGCTATTCCATCTTTCCCTCTTCTATTTGTGCTGTTGTTGTTGAACATCCAGGATGGGCATTTCTGAGTATCCACCTGATAGCATGGGATGCCCATGAATTAGGCAACAATTTCATGCTGTTCAATTACATTTCAAAAGAAGACATAATAAAGGAGATCGTCCATCTGGGCTTTCCTACATAGTGGTGCTATTTGTTACCACTAAGGGAGAACCCTGCTTTTGAGAAATTGAATTTTCCCCCTCTAAAAAAGGGGAAGGAAAATTTGCCCACAGGTTTGGGAGATAATTTCAAAAGGCCATTTGTGTCCAGTTCCACAATCAAATCTTCAAGAAATGAACCAAGGCAAGGCACCTCTGTGGATCTGAGCTGACATTTGTTTCATTCTAAGGCTAAAGCCAATCTTCTGTCTGATCCAAAAGGTAAGTTCTGAGGTGAATTGCAAGTCTACCTCTGAACCTTCATTTGGTTTTGTTCTCTCTTTCCTGGTGCATAACTTATACCTTTTTTTCTCTGTGGTTTGCTGGTCTTTTTTTGAATCAAGAGTCAGCCAGCAGCTTGGAGCAGAAATAGTCAATGCAAATGAGGTGGCAGGAAGGGAAATATATGAAATTTGATACTGCCATTTTAACAGGCAGGGGCAGCTCAAAACAAACTGCTGCCTGGATGGAAGGAGAATTCATCACCCTCCCACATGCTTCTTCCTGTACATTTCTTCTCTGGTGGCATCAACAACATCATTCACCTTTCTCCAGCCATTAGTTCTGTTTGTTCTATAAGCATCACTAGGAATGAATCATTAAAGCTTTGCTTTGTGAATTGGCCACAGTGGCTGCTCTGTGTGAGCAGATGCAACAGACACCTCACATTGTGTCATTCTGAGGATGTCTTCAGAATAACACATAAAAGGTTGGTCAGCAGGGATGGCAAGCTACTTTGGTTTTTTTTATAAGAATTTTATTAAATTTCCAAATATAGTTAAAATACAAAAGATAGAATATAGAAAAGATAGAGTACAGGACTAAAGAAAAGACTGTGAAAGTACAAAACAGAGAGAGAACGGAAACAGAAAGTGACTTCTGACCTTCTCCAATACAGATACAAATATTAGCACATATTGGGTCCTAGAATTTTTTGGCCTTCTCACAAGTCCACCAAAGATGATAGAAAGGTCCTTCACCCTGTAAACATTTCCAACAAACATTCGTTACTCCATTATACATTTTTGACAACTTATCCAGAGTTAAGTACCAACGATACATCATTTTGTAAAAATTCTCTTTTAAGTTATAATTCAAAGTAAATTTCAAACCTTTATTCCACATGTTGTCCCATTGCTCCAATATAATATTGTATCCAAAATTCTTAGCCCATTTAATCATAGGTAAAGGTAAAGGTTTCCCTTGACATTAAGTCCAGTCGTGTCCGACTCTACGGGGTGGTGCTCATCTCCATTTCAAAGCCGAAGAGCCGACGTTTGTCTGTAGACACTTCCGTGGTCATGTGGCCGGCATGACTAAACAGAACACCGTTACCTGCCTGCCAAAGCGGTACCTATTAATCTACTCACATTTGCATGTTTTCGAACTGCTAGGTTGGCAGGAGCTGGGACTAGCAACGGGAGCTCACCCCGTCACGTGGATTCGAACCACCGACCTTCCGATCGGCAAGCTCAGCAGCTCAGCGGTTTCTTCTAAATTCATCTGTAACAACATTTTATACATCTTTGTAATAACATGTTCATCATTTATACAAAGTTCCATTTCAAATTGAGTTGTTTCATTAGCAAATCTAAAATTCTTTATATCGACTTTAAAACATTCTAACAATTGTAGATGTCTAAACCAATGACATGTAAAACCTTCCAACTCTAACAGTTCCCTTGTTTTAAGCTTCGGTTCACCCACTTCAAAATTTAACAAATCTTTATAATTTAACCAACTTGTTCCTCCACATTTTCTCTTCTAACAAATGTTTCATGAGGTGACAACCACAATGGTACATTAGGGGATAGTCTTGTTTTATATTTGTTCCAAACCCTCATTATGGCACTCCTAACAAAATGGTTTTTAAAATCTTTATTAACTTTAACTTTATCATACCACAGATAGGTGTGCCACCCAAATCTCAATTCATGTCCTTCAAGTTGCACTAACTTCTTGTTCTTCAGAGTTATCCATTCCTTCAATCCAAAGCAAACAGCAGGCATCAAAATACAATTTTAAATCAGGTAAACCCAAAACTCCTCATTCTTTGGCAACCTGTAACAATTTATACTTAATTCTTGGTTTCTTGCCTTGCCAAATGAACTTAGAGATATCCTTCTGCCATTGTTTAAATGGTGAATCTGTTGACAAAATCAGTATAGTCTGAAAAAGAAACAGCATTCTTGGCAAAACATTCATCTTAATCACATATATTATCCCCATAAGAGACAACTATAATTTTTCCCATCTTAACAGCTCTTTTTTCACATCATTCCAAATTTTAACATAATTATTCTGAAACAACATACTATTCTTGGTTGACAAAATCACCCCCAAATATCTAACCTTTTTTTCAATCTTAAAACCAGTTTTACCCATCAACAGTTCTTGATTGGATGAAGTCATATTTTTGGTCAGCATCTTTGTTTTTTGTTTATTTACTTTAAGTCCTGCCAATGACCCAAATTCTTTCAATTTCTTCATCAGATGTTCCACAGTATCCAGAGGATCTTGTAGTATCAGAACTAAATGATCAGTGATGGGATGGCAAGCTACTTTGGAGGTTCTATGCCTTAGGTAGAATGGCCTGGTGGGCAGTGGGTAGACACTTGAGTCTAATTCATTATTTGTCGCACGGGCCCTTCCAAAATGGTTGCTTCATTGAGCCAAATGATAGTACCAACCCTGGTAACAGTGCTTCCTTTTGAACAGCGGAGCGGAGCGGAGCGGAGCGGAGCGGAGCGGAGTGCAAAGCAAAGCAAAGCAAAGCAAAGCAAAGCAAAGCAAAGCAAAGCAAAGCAAAGCAAAGCAAGAATGTATGCTGCTGCTACCCCTGAAGAGGTGATAAGACTAAAATCTGCAAGTGTGATGGAAAGGGAATAAAGTCAGTATGGGGTTTCTTTGTGTCCTGATTCAGTTCAGAACCACAAAACCACAATCATTTCTGTAAAATGAACAGAATTCAACCCTCTTCCACACCATTTTGAGGCAGGACTAATATTTTTATAGTAGCTAAAAGGAAATCTGTTAGCTGGACATTAGTCAACCTCAAATAAGCAGCCCATTGGCTCACATATAGCTCTTAATATCTAAATTTAGATAAGGCTTCCCATTCCTGAGGGGGCAGAAGAGAGACGCTGTGTGATAGAAAAAGGGCAATGATGTAATCATGGAAAAAGTAAAGTAAGCCATCTAGCCATGACCTACTGTCCTGTTCATGAGGGCAGGCTGGCATTATAGTTTATGTAACATCATCCTTAATTACCTTTGTGCAATTCCTGGGGAAAGAAAGCTCCCTTTAGCTGGGTGTGTTCAAACAGACGCCTGACACCCATTTGTTCAAATGGTTCAATTTTGGATTCTTGCACTGATCAGGAGGTTGGACTGATAACCTAAACAAGCCTTTCCATCCTTGTGGCTATGTTTCAGAGACCGTGGGTGAATTATTCCCTTCCATCAGCAACACACAATCACACAAATCATGGTCAAATGGGAAGGAGCTATCTTTGACAGTCCCCCAGCAGCAAAGAACCTCCTCTTTTCTATTTGCACAATATGGCAGAATTAGGAATGTTTGTTTAGCCCCAAATGACCTTGTGGCTGTTTTGGGCTAAAACGCTTCCCTTCTAATATGATGATGATGGGGCTGGAATGTTTACTGTCAATATTCTATGCTTCTGTGATGCTGAGCAGCAATGATGGACTGATCAAGCATGTTCTTTAGAAATAGGCATTATATTCTGAAATCTGCTACATGAAACAGACTGACATTGTTTGATTTTTGCATTAGTTATTGCTGAAGCACAATTGCAGCCTCCAATAGCAGGGTGAGGGATAAACTCCTGTGAGGGTAAGATTCTCAGTGCATTTTACAGGCCACTCTTAGATTATATTTTGGATTAAATACCAAGAGTCAAAACAAAAACAGTGCATGCTGTTTTGCTACCCTATATCCACAGGGCCCTCAAGAAAAGGAAACAGAAAGTTGAATCTTTTCTCCTTCTTCTGTTTTGTTAGCACTATCCTGCTCTGAGAACATGCTCAGCAAACCAACTAGATTCTCCATGTTTTCTTTAATGAACCATACGATCTCTCTTTTGCATATACAATAAAAATAAATCTAACTACCAAAGTGAAACTCCCTGGATTAGATCATAAGAAAAATACCAAGGACCTGCTCAAGTTGAAGTTCTGAGAAAAGTTAAGGATCTATTTTAGTGTTCTGATTTTCCAATTGATTAGACTCATAGAAGGCTGGGTACAGTAGAGGATCTGAGCTCTGTAATTCTGGTTGTTGTTTTAATTTGTTTGTGAAATATATGTGTTTAATTATGTAATATATGTGTGTAATATGTAAAGACAAATTATGTGTTTAATTTGTTTGTGAAATATATATACTCTTGCCATCAAACTGTGTTCAGGATAACTAACAACAATAAGAAATATGATAAAGATTGCATGAAAATCAGATTAAAATAGAGCAAGAAGCCACAGCAATACATTGCTGCAAATCCCATACTCGCAGGAGGTTTGGGGCTGAAATAAGGAGGTGCTGCTTTTCTGTTGCAACACCAAAATTGTGGAAGACCTTCCTGTGGAGATCAGGCTGACTCCCTCTTTGTTGGTTTTCTGCAAGCTTCTAAAGCACTGTTTTTCAAACCTCAAATGCTGGCTAGGGAATTCTGGGAGTTGAAGTCCACATGGCTTAAAGTTGCCAAGTTTGAAAAACACTGTTCTAAAGACTGAGCTTTTTTGGGCAGCCTTCCCTTAATTTGCATTGTTGTTGCCATCTTTTATTTTCTTTCTATTTTGATAGTGCTGTTGTATTTTTAATTTTTATACCGGGTTTGCTTTATATTGTATTTTTCACATGAGCTGCTGAGAGTCATTTTTGTGGCAGCATACAAATATTTAAATCAATTAATCAGTAAAAAAATATTGGAGTCTCTCTCCATGCCACAGTGAATGAAAAAGCTGCATGATGCACACTGCCCTATCAATGCTCTCAGTGTTTGCCCAGACAAGGTGTTCATCAGTGGCATGCCAGACAGCTGTACTAGGATACCAGTAACTACTGCTGGAACTGTTTGCATGAAACTGACCTTACCTTCTGGCAGGAGGTAATCAGAAATGGAGCTAGACACTCTGGAAAAATATTTCAGAGCATGGCAACAGCCCATCAAGAAGCCATTCTTCCAAATTCCACCAACAATACTGTGGATTTTGGGAAGTCAGAAATTGTGAGCTCCATGACACACAATATTTTCATGACATTTGTTAGTAGTTTTTAAAAAACAAACAAACAAACAAAATAACTATGCTGAGCATTACTTCCAGATTCAGGGAATGTCACATATTTGGTTAGAAGGTATGTTGTAACTATGCAGGTTTCAGTTTTATTTATTTTTAATTTTTTATTATTTCGACTGATAAGGCTGCCCATCTCAAATTCATGACTCTGGGTGATTAACTATTAAAAGCACCATACAAACCAGAAAAACCATACACATAAAAGCAGCAGCTAGAAACAGACTGATCAATAACAAATAAGCATAACCACTGTATGGGCTTAAACACACTTCCTGATCCCCAGGCGCATTGACAAAATCAGGTCCTCAAGGCCTTATAAAAGGCTAACAGGGTTGGAGCCGGTTTAATCTCTGGAGGAATGATATTCCAAAGGGCAGGCGCCGCAACAGAAAAGGCTGTCTTCCTGGGCCCCACCAAATGGCACTCCTCAACAGATGGGACCTGGAGCATGCCTCTTCTGCCAGACTCCATGGGATAGGTAGACATAATAAAACAGGCATAATAGGCATAAAAGAGAGCCATTATGGTATAGTGGTTAAGGCACCAGGCTAGAAACCAGGAGACTGAGAGTTCTAGTCCTGCCTAAGGCACAAAGTCAACTGGGTGACCTTGGGCCAGTCGCTCTCCCTTAGCCCTGGGAAGGAGGCAATAACAAACCACTAATGAAAATCTTGCCAAGAAAACTGCAGGGACTAGTTCAGGCAGTCACCAGGAGTCAACACTGACTTGAAGGCACGCACACACACACACACACACAAAAGGCATAATAATGAGTAGTGGTCCCTTAAGTAACCCATCACCATGCCAAGTTGTATATAAAAGTATAGGATAGAGATTTTTATTTATTTTTCTATATTTCTAAATGATTGTTGTTCCTTAGATGCAAGGGATCAAATCAGAAGACATTCTACATGGAGTTTAACCTCAAGATGAATGTTTTTAAGTATATTCATCGCTGGAAACATTGATATTAAGCTCTCTAATTACCTCCTGGGCAGGGCCGCAATTAGGGGGGGGCAACCGGGGCATGTGCCCCGGGCGCCGTGCTGGGGGAGGTGCCAAAATGAGCGCTGGGGGGCCAAAATGGGCTTGGAATCCATGTTTGCCCTGGGTGGCACAGACCCTAGTTGCAGCCCTGCTCCTGGGAACAGTGACCACTGCCAGAATTTCACTGGAACCCTAAATGCTGCTTTGCACCCCCCCCCCCGCCCCTTTTGAATGGTAGTCAAAGGCCTTCTTGCCTTCCAAAGTCATTAAGGCTTCTCACTAATAGAGTGTGAAGAAAAATTTTAAATTAACAAACAGCTTTGGCTGCAAAACCATTTCCTCGGTGCCAAAGCAAAAAGCAGGGCTTTCATAATGCTTGGAACATGCCAGAGTGCAAAATATTGTCAAGCAGAAGTCAACAACGCCTGCCAAAGAGGCAGATTTACTCCACCATTTATTTAGTTGTGCTGGCAGGAACAAATTAATCCCCTGAAATCCAGGCCTGTTGATTTAGTTTGTCCAAAGAGATAGGTATGCAGGGTAACTGTTGTCTATTGTTTCCAATTGCAGGGCATCAAGTAATGTTCTGAAGTTACCAGAAAGCAAGTTTTGCTTAATAGTTAGGAGGAAAAAAAAAACACTTCTCAGTAGGAATGGCAATTTGGCAAAGCAGCCTTTAAGGGAAATGGTGATTTGCAATGTTGGATGTGTTGAAATTGGACAGGCCCCACCAGGGGTGCTTTAACTGAGATTTCTGCCCTGAACAGGGGGTTGCCCTCTTTCTTGTCTGTTATTTATGATATTTTAAAAATCATTTTAACCCCAGCCATCCTCCGTAATTCAGCAAATACTAAATTACTTTCAAAATGTGGTGATTTTTTTAACATTGATCCTATTGATATTCTCTTGCTTTTTCAATTAGTTTTCATTCTATCTCATGCAAGACAATTTGCTTTAAAAATTCTTGCATTCTGTGAGCATAGTGGGGTATTCGTGTACTAATTTAGTTGCAGGTTTGACAAGATGTATGTGCAAATATCCAGTTTTTCCTTCTACAGTAAGATCCAGAGGGGCAGGCTGTTGGAGGTCCTGGCAAATCCAGTATGCCTCATTAGCATATGGATGGTTGCTCTAGGAAGCAAACTCTCTATGTGAGAGGAAGCTGTTTGTTGCCACTCCCACTTCCTCTTTCCTCACTTCCTCCTTCTTTCTCCTTCTACCAGACCGAAGTATGTGGCTGTGTGCTGCTCCATCCCTGAGCCCCATGTGGTGGGCCTGGAATTCCCAATTTCTCCAGGTAGCCCTTAGCAGCTATCAGGGCTATGGGTGAATTAAGTTTAGGGAAAAAGAAGAACAAAGATTTCATCCTTTCTGAATGGAAATGTAACTGGACCAAGATAAAGTCAGTAAGACTCTTTTTACTTACCTTAAACCTACTTTGTCTAAGCATGTAATTCTTTATGCTTGGGAGGGCTAAGTGTGTAAGATCAATAACCTATGTTTCTCTAACATGCTCATTAAAGCTATTTAAGATAATATGCAGCTTCTCCGCTGTGTTAAGCTCTGCTCCATTCAGTGGTCCTAGCTGTCCACTAATGGCTTCATCATTCTGTGAGCATAGTGGGGTATTCTTGTACTAATTTAGGTACAGGTTTGCCAAGATGTATGTGCAAATGTCCAGCTTTTCCTTCTACAATAAGATCCAGAGGGGCAGGCCATATGGTAATTATAGGGCAGTGCAGAGATGTGTGACAGAGAAAAGAAAATACACAATGTTCATGGTCATCTAACAATGATAAGTTAAACTAAGAACACTATCCTAAGAAATAAAAACAGTTTTTAAAGCAACTTATGACAGAGTAATCAAATCCTCTTTCACAATTTGTGAAATTGGGAAATTGGAGGACAGATTTTGTCACAGCACTAGTTAGAAGCTGCTGCTAGAATAGCTATGTGGTACCGTCTCAGGGTTTTTCTTCATATCCATCCTCAGAACTTCATATCCATTTCTATCACTCTGACATTGCTTTCTACATGTGATTCTTAAGGCAATTATTAATAGCACTATGAATGGGTATGTGAATGTCATGAAAAGGAAGAGAATCTGGAGAGTCTGCAGCAAGGTCACCCCCACTGCCACACAAATTGAGGCATGGTAAAAAAAAAGGGGGTGGGAAATAGACTCAGGAAATTACAGACCAATCAGCTTGATAGCAGTACCTGGGAAATAGCTCCTTCTGCAATGAGGTCTGATTGTGTTGGTGGTCTGTAGTTCCTTCTTCAAGAAGAATGATTTATTCTCTTATCAGTCATAAATGGTGTCCAAGGCTTGGTGTGCCTTGTAACTTGATTAATTTCCCCATGTTTATTCCTGGTTTAGAGATACATTTCCAGATGCTTCCTTGCATTCCTATGGGGCTTTGCTCCAGTGCACAGGAATTTAAGTGGGCTATATTTTGTTTGCAGCCATCCAGGTGGGATACAGATGTAAACACTAGACACCTTTGTACACATCTTTCTGCTTCCCACATGATTGATTAATCGCTTTCTCCCTTATTGGCCTTTGTTTCTTATCCCAGAGGGTCAGCTTCTACAGACCAACACTTCTGGTGTCATTAGTTCTTACACATCAGCTTCATTGACTTCCTATTATCTCAACCTGATCTGAACCTTTGTTCTCTTCAAGAGATAATTAAACTCAAAGCCAAAACAAATGTCAGAGTGATAATGACAGATAAGCTGTCAAGGGAGAGAAAGCCACACACACAGAGAGAGAGAGAGAGAGAGGTGGAAGTCTGACATATGCGTGAAACGGGTACTGATGGACTGCCAGTGGAAAGTTACCTTCAGCTTTTGGATATAGTTAAATACCATGTATCACTAGCATCTTCTTTTGGTAATCTCATTATTAGGTTATTATTTTGAGTATTAAAGACTTATTCTGTGTGATAATAAATAATAATAATTATAATGTTTCTGTTTTTATTATTTAAATTAGTAACTCTTTGGACCAGAGGGGAATGCAAATTTTAGTAAATAAAGAAATGAATGAATAAATAATTCAAGTGAAATAATAGAAGTAGCATTGATTGTGTTAACTATGGATTTCTCTCTTTATTTGCTTTTTAGACTCATTAAACAGCAATTAGATTGGTAAGTTACTTTAGCAAAATTTGTGAACCTCACTACTGTTTATTAAACAATCTGTGGTTCAGACAAACCATGTTTCATACAATGTATAAATCCAGATACCACAAAATTGGCCATCATTATACACAATGGCAATCACTGAATGCTCTTTATTGTCGTGAAGTATTTTATTTATTTGTTTAAACAATTTATATAGCTGCTCATCTCACAATAGTGACTCTGGGTGGCACACAGAATATTAAAAACAGTGAAACATAATACAAAGAAGAACCTTCTTAATAATATTACTAATAGAAGAGAAGATAGAATAACAGAATCTTGAAAGCCAGTCCATGTTTATCTCTGTCCCTCAGTCTCAGGACTGTATAATTTTTTACATCCATGTGATATCATAATGCACTACAAAAGGGGGAGAGCTTGCGTTGTGAGAGCACAATGCTCCTTTTTCATTTGCCTCCCCCTTGACCACCCCAACATCCCTGGAAGGACATTTATTTTGCTGGCAAGATCAAATGTCTAGGACTTAGCTTCCCATAAGATCTACTACTGCCTTCATATAATCCATAGTGATTAAAGGCACTGGTTGGAGAAATGTGCCATTAAGGTTGTAATCCTGAGTCCTTTTAATTGGGAGTAAACTCCGCTGAACTCAGTGGGACTTACTTCTGAGTTAACAGAATTGGAGTGAAAGGGATGAGAGATGAGTCTCCTAGGGTGTGTTTCTTATGCCTTCCTTATCTTTGCTTCAGACATCTCCATGTTCTAATTAGTGATTACATACTGCACTGAAACACTTACAAGAGGTAATGCTACCTACAATAATCCTACCAGTTGTATTATGGAGAAATGACTGTTAGAGAAGAGAAGCCTCAGGGTGACATTAGGATTTCTGAATAGCAGTCAGCTCCCATTTTCTTTCCTTCTTTCTGGAGTGGAATTGCCCATGTACTTAAGTGGGGATTGTACAATTAGGATAAGGTGCATTCTACTTGTAAATGACATTCGGTGATTCATTTCCAGCACAAGTTAGTGCATGAAGGAGAGGGTATTGCCAGCATCTGCCCAGATGCAAACTGGGTGAACTGTTTTTCTTTGTAGATGGAATGAGCTTAATCTGAAGAGAATCAAGTATTTTCAGTATTTATGATCAGGAAAGAGAAATAAGAGAAAAGGGTACAACTAGCAAAGGACTGGCTCTTTGACAGATGAATGGATGCAGAAGCCTGGGAAACAATGTGCCCTGTGGAAGGTGCACATGATGCTGGAGCCATGCTCCACCCTAGTTAATATTTTACTTGGGCACATGCATTTTTTCCACTGGATAGTTTTATCCCCTGAAGTCTAAAGACTTGGCAGTTCAGTGTAAATAAATCTTCATTTTTCTTCCGTGCCTGTTTACTGATTTGCTGTTTACTGGCATCACTGAAAAACTTGAATCTACTACACCCAGGCAGTTAATGTATAGTTTAAGACCACTAACACAATTAACCTCAATGTTTTTTAAAACAAGGCTCAAATACCAGGAGCTTCTGTGGTGTGTGTGTGTGTGTGTGTGTGTGTGTGAGAGAGAGAGAGAGAGAGAGAAGTTAAGGTGGCTACCATGACTGTGCAATTGAAACCCCACACCTTTTTTTACATCAGTTGCACATGTGATATATGTAAAAAAGAGTGGTGTTTTGAGCTCATGGTCATGGGCAGCCTTACCTGACCCCTTGCGGATGCCCCTGCGATACAGAAACGTGGACCAATTACGTATGAATATTGTCTGCCACCAGTTTCACTGCAGTCATTAGCAGCTAGGCCATATAAACAAGCAAACTTCTGAATTATATCTCGGCTTGTCCAATCTCCAGCAAAAGACTCTCCAGTCTGAAGCAGAAGATCCACACCCAGAATGTGTCTTGAAGTGAAATCTTCAATGTTCTGAAGAATTTTCTATATTTGAATAAAAATTTACCACAGAAATCACAAATGAGGGACTATGTAGAAATTTGGGCTGCATAGATTCATTTACAATATATGTTTAATTTCCCTGTTTTTCTTATTACTAAATAAACTGACTCAAATGTTAATAATAATTTAGCTGCATAACTTGAATATATAAGTAAGAGCTGTACATTTTTGTGGGGTTTCCTTTTCTCTTTCTCTTCTTTCTCTTTTCACATATAAAATAAAAATCAGTGCGACTTAAAACAGGAAATTATATCTTAAATCTCAAGCAATTTAGAGCTAAAACTCACTCTTACATCAGGGGCTCTTAACCAATGCTCTGCTAAAGAAGCTGGGCCCGTTTCAGAAGACAGATCACTTTTTCAGAAAAGGAGATTTATATATTTGCATGTATCCTGTACAGTATATTCTAAGTACATAAGAATTACAATTATACTGTTGACAATATTTTTTACAGCTACACTAAAACACAAACATAAGGAATAATTATACCACCAGGAAAGAGGTTATCATAATTCAATTTTTTTTTCTGGGAAGACTGTAGTTGCATTTCATTAACCCCTTACAGCAGGGTTTTTCAACCAGAGTTCACTAGGAGTTCCCTGGGAGATAACAGTTTATTTAAAAAATTATTTCAAATTTGGTCAACTTCACATTAAAGAGGTAAGTTTCATTCTTTATTTTTAGTTTAAGAACACTGTTCATGCATATATACAGGCCTACCCATGAAACAAATATAATAATTTTGTAACTTGTGGCCTATATTTGAGCCTGAATGTGCAGGAGTTCCCTGAGGCCTATTTTTCCCTGAAAAATACTATATTTCAACGGTTCCTCCAGGGTCAAAAGGTTGAGAAAGGCTGCCTTACAGCAAAGAAAAAGCAGTGCTGTATCTACTTACACTAGAGTAATGCAATGCAAAGCAGTGTTTGTCTTTCTCAGTCGAAAAAGAATACAATCTCTCCCTACATGGAAGTGATATAAAATACTACAGTACCATGAAGAGTATTTGTCTCAGTAAAAGAAAGCATCTCTATCAAGCTAATTTAACAGCTCTCCAGTCCCTAAATATACCTCATGGCCAGCAGCATAAGCTCCCTGGCAGCAATAATCTCCTGCCTTCTGTTTAGACCCAATATTTGCCTTTCTCCAATATATACCAAAAGGGAGGCAGCAAGGGTGAGGTGTCTTTCGCAGTAAAGACAGAGTGAAGGTACTGCCTCTTTTCTTCTTACCCACAGCAACAGTACTACTAGGCCACAACCAACAAGCCACAGTTGCTACATTCAACTGGAGACTGGGTTCTCTGCCCTAATTTTCTCTTTCGCTGTCTTGCCCAGATTTGGCAGAATGAATTGTGCCCCACCAAGGTTCTTTTGCATACCGCCAGCTGAGAAAACATTTCAACCTTCATCACACTTTATTCCTTTACCTGCAGCCATTCCATCCTCCGTAGCAAGGAAGAACAAGGAAGCAGGAGAATTCTGCATCAGCCCCACAGAAAGACTGGTTCTACTGGGCTCCTGTCTCCATCAAGTCACTTAGCAGCAGCCATTTCATCAGGCTTTAGAGATAGAGCTCTTCTATCAGACATTTAATAGACCAGAAGCATTTGGCTTCTCTCCTTCTTAGACTGCTTCTCCCCCAACTGATCATTGGCAGAACTTTGTCACCAATATCTACTATGCGGCTTTTGCTTTTCTCCCTTTCTCTTCCTAAGATTTTGCTGCTTGGGCTGTACAAAAACATAGTTGTACATCTGCGTGAGCATAGGGACTATTTTAGTACTGTATTTAGTAAACAATTATAGGATCCTTTTCAAGTGAAGAGGGAGGCAAAATAAATATTTCAAAGATAAGTAACTAAAGTCCATTCTTCTTGTGCTCTAGCTAGCATGTGGTTTCAAGCAATCTTCCATGATAGTCCTACAAAACAAGACCAGCTTGACTTCAGTAATATACCTGTGCCATGTACCTTCAGATTAGTGTTTTATAGTTAGTGAAATAAGAGTCCATGAAACTAAGGAATATGGGAACTGAAGTCTAAAATATAAAGAAAACCAGTAAAAACATTAACTAAGAAATACCTTTGATCCCTATCTTTATAGTTCCCTATTCTGGTAAGAGTATATTGTCATCTTTTGCACTAGTGAGAAGAATCAAGGATATTCCATTTTTAGAAGAAAGGGAAGTCATTGTGATGCTGGCCCCAATGCTGCTTACAAGAATGTAAGTAGTGGTATTTACATAGGTAACATACTTGCTGTGAATTCTGTCCTAGCTCTAATCATCAATGGCTTCCATATTCATAGAGAAATTCATAGGCACTGTGCTAAGGGGTACTGATTTTCAAAATGATTGCAGATAAATTAATATCTCTCCCTGGCAGCTGTTTTGCTTGATTCTACAATTAAATTTATAGCAGAATGTAACTTGAATTTGCAACAATTATTGGGAAATAAAGATCTGCTGAATTCCATCAAGATGCTTCTTGATATCAGTGGTTGGGGAACACAAGCAGAATGGATGCTATTGCCCTCAAATGTTGTTTATGGCCTATCTAGAAACATCTGATTGACCTCTGTGGAGACAGAAGACTACACTAAGTAGATTCATGGGCTGTTGTAGTACAGCTCTTCTGTGGTCCCTAATACATTCTGAGTAAACATGCATGTGTCTTGCAATGGGCTGTGTATGGTTCATCCCCAGCAATTGGCATTATCCTATAAAGCTCTTGATGGTCTTCAGGCCTTAATTGTTCTTTTGCTTCAAGAGGAAAACATGGTTATTCTCTTTTGCAATGAATCAATCAGCATTTTGTACAAAACGAACATGAAAGCATGTATAGCATACTTTGCTTCTCCATGTGTTAAAGGTGAAGCAATTGATTGGAACCTTAACTTTTCCAGCACTTTTTCTGTGGCATGTAAAGAAGGCAAAATCTCCAGAGCTTAAGGAGATCCATAGATTTACAAGGGTGTTGATGGCATTTGGACACTTGGGTCTAAAGATTTACTGGCCATTCCTGGCAGCGGTGATATCCTGTATGTCGTAAATAGTCTTCTTGCCTATCACTTTCATTTACCTAACAATAACATGTGTGTTACCTTCTCAAGCAGGCACATTCCACAGTGTAATGCCACTGTGATTTACTGCCTGCTAAAGAACTCCCACTGTGTTCTAGGAGATAGGATGAGCCTTTCTATTGGTCTCAGCGACTTGGGCCCTTCTTTGCACATTACACATCACCATCAACTACATTGTCCCTTACCTGGTGAGTTACCAAAAGAAATAATGGAGAAGAGCCACTCAATAGTTCTTCCTAGTGGGGATACAAAAGCAATTGACTGATTTAATATTATCAAATGTTCTCTGGCCCTTTTTGCCTGAGTTTCATTTGACCTCTTATTCTTATAGGGGAAAATAGTTATGAGACTGGAGATCATTAAAGGGAATGGAAGTTAGGGAAGCAATTCTGATCATCCTTAACTGTCACAAATAATCAGCACTGCCAGTGAGAACCACTTCTCACATTCTTTATCAGCCTGGAAATGGATGGAGACTCATGAAGAGGAGGAAGAACCATAACTTCATAGTTCAGTGGTAGATCTTGGCATGCAGGGGTCCCAGGTTCAGTACCCTGGAGAGCCACTGCCAGTAAAAGAAAATGATCCTGGGTTAGATGGATGAGGCAGTCAACTTGGTACGCAGCAGCTTTCTATACCAACAGTTTTTAAATGGCTATGTGAGCAAGTGGAAAGATCTAAAACTATTGCCTAAACCCCTGTGAGCTGCTGCCAAATCAGTGTTGACATTCCTGGACTAGCTGGATTAATGATCTGACCTAATATAAGGCAGCTTCCTGTGCTCTTATTTTGCTAAGAAATCATCTGGAGTTTTCCCAGCTGTGCTAGCTATCTTGAAAGACTTGTTTTAGATTATACTTTGCTAGCAAGCATATTTGGGGAAATGAAATGTTAATGCAATATTAAATGGGCAGTGACGCCATTAGGTTTGAAGAGGCTTTGGATAAGGTGCCTTCTTGTACCCCTAACCCACTTGAACTAGCTCTTCAGCAATAAGCTTCCTGATTACCCTATTGCCACCGTTCTATTTTGTTACATGGTTGCTGACTACCAAAATGTCATCTTCCTTTCTTTTGCCACATCATCACAGCCCTTTCTCCTCTATTATACCCTATCTGGGAATTTCCCAGATTGCAGGGTGCAAAATTGTGCCCGAAAGAACCACTGTATATACACACATAGAATTGATCCAAGGATGTCTAACAACCCCACCCCACCCTGGGAATCCCTTTAAAGTATCCTTGCTGGATACTTTCCTTCTTCACTACACAGCTAAATGCCTCTGTCTCAATTTTTCCATCTATAAAAGTAGGATGGAGAATTGTTGTTGACTGTTGTTACATAGTTCTGAGAAATGGAAAAAAAAATGTTTGCTGGCCTCACACTGACAGAGGACAAATGTATTTTGGAGTTTAGATTTCACCTGAAAAGAGGCATTGGCTAATGATTTGCTAGCTGAGGAATCATGAGATGGGAAAAGACAATAGTCCCATGACATGCTGGAATTGAAAGAGGTTCCTATATAATCCTTATGTACCTTGGTTAAACCGCTGAGCTGTCGATCGGAAGGTCGGCGGTTCGAAACCGCGCGGCGGGGTGAGCTCCCGTTGCTCGTCCCAGCTCCTGCACACCAAGCAGTTCGAAAACATGCAAATGTGAGTAGATTAATTGGTACCGCTTTGGCGGGAAGGTAACGGCGTTCCGTGAGTCATGCTGGCCACATGACCCGGAAGTGTCCTATGGACAACGCCGGCTCCAAGGCTTTGAAACGGAGATGAGCACCGCCCCCTAGAGTCGGACACGACTGGACTTTACGTCAAGGGAAACCTTTACCTTTACCTTACCTTGGTTCCATGTGCTGAAACTGTAATGTTGGATCTAATTGTTTTACCAGGTGGCAAGATATTCATGGTGACATTTTAAAAGGTGGCATCAATTTCAGCAAACATAGTCTAGAAGCTCCATGTGTGTGACAAAATGCAGTGATAAACTGAGTTGCATAGTATGATCATTTGCTTTTATCATCCCATTTGCTCATACATTGGTTCACATTTCTGTTTCCCTCCTCTCATAGTGTTTAGTCACCTGGCACATAACCCCTACTTGTGCCAACGATAAAAGTGAAAAAGGTGACAAGAAAGAAACAATGGAAAAAGAATGTGCAGGGTCCTCATGGGTAATGTGAGAAGCTATTGTATATGGAACTTTTTTTTATAATTGTGTTGATGGACGTGGCATAAGAACCAAAGCATTTCTTCTTAATTATTGTACTGATCACATTTTGTGTCACGCCACATTCAGGCATTGATGATTCTTCCCTATTCAATAGTGGCCCTGTTCTAACTGGATCAAGAAGAGTTAGAGTGTTGGATGAACACCACAACCTAGTTAATAGTGGGCTAGATTGAATTACATTTAGTCCAAACTAGTCCTGTTTGAGGCAAACTAACTTTGCTTGGTCAGCAGCTTTGTGTGAACAGAGTTGAGAGGTTAACAGAGAGTTAAATCTCTCTCCCACTTTTATGGCAGATAAGAGAAGAACTAGAGTGGCCCCACAAAAAATGTGGCTGCTCTAGGAACTCCCTCTTACTGTTCATTTTACTTCACCTTCACAACTATACAGGGAGATGGAGTAAACCTCATCTGACTTTGTTCACAATACCCACATGCTTTTTCATTGTTTCTCAACATACATAAAAAGCAGGAAATAACTGCCTTTGCAGTAGCTGGCATGCCATCACAGATGAACACCTCTTTATTTAACTAAGCCATCTGTGATTGTTTCTGCTTATCACTGGTGCAAATATTCTTTTCCATTCCTTACTAGTGAGTGACAGATGAAAAAGAAAAGGAAAAAAGAAGAAGCCTAGGGTAGGATGGGTAGATAGAATTATGTGGACTATGTGTGCCCCTTTCATTTTACAATACTAGAAGATGCCAAGGTTGCAAATTGGCTGGCAAAAGATTTTGGGATCATAGTAGCTAGCTCAGTGAAAATGTGGTCTCAGATTCCATGCTAGAGATCACTTGGAAGGAGATTGAAAATAAGAATGCCAGCATTGCAAAGCTCATGTCTGTCTGTCTGTCTGTCTGTCTATCTATCATGTATCTATCTATCTTCTATATATCTGGCACTATGTACAGTTCTGGTGGCTAGACTTGAAGAAGAAAAAAGAAAAGTGCAGAGAAGGGCAATCAAAATGATCTTGTTCATCTTCCTTAAGAGAAAAGGTGATGGGGGAGGGGGGGAGGACAGCATAATCAAGGCATATAAAGCCATGCATCCTAACCCTCTCTCAAAACACTAGGATCAAGGTTACCAAGTGAAGTTGACTGGAAGGAGATGAGCTTTAGAACAGGCAAGCAAAAGTACTTCATATACCACATAATTAACCTATCATAAAACATGATGATGACTACTAAATTGATTGGCTTCAGAGGGTGATTTGATAAATTCATGGTGGATGGTTCTATCAAGGACTGTTAATCTAAAAGATACAGTATTACCTCCAGGTTGTGCAGGGGGCATGTCTCCAAATATCAGCTGGAGAGTTAAAACTGTGTGTGAGAGAAATGTCTCCATATCTGAGTTAGAGGCATCTGGTTGGCTACTGAGAAACTAAGTCCTGGACTGAAAGGCCAACAGTCTGATAAGGCTACTCTTATATTCTTATGAATCCTGGGCAGAGCCCTCTTCTTAGCAGTTGAAAATACAGTATCTTAAAACTTTTCATTGCCAATCCCAACTGTTGCAGGTGTCCTAGCGGGTAAGACAGTTGAAACCATTGCTTTAAAACAAGAGGATGTTGTAACCAACAGTTACAACAGTTAATCTGTCCTTTTCTTGAAACACTGCCATGGGAAAAGATTCTAGAACTTGTTTTGTAAGGCTTGCTCCACTACTGTTTTTCCAGTTACAGACTTCTTCTTAAAAGTTAATAAAAATTAGAGGAGGGCAACAGTTTGTCTGTAGGTCACTCGCAGTCTCCAGCTGCACTTTTACAATCCCTGAGACTTCCCAAAATTGTGCCACTGGAATTGGGTGGCATATGACCAGTTTATAGCAGCCCGGTAGTTTGCTTTGGTTTTTTTTGTTAGGTCTTGTAAAAGGAAGGACACACAAAAAGTGTGTCAAGGCTTAATACACCCCAGTCTCTCAAACTGGTGGATATTGTTGGCCCCATCCTAGGCTTGCAATAGTGGACTCCTTCAAGTAGCAGCAACTCATGTGGTAGTCTCAGAAGAGACAGGCTGCTTTAATGAACAGCAGAGTGAAACTGTGTTCACCTGAGAACCTTTGCATCACATTTGAAGCATGCGTAATAAAGAGCATGCTGAGAGCATGGAAAATTGCCAGGCACATGTACCTTATAAAGATTATTCACAGGATATGAGGTCCCTTTCACCTTTTATCTGAGTTTTTGTTACCTTCTAACTAGTCACCTGTGCAAGCAGGTTTTTTTTTTAATGCACATTTACTGGTTTACTTACCTAATGTCTATTTTGAGTTTTTCACATCTGACCTTCTACCGGAGCCTCTTTTATTTATTTTCTCCCAGACAAGTTTTATAATGGACATTTTAAAACACCTGGCCCTGTAAATTACCTGCTGTGTTGTTTTTTCCATGGCAAACTCAACAGGACGCAGTGTGGCAGAAGACACTGTGTCAGGGTCAGCCTCGCTTCGCAATAAGACACAGACTCACTTAATGGGTATTAAGGATTTCTGGTTTATTGGAATGATAGCTGACAGAACGAAAAACGGGAACGGGGTTGGTGGTGTGGAGGTGCCCCTTTTATACCCTCTTGTATTGCCCCGGGCTTCCCCACCCTGCATTGTCCCGATCCCTCTTGATGGGACCCTTGATGGCTGCCTGGGCGTTTTCCCGGTGTCTTCCTTTGTCTCCCAGCGTCGGTTGTGTCCTCCGGGGCACCAGGTGCGGCTTATCTCCGTTCCTCTGACACCCTTCTTTTCAGCTGCCTATGGGTCCATGGGTGTGGGTGCTTTTGGGTGCTTGTGTTAATCCCTAGTTTGATTATCTCCTTCCTCTATTTCTTAATGATCATGATCTACGTTGCGAGGCCATGACACACTGTTCTGTACCATTTCCCTATTTGTCTGGGGTTTGTGCCGTCATACCTCCAATTCTCTGGCAAGGCAACACATGGGGATGCATCACTCTGCAATTCCTATCAACTAATGCTCAGATTTTGTCTTTTGATGAGCTGCTCAGTCCATTCTCTCATTGTAGCTATTGCAAAAATTCTGCCCAGTCCTGTCACTATATAAGCAATGGCCTGGAGCCAAAGGTAGGATCTAATGCCTTAGTACAGTAAAGCTGCAACCTTATGCACATGGAATGTAATGCTTACATCAATGCTTACAGGATTATGCTATAAGGTTTGCAATCCTAAGTACACTTACCTGGACACTAGTTCACTTATTGTATATTATATCACTTATATTATAATTAACTTCTGAGTACGTTCAAGGAACGCAGCCGTAGAAATTAATACCAGTTCCTCAGATGGAACACACAGACATGGAAGAATGTACACCATCCTCTTTTATTTAGAAATAAATATGAATCACTCTTGTGATGGGAATAAATATTTTTAATATCACCACACAATGTGGGAAGGGCTATTGTTAGGCTGCCATATTACGGTCTTGTTGTATAATAACATTGATTTCATAGATCCCCTGAGTATTAATTATTTTGGAATGCCTCCCAGTGATGAGATTAATCTAATCTTTCTTCTTATCTGATGGGCTTTCCTGCCACCCAGTTAGGGAAGAGCTTTTGTAGCACAATGAAATGCTGTGGAAAAACAATGAAATCAATCTTGTGTCTGCACCCAATGGATTGGCTAATGTAGACCTACAGCTTCTGTAGCAGTGAATGGTGTTTTCTGGAAGTTAGCTAGAAGATAAAAGCAGGCCATCACAGCAGGGGAAGGACAACGTTTCTAATGAATTTAGGAGTAGAAACTGGGGGGATCAAGTAAGTCCAGGACCAGAAACTTGGGATTCATTTCATGCAAGAGAAAGGATTTACCTTGATTTAAATCCAATTAAACAATTAATGTTAGATCTCTTAGTGGGCTTTGATACTATTGACCATAATATCCTACTGGACTACCAGCAGGGGTTGATACTTGGGGGACTATACTGCAGTAGTTACGCTCCTTCTTAAGTGGACATTTCCAGTTAATGTGCATGGGAGATTTGGTGACACATCTATGGTTACTCCAAGGTGGGGTTCTACAGGGCTTGATCCTCTTCCCCATTCAGTTTACATCTACACAAAGCTGCTGGGGGAAATAATCTGTTAGTTCATGGTCCAATATTTTCAGTATGCTACGGATAGCCAATTGTACCTCACCATTCCAGACTGGGAATGGTATGAAAGTTCTGACCCAATTCCTGGAGTCTGTAAGGGCTTGGTTGAGTCAAAAGAAGTTCAGATTAAATTCCTGCAACATGCAGTTAGTTGCTATTTGACAGTGATTGATCTGGCTATGTCCTGGTTCCAACTACATCTGGATGTGGTTACATTCTCCTGAAGGAGCAAATGCATGTTTTGGGGAGCCTCTTGGACTTGCATTTCCTGCTAGGGTAGCAGGTAGAACCCATGCCCAACTCTCACTGGTGCTCCATTTGAATCTGTTTTTGAACTAAGATGCTCTAGCAACAATGACTCAAGCTCTTGCAACGTTTCATATACATTGCTGTATTGGGTTCTGCATGGGGCTGCCCTTGAAGATGAGTCAGAAGGGTCATCTGGTCCAAACTGCAGCAGCCCATCAACTAAATGAAAGTAGCAAATTTAACTCCGTGCTGGGAGCACATTGGCTTCCAGTTTGCTTCTGGGACCAATTCAAGGTGCTGGTCATCATCTTTAAAACCCCACAAGGTTTAGTGCCCAGATACATAGAGGACTTTCCCACCCAGTCTCAGGCTGCCCTATGCAATCACCAAGGGAGGGTAAGCTGTGGGTCCCTACCCTTACAAAGTGAAGGGGCTGGGGATTAACAAGAGACCTTCTCAGTGGTTGACTCCACATTCTGAAATATTCTGCCATCTGAGATTAGGAATACATTTAAGACAACTTTAAATACTTTACTGTTCCATGAGGCACAAGGATGCTGCTGGGTTAGTTGGATAAGGTTTAAGTTAAAAGTTAAAGGTTTATGTTACATGCCTATATCATACTTGGGATATGATATTATTTCTTTATTGATTACAACATAATGTACAGATTTTGGCCATCAAATTCAGTATCTTATTCAGTTCAGGAATGCAAGTTAAAGCATCCCTAACAGGCTTCTACTTGAACACACAGCTTACTACCTCCCTTGAAAATTGGTTCCACTATTGAACTGCCGTTACTGTTAGGAAGTTTTTCATATCATTCAACCCAAATCTACCTTCATGTATCTTATTAACATTACTGTGTCTGCATTTTTAGACTTTAAAGAACAAGTCTTGCCCTACATCTATGTGACACCCCTTCAAGTGCTGGAAGAATGTTATCATTATTTCACCTCAGTCTTCTCAGGATGAAACATTCCCAGATTCTCCAACGTCTCATTTTCTCTGGGCTACCAGAACTGATCATTAGATGGCTGCAAAAAGTTAAAATATCCTGTATCTCTTTGCTGCTATGTAGCTGTCATCCAGATTTTTGTAAGCAACAACTAGTAGCCCTACTTTGAGGACAGTCTTCAGCCCTTGAATAGTAACATTTGGAGGAGTTCTGTCGCTTCAGAGGGTCATAGCTTGTAGGTCCAGGCCCATTTGATTTGGAAGAACTGCTTTCAACCTCAGATGAACACAGAACCTCTCTGCAACTTCCCACAGCAGTTCCCCATTTTCCAGGCCGCTGCCTGAGCCTGAACAAAACATGCTCTTGCTTTAGAGAAGGCACTCATTAAAGTTCATGTGCCTCATGGAGCAGTCAACTCTTTTTTTTCAGGCGCATGTGGAAGCCTAAAGAAACAAAAAACAAAAACAAAACCAGGGCTTTTTTAATGAATTGTAGAGAGATGCCAAGCTTCTGTGAGGTCTCAAGCACTTTTTTCCAAATTATTTTCAGTGTATGCCCAGCCCTAATCATTTGTGTATTCTTGCCTTAGGGGTCGTCCATGGTATGCCAGCAGTGGGTGAAGACAGAGTTTTCATTCTGCCACACCCTTCTCCTCCCAGAGAGGTGCTTAAGAGCACTAAACATGTTCTGAGGGCTTTTACAATAAGCTCAGGCATTGAGGATTGTCCCCAATCTACTGTAGTTGTCCCTTAGGCTGAGGGAACCACCATCCCTGACAGACTGGATATGACAGTGGTGTTTCTCATGTGATGAAGTTGCACTAGGCTCTTGTTTGTTTGTTTGTTTGTTTGTCTATCAAATTTATCACCACCCATCTCCCCAAAAAAGGGACTCTGAGCGGTTTACAATAAAATGCTATGCATCTTCTGCCAAGGGAACCACCTTCAGTTGGGTTCTCCAGTTTTCACCATTTAAATAAAATGAAAGCTGTAGGAAAATGAGGGGGGAATTGTGGGGATGCAAATGCTGACTGAAAGATACAACATTACAGTGCAAAAGCATGAAAAACGTGCTTTTGCATGAATCAGAATATGAAATACATGGGGTTTTTTTTAAGGCCTAAAGAAAGATACCCAATGTTCATTATAATGTTAATTGATTATTTCCCCAAGAATTCTTTCAAATCCCAGTCAGAGTTTCTGCCTGTTGTGAAACCAGTTCAATGCCATTTGTGGTTCTGTTGCCCCATCTTCAGAGTTGGTGTCTTTAGCAATTAATGCTTGGGAAGCAGCTGCTCTCTCAGTTGCAGGTTGGATACAGCATGTCAGCAATTCTTTTCACTGATTCTGATCAGAAGTTAATGATACTCAAAGGGGTTCTTGCCAGCAACAAAAGGAATAAGGGGAGATGAAAAGGCCCTGAAATACAATTACTTTATGAAGCACTAGGCATTTCTTTTCATGGTCACCTTTTCAGACTAATTGTCTTAAATGCAAGCCTGGATCAGAAGCCCCAATTGCTTTGCCATTTTTAGTGGCCTAAATTTCAGAAATATGTTAGTGAGGTTTTTATGGAATGCATGACTGCTAAAGGAATTAAAGTCTTCATTGGATCAGAGTTTTGCTCTCAGAGAGAGAGCAGGAATGAGAGGACCTGGGATTCTAGAGGACTTGGCTTCAGTCCCAGCATCCCTACTTGTTGCAGACATTTTCTTAAAGACAATCCTGGGATTAGATTTATTTGACCCTTCCTTACCTTGCTATATTTAAGATATTTCAGTCCATGTTTATAGGAAAGAGTACCCTAACCCTATTCAAGCTCTAAAAGATGGGTGTAAACCACTTTTGGAAATGTTATGTTATGGACCCTACCATATTGGACAATTTTCATCCAGTCTTCCACCTCCCCTTTTTGGGGAAAGTGGTTGAGAAAGTGGTGGCGTTGCAGCTCCAGAGGGTTCTGGATTATATAGACCCCTTTCAGTTGGGTTTCAGGCCCAGATATGGGACGGGAACAGCGTTGGTTGCACTTATGATATCTGGTGGGAGAGGGATGGTGGCAGTGCATCCATCCTTGCTCTTCTTGACCTCTCAGCAGCTTTCAATACCATCGACCATAGTATCCTTTTGAGGTGGCTCAGGGAGTTGGGGGTGGGCGGCATGGTTTTGCACTGGTTCACCTCCTTCCTCCAGGGCCAGTCCCAATCTGTGGTGATAGGGAGCAAGAGGTCTGACCCTTGACTCCTCCTTTGTGGGGTGCCACAGGGTTCAGTTCTCTCTCCGCTCCTTTTCAACATCTACATGAAACCACTGGGTGAGATAATCCATCACCACAGGATGAGGTATCATCAATATGCTGATGATACCTAATTGTACATTTCCATCCTGGGTGAGGTAAGTGATGCTGTGACTGCCCTCTCTTGATGCCTGGGGGCTGTGGGGGCCTGGATGGGGAATAACAGGCTTCAGCTGAACTCTGGTAAGACGGAGTGGGCATGGGTTAATGGCTCTTCCATATCCAGGACTTTGTCATTTTTGGTTCTGGATGGTTGCACTGACCCAGACAGGCTCCTGCTCGGGTTGTGCGCCAGTTACGCCCCTTCCTGGATTGGGAAGCCCTTTGAACGGTCACTCATGCCCTTGTTATCTCCCATATAGACTATTGCAATGCACTCTACATGGGGCTACCCTTGAAGAGTACCCAGAAGCTATAGCTGGTCCAGAATGCAGCCACATGGGCTATCTTTGGTGCCCTTAGAAGGGTACATGTAACACCCTTGCTGCATTAGCTCCACTGGATACCAATTTGCTTCTGGGTCCAATTCAAGGTGTTGGTTATCACCTTTATAGCCCTACATGGCATGGGGCCAGGCTACCTGAGGGACTGCCTCTTCCCTGTTATTTCAACCCGTCCCACCTGATCATGCAGAGAGGGCATGCTGCAGACCCTGTCGGTAAGAGAATTCCATCTGACGAGGTCCAGGAGGTGGGCCTTCTCTGCAGTAACTCCTGCCCCCATAGGTGAGTCTAGCCCCATCGCTCCTGGACTTCCGGAGGAATTTGAAGACCTGGCTCTGCCACCTGGCTTGGGGCGGGGAGGGGAGTCATCATGTTTGGGGATGGCTAGTGCCCTAGAGTGCTCATCGCATACAAGGACAGAGCTATTTCTGCCATTTGGATTTTATTTTTATCTATATTGTTTACTTGTAACTGTTTTTAGATATTGTATTTTTATATATGGTAATTTTATTGTATATTTATTGTTTTACCTATTATTGTTGTAAACCACCCAGAGTCCCTCTGGCGGGAGGAGATGGATGGTGACAAATTTGATAAATAAATAAATAAATGATACGGAGCAAATACCTAGGGATCTGACTGCATTCTGCAGTTTCTTTCCAACTATGGAGCAAACCCTTGGGTTTGACTGCCTTGGTGAGATTATTTTATGTTATTTTTATTTTTATTTTCTAATATCTTATTTTCTAACAAGGAACTCTGGCTGAGCCTGAGGCTTCTCTCAAAGACCTCCCTTGAGAGCCAGCCAAAGCTATTTTGCCACTTGAGGCAAAGGACAAGGTGGTGCTGCCTATTCCAGTCAATCTCCTCTTCCCTTTATGTATGTCAGTGGTGTGTCAGTTCCAGACCTCTTGTGTGAATCATAGCTTAAAGCTTTTTGCCTGTGTAGTGCTGCCCAGAATGGAAAAAGCTGGAAATTCATCTTCAAGTGTTGGCAGGAAAAAGTCACACTTTCTAACACTGATAGCAATAAAATATTTAAAAAGTAACAAGCCAGCAAAACCACATTTTAAAGGTTAAAAGTGTAATTGCTGAAAATGGGGCAGTTGAAGAGAGTCCACCACCCCACCCACAAAAAAAGCCTTACAGCAGGTATGAAGAACGTGTGGCCCTGCAGATGGTACAGCATTTCTCTTTGGCCAAGCTGGTTGTGGCTGCTGGGAGTTGCAGTTCAGCAACATCTAGGGCACCATAGGTTGTGCTTGTGTAAATTGTTACCATTTTTTAGAGGAAAAATGTACATCCTTGGCTTTCCTGTGAAGCACACTAGCTGGGGAATTCCAGGAGCTGAAGTCCACACTTGAAGTTGCCAAGTTTGAAAAACACTGATGTAAATAGTCATAATCTTTTTCAAAACAACTGTAAAAAAAAAATCCAGTATAGATTTTTCAGCTTTGTTCTTCTAGCTTAACTTTCTTCAGATTTTCTGGTTACCATGCTGTGATTACTTCTGAGTTCCAAATGTATTTGGTTTTCTTGATAGAGCCCACGATAAGGATTTATCTATCTATCTATCTATCAAATTTGTCACCACCCATCTCCTCCCACCAGAGGGACTCTGGGCGGTTTACAATAAAATAATCAATACTAAACATACAATATAATTACAATATATAAAATACAGTATATAAATAAACAATAAAAATAGGTAAAAATAAAATCCAGATGGTAAATGATCTAATTCAGTCCTTGTGTGCGACGAGCGACTTAAGGCACTAGCCATCCCCAAGCGCAACTATTCCCCTCCCTGCCTCTGGCCAATATTTACTCATACTAACACACTGTAAAATTAATCTCCTTCTCCCGTGCATACTCACACAAAATGCATCATTTTGGATTGCCCTGCTTTAGATACGATGATCTCGTCTAGCACAGATGGCCAGGACCAAATCATAATCTGGAAGCAATGATACTCATGCAAAGCAAGTCTAGTCAGAGCAAAGTGTGGTATGAAATGGCCCAGGGACCTCATACATGGTTCCATTATAATGGGAAGTATGGTTAAGAGATGAAAAGATATGGATGATAAATATAGCAATAGCTGTTAGTTCCTCCAGTTTAAAGATGTTTGTGATGGTGGGGTTAAGTTATGATATAAACTAAGCAAGTGATTCACAGCTCTGCAACTGTTACATGGATCTGGATGCAATTATGCTTTGGCTTTTATATTTTGCTGCATTTTACAATGCTCATTTCAGCCAAAAAATCCTCAAAATCTTAGCATAAAATTTCCAAATATGCATTTTTTTGTTGTTAGATTCATATTCCTTAGATTTATAGCCTAGCCTTCCTCCAGGTGCTCAAGCTCATTGTATTTGCTGCACCAGGTTTTTTTATCCATAAACCTGGGAGGCAGGTTTGGCTGAGAATTACTGCTTGGCCCAATGAGCTTCCATGATGGAGGTGATCTTGAACCAAGAGCTTTGTTTTGAAATAGAAATGCAAATATTAAAAATAGGTTAAAAATATAAACATAAAGCTTTCCTTAGATTTAGAGAAGTATAGATTAAAAAATGTAGGAATGTACCCGTGTGAAATTGATCTGGACTGGAAAAGGTGCAAAGTCACCCAGCATGCCATTCATCTCTAACTGTGGCAGAGTGAATCTTCTAGGCCAGTGTTTCTCAGCCTTAGCAACTTTCAGATGTGTGGACTTCAACTCCCAGAATTCCCCAGCCAGAATGGGTGCTGAAGTCCACACATCATAAAGTTGCTAAGGCTGAGAAACACTGGCCTAGGCTAAGATGGCAAAGCATAAAAAGCTGTGAATAAATGGGACAACTGCTCCTTTAATCACTTGTCTTACAAGCTTCCCAGAGGCATCAGATTGCTTACTGCAGAAAACCACAATTGAATTCGGTGGACCTTTGGTCTAAACCAGCTCAGCTCCTTTCTTTCATTTACGTTGGCTAAATTTTCTAAAACGTATGAGGTATTTGCAATTGGTTGGCTTTGTCTACAATTGGAAGCCAAGTTTAAATATGAGCAGTTCCTGCAGGGTCTTGAAGGCCAATCTTCTAATCATCAGCTTCCTTGCCACCACAGAGCTATCACATCACAGTTATACCTGTGAATATCCACAGAAACTAATGTAGCAGCTGCCTTGGATTCCTTCCATGCCTTTTTGTCAGTTTCACAGGTAATCTAAAATATCATCCTGTTATGTTTCTCCAAAAATATATATATGCCCAAGAAGGATTCTGAAAAAGCAGAGGAACGAGGTAAAGAATAATTCATGACCACCCGTTTTCTAGAATTGCAATGGGCAATTGATCTCTTGGCTGCAACTCCACAACCTGGTTAGCGTCTAGTGTTGGCCAAAGAAAATGAAGAACTCTGTTACTATGAGTCACTCGAATTACGATTTTAACATGAAGATGCAGCTCTGGTTTTGCACAGTGGAAGTTGTAATGTGGATACAGATATTTGAGCAAGGATGCTGAGTATCATAAATGAGGGCAAATGGGGTGATCCAATGAGTCAGCCTGAGAATTTGCTTCCACAGACTGAACCAAATATCTTCCAAAGCTTTGATTTGGCTTGCAATGGATTTTCCGTCAATAGCAGACAGAGACACGGCAAAACCAGCATTAAAGTGGTATCCTTCAGTCTTTGAACTGGCAGAAAAGAGTGCCATCATAAATTGTGCTGCCCCCATTGCCAATTCCTTTTCCTCTACAAGAGAAAATCTAGCAAGTGATGCTACCCTTACTGATTTCATATGTGGCAAATGAAGGAAATCTGTTAGTCGATGTCTCCAACTTAATTTCCCCTTCCACCAAACATTGCCTCTTGGCAGAAAATTGCCCTAACATGGGCTGTAGTGTAGGCTGACCATACATCCTGTTTTGAACGGGACAGTCCCGTTTTTTTAACATTTCCAAACTATCCCATCGTTTTAATATAAATGTCCATTTTGTCCCGTTTTCTTAAAAATCTTACTTAAAAATTTGAAAGTTCCCGTGAACCTGTCAGAATGCAGTCTGACTTTGAGTGGAAGGAGGGGGAGCTCAGCAGAAATGGCAGGAAAAAAGCCACAGAGCTCAACCTGGCGGGAAACCTAAAAAGAAAAAAACAGGATCAGCTGATAGGCAGTGATCAAAGGGCGAGCCGATTGGCTCCTGCCTTGAAACAGCGGGAAGAAAAGAACGTAAAAGCACAGACAGAGGAGGAACGGCTTGTTGGGGACAACCGTTCACTAGACTCTCCAGCCCAGCCTTGCCTCTCACAAACTAAGGAATCCAAAGATTCCCAGCCTGAGAAAACCGGAGAAGTTCCAGCCTGCCAATCCAGCCCGTCGCCCAGCCCTGCCCAGTTTTGCCATCCCAATCTCCTGTTTTTGTCTCAAGGAAATATGGTCAGCCTACTGTAGTGAGATTGAGTAAATGTAGGCAGGTGCTTGGAATCATGAGTTTAGTCACCTGTCAAGATGCCAATTAAACAGAGGTTACAGGTACAGAAGTGCCCCTTGCCTGTGATTTGTCAGTCAGGCTATTTCTGAACTTGGGTCTAGCTCTCTTCTAAAAAGCACTGTGGCCAAAAATAGCCTGGCCGACATGTAAGAAGTCTGGGGCATGAGTTTGGAATTTGGAGTAAAGCTAGAGAGAGCTTTGTTGCTGAGTCCATCCACAGTTGGTGCTGCAAAGGAATGGCAACACTTCCAGCAAGTGATCAAGAAGTTGGTGATGACTTTGTGACCAGAAGCACTGGAAGTAGCCCATGGAGACTCAGAGAGAACATGGAATTGTAATTAGCCTATGCATGATAATGGTACTTATCACCATGACCCCAGGTGCCACAAAACCAAAATGGAGTGGGCAAAATGGTGTCCCCCACATAATGAAAACAGTAAAAAAAAAAAAAAAAGCCACATGCAATATTTTACTGTGTTGGTAAAAAAAAACCAATCTACTTCAGAGTAGAGCTACCTTCTCCCTACTCCTATTTAAGATTTATATGAAGCTTCTGGATGAGGTCATCCATCAATATAGGATATACTGGATGGACCAAGTGATGCTGTCAAGATTCTTTCCCAGTGTCTGGAGGCTATGGGATCTGGATAAGGAAGAGCAGGCTTCAGCTCAATCCTGGCAAGACTGAGTGGGTGTGAATTTGGAGGCTTTCTATCTGTAACTCTGATTGAGGTTGCCTTCCACCAGACAGAGTTGGTATACAATTCAGGGGTCCTCTTGGACTCATGACTCCTGTACAGAGAGGGCCTTTGTACACATTGATCTTGTGCTCCAATTGTGCATGTTTCTGGATCAGGAAACCCTACTTATGGTAATCCATGCCTTAGTCACCCTGACACTTGGATTACTGTAATACACTCTACATGGGGCTACCCTTGAAGAGCATTTGGAGGCTACAACTGGTCACAGAATGCAAGCGAGGGGATATGGGAGGTGGCAAAATTCAATAAATAAATAAATAGATAGATAGATAGATAGATAGATAGATAGATAGATAAATAGATAGATAGATAGATAGATAGGTGTGCAGGCAGTTCTAGCCATCCCATGATACATTCATATAATGCCACTGCTCATGAACTACGCTAACTTCCAGTGAGATTCCAAGTGTAGTTTACGGCACTGGCTATCACTTATAAAGCCCTACATGGGTCAAGGCCAATGGTATACCTAGTATGTATCACCCAGAGTAGCAGCCTCCATTTGTTGAATCACACAAGGCCCCAGAAGAGCTGACAGCTCCCGCTCCGTCACTGTGCTACACCACACTGCCAACTACCAAACAGATGATTGGTGTACCAGCAGCAGAGACCTGACTCCACACCTTCTACCAACCCTCCAGACAGGCTCCTCATCATCTATGGTGGCACCCCCTGACTGCCTGAGTGGACCGCTCCCACCACCCCGTTCTTGGTATGCCACTGCACAGGGCCAGGTTATTCACAGGAATGGCTGTTCCCTATTGTTTCTGCTCGCCCTTCCCTGAACCAATGGGGCGGCATGCTCTGGGTTCCTTCCATTAAGCAATGCCATCTTATGGAATCCAGGAGTCATGCCTTCTCTATTATGGCAGCCGTCAGTGATAGAGTGGGCAACATCATGAGGATGTGACAAAAAAGTGGCACGTTTATCTAGGCCTGTTTATCTAGGCCTGTTTGTCCTGTGATTATGAGGATGTAAGGAGAAGCCCGAAGTCTGCAGCTAAGAGAGAAGAGAATGGTATGGGAGACTATTTTCAATGGTTTCCTGGCCCAGTAGATGCAAACACAAAGAAATGGATTGCGTAGTTCTCCTCTCCAATGTCTGATTGAGTTTGTATTATAAAGTTACACTCAAAGCAGATCTTTTTAGCAATGGACAAATCCTCTTGCTGTGAATCAGGTTATAAATCTCTCAACATTTGAGCTGCCTCAAAAAAAAAAAAACCTTCAGGAAGGAGAAAGTCATTGGGAGCTCACCATTAACTTTCTGCTGCTCTCAGCCATGCTGCTTTCAGACCCCATGTCTGGACAAGATGGGAACAAATGACAAAGATTGCCAGATGTAATCCTTAAATGTTGGATTTCCCTACCCCGATGGAATCTTCTGAGCAATGTCTACAACTGCCAAGAACCCAGACAATTCTTATTTTACAGCACATTATTGTGCTTCCTACAGGGCATGTATGGAGGGGGGGCTTTACGATCTACTGTACACAATCCAGTGCAGAAAAAAACACTTGTGCTGCTGTAGGGATGCGTGAGAAGTTTACAAATCTTGATGCCAACTTCTCCAGTTTAGGCAAACCAAAAACACACCAGTACACTGAAAAATACATTTTACAGACTTTGCAATGCAGTTTTCAAGTCAAACAGTTTCAAAACCAGATATTAAGGAAAATTTTGTACAATATGTTAGGGGCAAGTTGCATCACTTGGGAAAAGGTGTATACTAGCAAAACCTAATACATTCAGAAGGCATATATTGGGAGAAATTGTTACAAATTTTGTACAGACTGGGTTTTTTAAAAAAATAATAACTTGCTTAATGATATAAAAATATGCTGAACCAAATTCAAAGTTGGGAAAATGAGAACCGAATGAAACAGACTCTGATCCACCTATTCCTAGCTGCTATTCATGCATTATAAAAAGAATGCTTCTCTACTGAATGTTATACATTCATTACCGACCCTCTAAAGTTCTGGTTTAGATTTTAAACATATTCGGTCTCTGCAGCACTTGGCAGCTGAAATACATTTCAGATAGGCCAGATTCCATATCAGTGTTAAACATTCACCTTATGAATGCTGAAGATTATTTGTTTAAAGCTGCTTGTTTACCCTAGGACATTACTAATAAGTTCCTTGGCTTTTCTGACGTAAGCAACAATAGTTCCAGCTTCTGGAGCTGGAATTTTGTAGGTATGAATGTATCAATGGCACTCTCTTAAAAGAAAATCTTGAGTCCTGGAATCTGAGAAGTCTTATGGTCAGAATCCTTTGAGAGGATGAAAGTCCCTTCTGTTCATTCTTGCACCATATTTAATCTAGGGAACCAAATGAGATCTCAGTGAGGGGAGAGGCAAATGGAAGAAACATCACCCACTAAAACGGATGTTGGGCTTCATTAGAACAGCATCTCAGTTATGGGAAGGGGACCTCAAAGGATATGGCCATAGACAGACTCCATCTAATCCAGGATTTGCTTCAAAAGGCAGTAGTGCACCAGTGCTTTGGACAGAGATCTTGTTTCATCTGCTACGTGATCTGTTAGTTTTTAAAGAGATGCCACTTATTGGACATGGCTTCTTCTGCCCACAAAGCATGCATTCCACTAGCCCTCCCTTAGAAATCATGTTCATGTCTCAGCACACTTTTCGTTATGATTAGATTGGCTTCAAAACAGGGAAAGCTCTACAGAAATATTTGTAATATCTGAGAATGGATGCAGGAAGACTCCCCTTTTCAAACTTCAGTCATGAAGGAACTAGGTCATATTGTAGTCTCAGTCCTGCCCCTCAAAAGGCAGGCAGTAAGATTCACTGTTCTCCAGCAATGTAAGAATGGATGGGATAATGTTAATATGGTTTAATTAATGGTAAGAGATTATATTTTAATTGTATCTATATCCATATTGGAGGAAGTCAGAAGTCACTTTCTGTTTCTATTTTCTATTTGCACTTTTATATATATTTTTTTCTTTTTTCTTTAGCTCCATTTTCTATTTTTACTGTACTTTTTGTTTTGTATTTTAATTATACTTTGAAATATAATAAAGTTCTAATTAAAAAAAAAAGGAATGGATGGGATAATTAGGGTTGAGTTAAATCATTGCCCTTTATGTTTGTTTCTGTGCAGGAAGTCAAGTGAAGGTTAGATTTTCTAGTGCCCAGCCTACTTCTCCCAAACTCTAAAATCTGCAATTTATCATGGTTGGCTTGGTCACTTTTGATTCTCTTAGCTAACTTGGCTGCTTGCTTATCCAAAAGAAGGGGGGAAAGGGGGGGCAGTTTCAACAAGGAAGCCCATTGAAGCTGCATCTCAGATGTTAAGTATTTCTGATCGCAGTTTGTCCCCGCACAGTTGTACCCATGCTGGCTGGGATATTCTGGGAGTTGAAGTCCACACATCTTAAAGCTGCAAAGTTTGAGAAACACTGCAGTAGAGTGTCTTGGCAGTTGCTGAAGGGGACGCTTGGCTCATCCCACCTTCAGTTCCCAGTATACCAGTCTAGTGGCAGGAAATTGGCCACATTAGATGGGATGAGGGGGAGGAGTTGATGACACCATCCTGAAAATAATTTGAAATTCCTGGAAAAGTTATGGAGAGGGGAGCCTAATAGGGCAGTTCGGGGAGTAGTTATTGTACAAAGTCAGTCCCTAAAGTACTTCAGCAAGTGTACATGCTATTTTCAAGTTTTCATGGAAATGTCTATTTATTAATACCAAGCTGGCAGAGTGCAAGAAAGCAGAGCCCATCAGAGTTTAGGCTGGGAATAGCAGTAAAATAAATAAATGGATTTGGGAAAGAGAATGTAGTATATCACTAAAGTCACATTTGCAGAGGCTATTTTGAAACTCATTCCAACTTTTAAACAATTAAGACAGGAACGACAACTATAATTCAGGAAAAATATTTGAATCTTGTCTATATTCTGCCCTATTTGGATGTGGGACAAATACTATTCTATGTTTTAGGCTGCAGTTTTTGAACATAATTTTCTTATCTTCCCTAATACTGTTTCTACAATACTATTTTGTAACCAAACAGTACTCAGAAGAAGTCAGTTGCCTGTTTATAAAACAGTTATCTTGGTCATCCATCCACTTTTTTTTTAAATAGCTATTATAAATTTTGGCCACATAAAATTGGATCTTTATCTTTTACGTATTTTAATGTACAAGTTCCCTTCACCAACTAAATGAGTATGCATGTACAGACTGGGAATTTCTGTAAAGAAAATCCTGCAGAGAAATTATGTTTGTTGCGAACTGTGGTCTTTTTATTTTTCACAGCTGTTTTCCCTAGTCTTAACTTCTCCTATATATAATTACAATAATCCCAGGAGGAAGACCAAACCAGCAACACTGCTAAACTTGGGGGAAAGGATACCAGCTAAGGTGCCTTGAAGGGGATCCCTTTCCTACCTCTTCTGGGGCTGCATCCTTCCCCAGTCCTTCTGGATTTATGACTTATACCCTTATTTTACACCACTCAAGGTGGCGTACGTAAGGCTTCTTCCTCCTATTTTCCCCACAACAATAACACTGAGAGGTGGGTTAGGCCCAAAGTCACCCAATCAGCTTCTATGCCCAAAGGGAGATTAAAGTACATGTTTTCACACTTTCTATTCCAGCGCCATAAACGGTAAACCAAACTGGCTCGGCTACTCCACCAGCAGGGCACTGCTTCCCTTGGCTGACAGCAGGCCAACTCCTCTTCTTCTCTGACAAGTGCCAACTGGTCAAGTGGCCAGCTAGCTTCAACTGGTGTGGCTAGGAGTGAAAAAGAAAGGACTGGGCCAGGTAAGCAATTATGACCGAAGCAAACGCCCGAGATCTGAATGGCCCCCACCCTACTGGCATTTCAAAGGGCCCTGAAGACATGGTTCTTCACCCAGGCCTTTGGCAAGGGTGATTGATGATCCTTTTCTTCTTTTTTTTCCTTGTTCCCATCTGAGTTTGTTTTTTCTGCCATTTTATTGCTTTGTTTTGTGTTTCTTATATTGTTATTTCCTTTTAAATGTTTTTAATAATTTGTAAACGACTCAGAGTGTCTAGGAGTTGGGTGGCATATAAAGTTAATAGATGATTCTTCCTCTCCCCCCCACCCCCACCGTCCTCCTCCTCCTCCAACATTAAATTTATACCTCAACAGTTGACAGCGCCTGGCTAACATTGGGATGAGAAATGAAGTGAGGTCAGGCCTGACAAACATTTTTATGGGAGCCCACTAAGGAGATCCTGGGCTAACTGCTCAACTGGGAAGTTGAAAAACATTGCAGAAAATGACACTAGGAAACTGCTTTCATGCTGTTTCAATTAAACTGTATAGACACTCCATGGACTCACCAGAAATTGAGCTTGATTTTGAAGTGATTAACTTTTCTTATTTTCTCTGTTATGAAATGAACTAAACCAATCAGACAGTGACTCTGGGGGCAAATGAGAGCCCTGGAAGGGTAGACAAGCAAGCTTCTCATATTCTGGAGCCCTCTATAGTGATGTGTCTCCCAAAACAGTGTTTAAGCTCTGCAAACCTAAGAAAATACTTCATTTAAAATGATTGACACAATGCCATTTTCCTCTGTTGGCTGGTTAGCATTGCCATTGTCTGGAGAGATTATTTGGGAACATGAATGGCCAAAGCTTATGTAACAAAGGTTGGCAGATCCTGTGAACTGGCATTTGTAGGAAAATCTGACATTCCTGGAATTATTTCTTATTATGGCTTTTGGCTTTGAAGTGCTCTTGAATCCACCATTAATTGCAAAAAGTCTGCCAGCAACAGTCACCATGAGACATCTGTCGCAAAAGTTATGATCTTTTCTGGTTGATTGGGTCCTAGCAATTTCACATTTCTACTTGAATGTGCTTTACAGGAAGATAATGTTTTAAGGCCACAAGTGGAATGATTTACCTAAAGAACATTATGCTACTGTAGCCTTTTTCATGTATTTGAGTTGGTCTTCATCCCCACTCATCATGGCCATTCGTTGGTTGATAACGGATGATAAGAACTGCAGTGTATGCCACGTTAGATATAGTTGCAGAATGGTCTCATGCGCTGTATTATATTTCTGTGACATACAGTACTGTATGTCTTGGATGTAGAAACAAAATCAGCTTCTGCTTAGACAGGCTGTTTCTTAATCCCAGATCATGGTTTCATATGGGCAGGTAGGTTTGCCACATTTTTTGTTTTTTTCACAAGAGTCATTAGATCCTGCCAAATTGGCTAAACAAATGGGATAGAGTAACTATTTTTTAATATAATAAAGGCAAGTAAGAGGTGAGAGGGCAGAGGCATGTAAAATTATACAGAGTGTAAGGAAAAAAATTATGGAGATTATTGCACAATAAGTACTTCCTTTCTCTCCATACTAGAAGCTGAGTTGAATGGTGAAAGATTCAAGATGAGCCAATGAAATATTTCTTTCCTGGACTGTTAGCTAATATATTTCATTGCCATCAGATGTGGTCACTAACTGAGATAGATTAAAGGGAGCTAATTTAATGTTAATATGCTATGACCAAACCCAAAGGTAGGGATATAAAAGACATCTGTCATAGATTTCTTTTTAGTTTGAAATATCATGGCCCACCAAAGCACAATAAATGAAGTCTAGGCTGTTCATTGGTTATTCAGTTGAACAAAGCCACCTATTCTGGATAAATATTAAATGGAAACAGCATACGTTCTGTGAAAAATGGGACATAAATTGCTAAAAAGCAGTGATTAGGCTTGGGGCACTTTGCATACCAAAAAGAGCATATGCAGGTATTTGCACAAGCTACATTAAAATATGAATATTGCTGAAAGTTTTGCTCAAACTACAGAATGTGGGACGGGGTGTCCACAGGGTATAGTAAAAACATCAATGTGGTGGATGTAAAGATGCAATCAAAGCTCCACTTGTATGTTGCATAAAGAACAGGTGGAGTTTCAATCACACCATCACAGCCTGATTTTGTTGACCATGCCCTGCAGGCACCCTGGTTTGGTGGAGGCTGTTGTTATTTTTAAAAGATCTGCTTTCTAACTTGACAGACTAGACCAACTTGTGAGCAGACATGGCACATGCACAGACCAAGCCTATTCCAGGCTGAAGGCCTCTGTTCAGAAGTAACAGAGCTTTGAATGTCTACGAGGAATAGTTCCTGAGAGCTATTTTTCTGCTATGGTGCTGATAAGCAGAGGCACCCACAGGATATTGCTGCTTTGGTTAAAATAATGACATTCAGTTGTACTGCTAACGTAATTGTCATGTCATCACTCTGCCAGCTATGCTCCTTTTGTATATACGTGCAATGTCACAATGCATGCACAAAAGGGGTAGGGCTTGTGTGGCAACACTGCAGTGCTACTTTCATCATTTGACCATGCTGCTGCTCGTAAGCTTCTTCAAGATGTCTAGTTGACCACTGTGGCATAGGATGCTACAGGAGCTAAAAGGTGGATAAGGATACATGGATGGAGAAAGGGATGGCTGCAGTACTTTAATATGAGGGATCCAATTTCATGCCTCCTTGATAAACCAAAGCACTCAAACATGCAGCCAAAAGATTGCATCAGTTTCAACTCAGCAAAAAAGCATGCAAATGCATGTGTTGGGAGGGGCGGTGCACAAACAGATGAGTATAATAAAGAAATGTATGCATAATATTGCAGTTTTCAGTGGAAAAAATACTTGCCAAAGTGGGGCACAAAAATATGCAGAGGAGAAATACACCTAAATATGCATTTGGATCTTGATTTTTATTTTTCAGTATAATTAAATACAGTAATATTATCAAACATTGTTTGCATTTGTTTGAAAGACAATATTATTAAAAACAAAAATAACAGACGTGGCTATTCCTATCCTTTGATCTGTCATATCAAGGCTCTTTTCATGTTCTTTGCACAAGAAGTACATAATTTTGGTCTGGTTTTAATGGAAGCTCAAATGTGTATATTGATTCTATTTTTCTATTGTGACTTTTCCCTTTTGGAGAGATTGCTATTGCACAAGGTGATTATAACAGCTATGTTCTGTTTTACGCGGTGCTCAATTATTATGCATCCTCCATTGAGTGAAATAGATATAACATAAGCAAGTCAGCATTCTCAGCTCTCTGTCTCTCTCTCTCTCCCCCAGAAACATGGCACTAAGCGCCAGTTTGTTACTGTGATTAAGAGAAACCCAGGTTTAAATCCAGATTCAACCAGGGAAACATTTTAGCCCCACATCACTGAGCTGTGGGGGTAAAATGAAAAGAGGGCTCCACATAACTCATCTGGATCTCCTGAAGGAAAAGACAGGATATAAATCTAGTAACTAAACAAAACCAGCATCAGCTGTTGTTCCTTTTTTGGCCACCAAAATGTTTTTGCCTGCCAGTGCATTTCAGCCACTTATTTCAGCTGTTTGGTTGACAATTATTTCAGAGAATTTATGTACCCATGTCATAATCACAACAAGAATATCTTCAAATTCATTCTACATGATATAGCTGCGCAATATTCATATAACTGAGCTGTTGATTAATAAAAGTTCACAGAACCTCCCTGTGCAAATTTATCTGCTGCTCAGCAAGAACATTTTGGACATCAGATTTTATCACTAGCAGACAAAAAAGGAACAAAACCGTAACATCTACCCATGACACTTTCTTGCTACTGAATATAAGGACAGAACTTAGTAAACAGTCATAGAACTGCCACTGTGCTTAGTTAATGTCAAGATTCTGTATCTTCAGCTGATTTAAACTTAAGATGATGTGACCTGTAAATTGAGCAACCCCTATCAGAAAGGAGAAGCTGGTCCAGCCTTTGTAGGGAATAACATAAAGAATGATATGGAACCCAAACTATGTAAATCCTGCCAGATGTCAGGTAGGATTAACATCTACTGTTTGTGGTTGGAAAGTGTCTTTCCATCTGTGGGAATCTTTTGACCCAATTGAGGACCCTGGGTGGTGAAACGGTAGGGTTGATTCCTCACTTTCTCTACAGTCACCTTTGTCCTTCCTTTCCATTCCACTAGAATGGAAATATTAATGTTGAGGCCTGTAGAAGGAGGAGGGCATCGGTATGCAATGCCTGCCCCCATTTTTGTTGGCAGATATGCTTTCTAGAAAGAAAAAGAAAGAAAGGATCTAACCTATTCATTTTGCTTTATATGTTTCTTCTGATTGTAATTCTGGTTTTGCTGAAGCCAGTGAACCAACCAGATTAGAATTATTCTGTACCATAACCTGATTTTTTCCCCTAATTCTGTTCCCATTTAGAGACTTTCAGGTAATGGTAACAGATTCTGTTCTGGTTCAGGAAAAAAATAAAGATTTTGTTCTGGTTTTTAGTTGTTTATATTTGGTTTGACTCTCTGATGCAAATGAAAGTCTATTGGCATTAAGGAATGCACCTGTCTGTATTCAGAGATTAGAAGGACATTCTGAATTATCTATTAAGATAATGAGATATGTAAGCCTTTGTTGACAAAATAAAGGTAAAGAAACAGCTGACTCTGGCTCCTATAAAGGATCAGCCGTTTCTGCAATTAATTAGGCCTTTTGGTTTTATGAATGTGTGTAAATGTAAATCAAGCTTATTACCAAGTGTAGATCAAGCTAATTACCAAGAAAACACTTAATCAAAATGAAGGGAAGGAGACTTGCTTGCCTCTGGAATGAAAGAAAAGACTGCCAGAATTAGAATTAAATGCTAAAGAAAGCAAACTTTGTCAAGCCAAGATTTCAAGCAAGCATATGTTCATTTGTCATTCGTTTTTTTCTCTGTATGCAGGCTTGGGATCTTGCCCAGGAAGGTCTTTTGCAACAAAGAGCAATGACTAAAAAAGCTAATAATTTTCAAAAGAGTTCACTATATATAACCCATTTATGGACCAGTTTGTATCTTTGTAAAATAAAAAAGAAAAACAAGCATTAAGCTTTTGAAGTCAACATCCAGATAACAGTTTGTCTAATATATGTGGATTGCTGGCTCTTGTAGCTCTACATCTATACCTGCATCTTCCTTCCATGATTGATCCTTGTAATATATCTGGAGTTTTATATAGCTATGAAATGTCTATGACATTCAGTAATCTGGATCCAAGATTGGTTCTGTATTTTCTGAGTTTTTTAAACCAACCATAAATAGCTGTGAAGTGGATGACTAAATAGAACTTGGAATGCAGTGATCATCTACAGTCTGTACCAGAGCCCCCACAAAATGGTGCCCTTCAGATGTTTTGCATTACAATTCCCTTTAGCCATTGACTCAGTGGTTGGTTGATTCAATTTATGCCCACTACAACTGGGAAGACCCAGCAATTTACAAATACATCTATAACAATACAATGAAATAAATGAAAAATAATATCTCAATACAATACAACAAAATTGCTCAGAGCTGTCTGGGGTGGAAGCAGTATAGAAATACCATTAATAAACAAGCATTATAAAAAAATATGCATATAGAACAAAATAAAAACAAGTAATCACTACTAACATTTAAACCAATAGAAAACCAATAAATTCAATGGCAAAACGTCACTTCCCAAATGCTCTCCAGAATAATTCTGTTTTTAACAACTTGCAGGAAGCCCAAGGACATGGTAACTGATTGAATTTCCAGGGAGAGAGAGACTAGGCACAGCAATCAAAAAGAAGCATCTATGTGTCTCTGCCTCCCTCACTTTGCAATAAAGGGGGACTACTAGCAGGTTCTCCCAGGACACATGAGTTGAGCAGGTTGAAACTGGTCTCAGTTTTCTAAAACTACAGAAAAAGACTTGGTACTTTTCAAACCAAATTCTGAGCCTTTCTCAGGTGCAAAAGGGAATGGGACAAGATGCAGCTTGTTCTTTTGTTCTTGTCATGAGATGCCATCCCAGCTATCCCATTAGCTAACCTCCACCCTTCTTCAGGCCCTCTAGTCATCCTCATGTGGCAGTTCTGACAACAGCTGTGGAAAAGACTTCCCCCTTCCTGTCTCCATAGAGCCATGCTCCTTCTCCTCAGTGTGTACCAGGGAACCCCCAGCCCCCTACATTACATTTTATACTACTTGATTGACAAGTGCACAGATAGAAATAGGGGCTTCATCAGAGAGTCCTATTCCTGAGATAGTATACTACACAAGATCAGCTGGAAGTAGCTGAAGTAGCCACCTGATTGGTTTAGTTTATGGAGATGAAGGTAAGTGAGTAAATAAGCTGGTAAATGTTTAAAGTCTGAGCTAGAGAACTATGGGACACATGTACAATGGATATGACCTGCTACCATTCGTATTGCAAGACAGCGAGTTGTAAACGTAATGGATATTATTGGCTGAAACAGTTTCTTAGTGAAGCATGAGTAGGCAAAGGTATATGGCTGTAGCACAAGTCATTCTGCCCTGGAAATGCTGCTAGTGTAAGTGCCAGCAACCAAGGTTCATTTAGACCAGCCATTTTTGCAAGAGTTAGTTTTGCAATAAGTCTGGTTCACAGCTGAAGCTGGGCTTAAATTTATCAAAGCAGAGGAAGAAAATCACATCATCATCATCATCATCATCATCTAGCAAAATTTTTAGAGTTTAAAAGATTACTAGAGTTCAAAAAGTAAGTCTCCAATTCAAATTTGACTTCTGGGTAAATCAATGTAGTTTTCTTGGAAACAGCATAGAAGTGCTTGGGCATTGCCACCTTCTGTGGGTTTTTTAGATGTTTCAGCCTCCTCAACATTTCTGGTATTCCCTGGTGGTTTCTCATCCAATTACTAACCAGTCTTGACCCTGCTTAACAGAAGCACCCAGAAAAGGTCAGCCAGATATTGTCACTGCTGAGACAAGACTAAAGTTGCTACCTTTTGATTAGACAAATTATGAAAGTTAAATGCTTACCTTCCTATCAGCTGGATCAAATGAGAAGCTCATCGTGGGATTTTTTTCCCTCTAACTTCAGACAAAACATATGAGGTATGTAAATTTTAAAAAGTAATAATTTGTCCAATCAATCCATCAAAGACATAGGTTATTGAAAATTTGGAATGTGGAGGTATACAATTACACCAGTCTTCTCTTTTTTCCAGAAGTGATATGTTGGTCAGTCTAGCATACCACTGAGTAATACACCAGTACGGAATCTCTGAAAGCCACGGGGATTTTTATCTTAATGTTGATCTTGCCCACTGCATTAAAGAACGAAACACGATCACTTGGATTTTTCAGTGTTCTTGGATTTATTATCAGTCCTTTTGGTTAAGACATGCCATTGTATGGTGGATATTTTTAATGCAAGTTTTAAATTTGATTACTGATGTAACTTTGTAATCTAATTCATTTAGGTACTGTAGCATGTCACGTTTTGTGAAATATTACTTGAACTACCACTCTGCCTGTTTAAAGAAACATGTCTGTACTCCGTTGAATTACACTCAAATAATTTCCAGATGCCTGGTGTTTTTTAACTTCTAGTAATTTCATATTGGTATCATAGTTTGAAAAGGTTGGCTCACAAGCAGGAATGAAAGGCAAAGTGCTTTGTTAAAACCGCAAGTGCCATTTAATGCCAATAGCTAGAGTGAACATTTTCCTAATGACTTCAGTCTTGTCTGGAGTCCCCCTCCTGTTTGTGCAATGCTCATTTTCTCTTGCTCCATTAGCTCACAATGCTTTTCCCCTCAAAAACTTTTACATTACTCCATGTGTCAAGATCACTTATAAATTCACAAGAAATCCACATAGAGACAGAGCTGCAGTTCTACAAGTAGCTGTAACCCTGAAGATCTAGAGATGGACAGTAGAAATCTCAGCTAACCATGTCAGTCAGAAACTCTTTAACATCTACATGAAATTGCTGGGTGAGGTCATCTGTCAGTTCGGGGTCCAGAATCATCAGTATGCAGATGATACCCAATTATATATCTTGACCGCAAACCACCCAGGTAATGCTGTCAATGTCCTGACCTAATGTCTGGAGGTTGTTCAGGTCTGGATGCAGAGCAACAGGCTCAGACTGAATGCTGACAATACTGAGTAACTGTGGATATCCCTCCTGGTCTTGTTCAAGGGACTTTCCAGCTTTAGTCTTGGATGGGCTGTGCAATATAGGGTCATCTTGGACTCACAGCTCCTGCTCAAGGAGCAGGTGACAGCTGTGGCCAAGAAAGCCTTTTCAATTATTCATCTAGTGTACATTCCTAGATTGTGCCCATTCTTAGATTGGGAGGCCCTTCAGCTGGTCACTTATGTCTTAGTCACCTCACAAATGGACTACTTCAATCAACTCTACATGGGGCTCCCCTTGAATACCACTTGGAAGCCATAGCTGGTCCAGAATGCTGCAGCTCAGCCAGTGATGTCCATGAGTCACCACTACTTCATGAGTTGTACTGGTTGTCAGTTGGTTTTCAGATGCAATTCAAGGTGCTGGTTACCACCTATAAAGCCCTTCTTGGTATAAAACTTAGTTATTTGAAGGACTGCCCAAATACTCTCTGATAGTTTCTGCCCATCCAGTAAGATTGGGCAGAATGGGTGTGGTTGATTAAACATGTTATATATCAGGACCTAAGAAACATGCCTTCTCTGTTGCATTGCCTACACATCAGAACAGTATCCCCTTAGAGGTCTATATGGCTCTCCCCAATGATATTCCATAAGTCTTTGAAAACCTGGCTATTCCCCCAAACTTTGGGGTAGAGTGGGTGTTGAGCCCCGCTGCTTGTGTTGGAGCATGTTATGTACGTTTTTCCCCCCATGCATGTATGTGAATTCTCTGTATTTTATTGTTCTCACTTTTTAAAGTGTAAGCCACTCAGAGTCATCTAGAATTGACTGGTCTCTAAATACAGATAAATGAATAAACAAACAAACAAATTTGTAATTGTTAATGTACTCAGATTTATTTTCTTCATGGAAGGAAGCAGAGGAAGGAAAACAGTTATTTGTAAAATTCTCTACCAACATTTCTGTTCTGTTTCTCAAATCCCGGTGTTGTATTTTCATTCTTTAAGGTCTTGTGCCATTATTCACCATTTCACAAAAGGAGCACAGGGAGTATAAGACCTGCATGGGCCTTAGGTATAATTTCTTGTGATATTCAGCACAATCCCCCTCTCTAACTGCTGGACACACTGCAGCAATTCTGAGTGCCCCTGGAACCTCTTCTACTCCCTGTCTATAGAGAAAGATGGGGTACCCCCACAAATAGAAAAGGCTATGCAGTGTCCCAGTGCTATAAACATCACCCCTTATCTCTCACTGAATTTAGTTTCATTGATGTGTTTGTCTTTTTTTTTCCTTTGAGACAATAGTCCTTCAAAAGAAATAGCTTTCCTAGTCTTACTCTAGCTTTTAAAGTAATCAGACCTATGTCTCAAGACTGCCTTTGTCTAATGAAGGGCGCCTCATTATTATATAAAATGGATTGGCTTGTTGGTATCTGACTTCCTTAGACCAGAGAAACGCTGTACTAATTGTCTTCTCCACCTCTTGTTTGCTTCAGCCACATTTATCTTACCTTAGCTTGCATTTGCAGCTGTCACCTGTATGCATGTTACTGTTTCTGCTTCCCTTACATTTTCCTAATGGTACCATCACTTGCTATTTTTGGGGTCCAACCAAACAGAGGGGGAAAGACTTAGGCAAATGCAGGATTTTTCTTTTTGGTTGTTCCAGGATAGGACTCTTAACATGTGTAGTGTGAAATGCTACATATAGTTAAATTCCAGTCAAAATATTTATACCATTCTGTGGAAGACTTAGCCCTACACTCCATATATGATCCACAGCATTCTTCTTAGACAAAAGCAATTGATCTTTTAAAAACTGATACAAAATCACTTAATCCAAGTTTCCCAGATGTGCAGATTGGAATATTATTAATTGGATTCTAATGCAGTTCTTACCTCAAAAAATGAAAATGCATTTAAATGCAAATTTAAAGGGAAAAAACCTCACAAAATATCTAATTTTAGTGTGGATTTATTTTACTCTCAATGATATAGTAATGCAATACAGGATGGAGGGTCTACCTGCTGGGGTTGCTGGGGGCGTAAGGATCAACAGAATTAAAATGGCAGCCACACCCAGGTGATTGAAGCCCCAACTCATGTAAAAAGGGGTGAGGCCTCAATTGCCATAGCCACGCCCACCATTTTGACACTTTGAACCATCCCTACTACATCCCAGCTATACAGGTGAGTCCCTGCAAAAGTAACTAAATTGAAAGGAGGCTAATTCATCCATCTACCAGTTATGAGTGGTAATGGGACGCAGTGGCGCTGCGGGTTAAACCGCTGAGCTGCTGAGCTTGCTGATCGGAAGGTCGGCGGTTCAAATCCGCGTGACGGGGTGAGCTCCCGTTGCTAGTCCCAGCTCCTGCCAACCTAGCAGTTCGAAAACATGCAAATGTGAGTAGATTAATAGGTACCGCTTCGGCAGGCAGGTAACGGCGTTCCGTTTAGTCATGCTGGCCACATGACCACGGAAGGGTCTACGGACAAACGCCGGCTCTTCGGCTTGAAACGGAGATGAGCACCGCCCCCTAGAGTCAGACACGACTGGACTTAATGTCAAGGGAAACCTTTACCTTTACTTACCAGTTATGAACCCATGGTCTAAAAAGACATAAATGCATCACATCACAGAAATGATGGGTTTCTATATGGATGATCTTATGAAATAAGACCCTCACACAATCCTGAGGCATTTCATATGAACAGGAATGCATCCTAATGGTACCTGAGGTAGGATGGAGTTGCAAATTTTGGGCACTAGCTCATAAAATCACATAAAACAATGTCACGTTTTCAGGTTCTTCCTGCAGCCATCTCTTCAGACTTCTGTATTTAGGTCTTTCTTCCTTCAATTAATTTCAATATTGGCAAGTCTCGTCACGTGTAGTTCATTCAGTAAAGCTCCATTCCAAAAGATGATCACAAATTGGAACAATGTGCTTTGGTAGCAGCCAAACGCCTGCTGCTTAATTCTCCGATTTCAATAGTATTTGCCCACAGACTCCAGGTTTGCTCATTGATGACTTAAAGTCACATCCTGGCAGGCCAGTTGGGCATATCAGGTGGCCAAAGCAGTCATGTGCTGATGCTTGGCATCTCACAATGATGAAGCCAGCGTAAAATGGAAATAAACATCTTTGCGCTCATTCTACTAATTGGGAAACATAAAAGAAGGACTTTTTCCTTCTGGCATTCCATAGTCATCTGATTCTTGTCTGGAACTTATCGCCAGCTCTCACACTATATGTCCAGCACATCATGTCCTTTTAATTACTGAAATATCATATGCCTCAATTCTTTCGGAAGGACTGCTTCAGGTGTTTCTGCTCTGGGTGCTGTTTCCACTGGAAGTTTTGTTCTTGTTATTTCCCACAAAATGTTGATTTTCACAAATATCAGTGGAAGAGGGCTTGAAGGAAAAGGAGAGAAATGCACATGGCACCTTTTTCATTTGGGTATGGTTTCATGGAAAGCCTCAATCACTGGAGATGGGTGATGAAAACTGTGCTAACAAAGGCCATCTGCCTTTCATGGGAAAGGGTGAGATGGGGATACTGAGGGTATTTAATCTTCTGCTTGCCATTCTCAGGCAGCTGTCACTTCCATGCAATAGGGGTCCTGTGCTGCAATCTTCTTCAGATAGGATTACAAAAAAGGGTTGAACAAGTTTGGAAAACATTTGGAAAAGCTTCATGTACCTGCCCCCTTTTCTTCAACATGAGAAGTAACCTTCACAGATTTCAGGGCAAAGGATCCCACTGCCTTGGAGTCAGCCTACTGCACATCCAGCTTCCTCACTGTGAGGCTGAAGCAGCCAAATCCTGAAGAAGAACTGCGCTAGAGCAATCTGTTTACCCTTAACTTGTTCTAAAATAGCATTCCTTAAATTTCCTGAGTACAGCGGGAAAGATTTTCCTTATTACAGAGAATCAAGAAGTCCGGCTTCCAAGGGAAAAGCAAGTTCTTTGCATTAGCAGTGGAATATGAACTATATATTGTCAGGAGGACTAAAACGTCGGACGTGGAACCAGTTATCTTTCTTATCTGCTTTCTTTGGATGTCAAATGCAGGTAGTTTAGTTGTTGGACCATCTCTCCCTTGATTGCCGTATGCTGTCAAATGTGGCACCGTCTAAGCCATGCCAGCCACTGAGGCCATATGGCATGACAGATTCCATGATGGTGCACTTCATAGCACAAGAGGGGCACACCCTCTGAAGACTCTTGAAATACGCATTCGCATTTGATGAAGAACATTTGGCTGCTTGTTGCACCTCACTTAATAGTCATCCTGCCAGTTCTGACTTGGAAAGGTGCTCCCGGCTGCAACTAAACATGCTAACTTGAATTTGCTTAGCTTAAAAGAATAGCTGTTACTTCAATCCAAAGTTTTTAAGTCTGCCAGAGATACACTGAAAAAAGGCAACTCTGTGTTGAAGCTGTCAGAGAGGATATGGACATATCCTATGGACTGGGTTGGACCATGTCCCAGCAGTTACACTTGCTTTCCTGTCTTTACACCAAGAGAGAATCAGAGGAGCTTCTCCGTGATCATTTCCAGGCTGTTCTGAGCTACTTTTGATAGCTGGCAAAATTCAACATGACTGCCAGCATAACGTATGTATCCTGGATACATCAAGTGCACAGCAAGTACCTCCCTGTTGGTGGTTTGTGGCCAACACTACATTGGGAGTTGTCTCTGAATTAGAGATCCCAGGTTGCACAGAATAGAGTGGCTTTGGCTGCACTTGTGCGTACCGTAAAAAATGTGCCCCAAGCCCCAAACTTACCAGTATTGCGCCATTACCATTAATGAAGAATGCTGAATGTGGCATGGGTGTAGCTAAGGCTAGCAAGCTAGTCTACTCTTTCTTCATATTTCTAAAAAGCATTATGTGAAAGTATTAACTGACCAAACCATAACAGGCATTGCTGGTCAATATTTATGGACCCATCTGGTGAAAACTATGGTATGGGGAATTCAAGAGAAAGAAGAGGGAGGGAGGGAGGGAGGGAGGGAGGGAGGGGAAGGAAGGAAGGAAGGAAGGAAGGAAGGAAGGAAGGAAGGAAGGAAGGAAGGAAGGAAGGAAGGAAGGAAGGAAGGAAGGAAGGAAGGAAGGAAAGATGTAATAGATCTGTATAAAGGGGGTTGGGACTTGAGAAGTGGAATACATGCATAGAGCTGAAGGGGGTGGCTTAATTAAGAATGGAAGGCTAAAATGTATGTCAGAAAGTATGAATTAATGTCACCTAGATTGTTGTGTATGTGAAAGTAAGAATCCACAAGTTGGTGATAGTTGCCTGTCATGCTACAGTGAATGATGAACTAGGGATGGGTTTAAGAAAAATTGTGTAACATTCTGAATGAATCCAACTGAGGGAGAATACTCTGTTATGTGAGATGAGTATTTGAATCAGGGTAAGACAAGATAGTACAGGGGCCGCTTAGAGATGAAAATAAATGAGAATAGTGATTGCTGAGTATCAGCTTAGAAAAAGAAATACCAGAGAGCACCAGTAGTGAAGTGCTTTCACTTTGCCCTCTTGACTGTCCTCATCCTGCTTAGAAAAAAGTCTGCCTCCTCTTTCAAAGGCAGAAAATTATTTATTTATTTATGTACATATATTTATACACCAAATGTCATTTATTTATTTATTTATTTGCTTTACATAGTCACTCATCTCACACAGGTGACTCTGGGTGGTATACAAAGATTAAAACATGAAAACCACAAGGCAACTTACAGTATATGAAGCTTAAAAATTCTATAAAATCATCATTTAGAGACATAAAGGTAGGGCCCACCGGACCTCAGGGGACATTCAGTTTTAGAGAGAGGGAGCTGCTACTGAGAATATCATTCTCAATGTTCCAGACCTCCTGATCTTTTTTAGGGTGGGCACCCACAGCATCCTCTCTTTACTAGACCACATAGGGTAGGCATCTTTGTACAAAGATGTACAAAGCTCTACAGGGCTTTGTATGTAATCACCAGCTCCTTGAATAGGATCCAAAAACCTACTGGCAGCCAATACAGTTCCTGCAAACTTGATCTTATTGTGCTTGTTACCAAGTCCTTGAGAACTATATGAATATGAGAAGCAATGTTTATTGATTTAGGGAAAGTGTATGATAAAATGAATAGGCCCAAATAAAGAATACTTTGCTTGACTGTGGAGCTGAAGGTTGATTGCTGAATGCAATAAAGAATGGCATATGATGAAAGTAATGCATGCATGAAAATAAATGGAATGCTTTACTGAAAGGTTGAACATTGAGCAGGGAGTAAGGACAAGGATATATGATGTCTTCCTGTTTTATGTATTTATGGATAACTGCATAAGGAATGCTTATGGAGACATTAGAAGTATGTTAGTTGGAAATGCAAATGTACATGTATTTTTGCAAGCAGAAGGTGCCATATTGGATGAAAACTCAAATGATTTGCAGCAAAAGTTAGATAGATTATGTGATGCAATAAGGAGTAAGGATCTGAATATTAATGTATCAAAGACCATGGTAGCTGGGTTTGGAATGAGTGATTGAAAAATTTACATAAATGACAAAAAAAAAAAACCTAGATCCAGTAGATCACTCAGCATACCCTGTTTAGTCTAGACAAGTCTATGGGGCAACATGATAACAGCCTTCAAACATTTGAAGGGCTGTCATGTACAGGATGGAGCAGAATTATTCAGAATTGTTTCCAGAAATAGGACAAGAAGCAGTGGGTTTAAATTACAAGGAAGGAAGTTTTGACTGGATATCAGGAAAAAAATTCTGAACATTGAGAACTGTTCAACAGTGGAACAGTTTGCTTCAAGAGATGGTGGACTTTCCTTCACTGGACATAGTGAAACAAAGGCTGGATGGCCATCTGCTGGGGAGGCTGTGGCAGTGGTTTCCTGCCTAGGCCAGGGGTTTGGGTTAGATGCTCTCTGAGACCCCTTGCCACATTTGCATTCTATGATTCCTTGACTGCCCCATTTGTTATAGAAAGACAGAGTTGGAAAGAGTCTTTTAGGGCATTGAACCTATGCCCCTTGCTCACAATAGAAATTATGATTAAAGCATTCAGTGTGCCAGAATTGTTTAACCAGTCTCTTCTTGACCATAGTCAAAAGGAACCCCCCCATCTCACTCATTTGATTTATTGTCAAATTATCCTTATGTAAGGACATTTTTCTTAAGTTTAAACTAAAATCGTAAGACCATTATTCTGTGTTATGCCTTCTGGGTTGATAGAGAAGATGTCATTGCCTTGTGACACCTCTCCAGGTTTTTGCAGAGTACTATCATATCTCCCCTCTTTTAGATGGCAATTTTCCCAAGGGTGAACATACCTAATTCCCCCATTCTGCCCTTGCAGAGCTTTGTTTCTAGTCCTCTGATCATTCCCATTACCCTTCTTTCAACTCGCTCCAGTTTGTTTAAATTCTTCCTAAGATATTCCAGTTTATCTAAATCTCACTAGATTCTTTCCTTATCTGAGAATTCCTTCATGTTGTCTTCTGTTGGAATTCAATCACAGCATGGCTAGCAAGGGAGTTAGAAAGATGATTGTACAATGAAAAATGGGACATTCACAAGTACCTGTTAGCTATCTCTAAATAAAGTACTAGAGTACAGCCTTAGATAACTGCACCCAATTTATGAGAATTTCACTGAAATCTTCTTATCCTTTGGGAAATAAATCTAAACGCAATTTCTTTTCTATCAAACTCAATCAGAATAATCTGAAAAAAAATCAAGAAATTTTGGGCACTAGATTCAATGGCAATCTTTGCTGCAACCTTTCCTGTAATTTCTGTCACTGAACTCCATCCACTTTAAAGAATTGTATTTGTTGCTTTTAGTTTTAATTTGTGTAATTTTTAAAATTCTTAAATAACTGTCTCATAATGTTGCCCTAAATGCTGACTAGTATAATGTATACCAATGTATAATAATGTCTGTCAACTTTCCTTGGTATTCCCTTTTCCCACTTTCTGAAGATAATCCCAGAACATAAAGACTCCAAAGCATTTCCTTTGGAGGAACCGGATGTGCCGGTTCATATCATTTTATAGTGGACTTCTAAGGTTGTTTGTATGGAATAGGGCTTTGTTCAGCCCTGAAATTATTTATATATTCTGTGACTGTGAGGCAACCATGAGCAATTCCAAAAACAACAAGGTCCTGCAGAGAGCTTTAGGTGGTCTTAGTGACTCTCTCATTCATTATTTTGTTAATAAAGAGTTAACTGCATGGTTGCAATTCTGCTATGTGTTAATGGTATAGCTGGAAGTGTACATGGTACTTTCCCAACCAAAAAGGAAGAAATTGGACATGTACCATTGCTTCAAAGCCTGCCCATGTTGGTATCAGATTCTTCCTACTGCTGATGATTCTTAAAAGATGGACAGCGCCTGTAAGTACAATTTGCCCCCAAATTTGCTTATTGTTTTTCATTTGAAATATTTCCAAAACATCTTCAGTCATACAGCTTCCAAGGCAGAGTTACAAATAAAGTTAATCACATCAATATACAATAAGCCAACTATATTGATTTGAATAAATATTAGGCAAATGAAACCATAAAAGCAACAGAGCATAGCTTGCCATTTAAAAGGATTGGGCAATTAATGGGAAAACAATAACATGATGCTGAAAACATTGTGGTTGTCGACTCTGATCATATTTCTTTAAGAGAATGTTCCAAAAACATGACACCTTTCAGAAAGGAACCTCTTGTTTGTAGTTCTCTAAGGAAGGTACTCAGAAAAGACCTTGAAGATTTTAAGAGAGACTTATTCCATCTGGTGCTCTTCCAGCGCAAAAGGCTCAAATTTAGGAAGGCTGCTTTAAGACTTGGTAAAGTTTAGGTATTTGGGTCCCAGAGTCACTGGGAGTTGGGCAGAATAATAATAATAATAATAATAATAATAATAATAATAATAATAATAATAATAATAATAATACCAAGAACAACAGCCATTTAGGACTGGAAGGGAAGGACCAACACCTTGAATTGGTAATGGAAACAAGTATACAACAGACAATGGATGCAATCTCTTAAGCTTGGTGATATGGCCAAATCTGGGCATACTAATTGGAATTCTTCATTAATTGAAATTCTTCCAAGTCAATTGCAAAGGGATTTCCCTCTACAGTGCCTCACTGTAATTCAAGCAGGATTAATTTCTAAATCCATGCTCATCTATCACTACAGAAAATGGATGATCCATAAAATCAAATGTAGGCTATTTTCAAATCAGTATATATTTCCCAATGGCATTCTGAAAGACAGAATTCCAAACCGGGCAGCTTGTGTGGGGGACAAATGCCAAGTTTTCTGTTTGATGTTTTACTGGGCCAATGGCCCCTCTACCGTTATTTTTGCAAATTCTTCAGGTTGCTTCAGTGTCCAAGGAAATTTGGATTACTGTGTTTAAACAGTTTTCCCAACCATGGGAAAGCTCATGATCTCACGATGGAAAGTTCATTCTAGTATATTATGATTGGAACGTGCTATGTTAGAATAAGGGCAGCAACCAGTATGGAAACAGTCCACAATGGCATGGATAGATATTACTAGCCGTAAGTTCCTTCACCACCCCTTCTAGAAAGGTCAATGACAGAGAGCTAATTTATCTCCAACTACTGTGATAATGGATGCTTTCAGCTAGGTTTGGCTATAGCTGTACACAGCCTCAGTTATTCCAGTCTAGTTGTGTTAAGATCATAAAGTGTCAAAGATTCATGCTGATTTTGTGCCAACTTGGCAAGAGTCCAGCTGCATATATTTCAGGAACCTCCTGAACTGTAGGAGAAACTGATGGTGGCAGGTAGTCTTTGGCACTGGGGATGGGCAAGACTTTGATAAAATGTATCAGGCTCTGTTTCATCAACTCCTTTTTCGAGCCCATTCACTAAAGCCAAACACATGAACAGAGAATGAAACATGTTGACCCTACCAGGAATCAACTTCTCTTCTAGAAAAGGGATAATTATCTTAAGTTTAATGGCACCATTTTGTTTATGTTTACTTGGAAGAAAATTCCTTGGACTTTAATGAACCTTTGGATGCTGTCTTGGTCCATATATTTTTTTCTACTATGTCTTTATGGCATTGTCTTCATCTCATTCATAGTCCATGACTGAGTCAGTCCTAATTATCCAAACCATAAACTGCACTACACCTTCTGGCACTTCATGTCCAATAGTTTTGTATGTATAAAAATATATCATTTATTTATTACAGGGACTTATATATTGCCTTAACCCAAGATTCCAGGAGGTTTACAGGAAAAGCATACTCTAAAATACAGTACATACACTAAAACACAGCCAAGAACCCACAAATCAAAATCCAATTAATAATAAATATCTCACAAAAATCCCATCCCCCAAAGATAGCCCAACAAGACCGCTACACTCCAAATGCCTATCAAAATAAAAGTGGTTTTACTGCTTTATGGAATACCAATAAAAAGGGACTTAGTTGTATCTCGGGGACCAAGCTGTTCCATAATTTCAAGGCTACTTCTGAGAAGGTCTGCCTCTGAGCCTTCATCCCATTTACCCCCAACAGGATGGGGGCCCTAAGCATGTCCTAGGATGATCGCAGAGGATGGATAGGTTCAGAGCAAAGCAAGCAGTTTCTAAAATGCCCATGAACCAAGCCATACAGGGATTTATAGATTAGCTCTATGAGTTAGTTAGACTTGGAAACCTATTGGCAGCTAATGCAATGCCTGTAGTACAGATACTGTATTGCTAAAGCAGCTTTCACCCACCAGGAGTTGTGGGTGAATACAGTCTTATTGCACATGGACTTGTATTCACCAACAGGAGTCTGAGGGGCTGTTGGGCTAGAAGTGGAGAACCTACACCTAATTACTGGTCCCTCTTCTCCTGCATTAGCCATCCCATCATACTGCATTCTAGTCATAACTGTGGACTTGGACCCCAACATTCTCTCGGCCTCCCCCCATGAAGCTGTCAGAGTTGGACAGTGGCATCATTTGAAGTATCCGAAAAATGTGTGTGAGTGAATACTGCAAATTCCAGAGAAAAGGTCTTGTATAAAAAAATTCCATGACAGTCTCCAGAGGCAGAGACGGTGACAAGCAGCTCATGTAATTGTCTGATCTCTCCATACAAAAATCCTTTCTTTAATTCCTATTTATTCCCAAATTTGGGCTTTACAAAAGGGCAATCATATTAGTTCCTTTATGCTTTCTGACTACGATGAGTTACTGTGGTAAATTGTAGAGTAAGGTTGCTGCCAAATGTTTTCAAGCTAGCAAAATTTATTACCTTAGCTTTTCTGTGCAAATAGAAAGAGGGTTATGTTTTCTCTGATCGGACATATAAACAGAGGGTTAAAGGAATGAAATCAAAGGGAATTATTTTAATTGATGGTTGTAATAATTGCCATGGCTGTTTTATCCAACTCTGGACTAAAACTGCACTGGTTTTGTTTTAGCTGATGATTACCACTGGAGAAAAGCAATCTCTACCCCTAATATTAAGTGGGCCAATGCCCAAACCACATCCTATACTTGCCAGTTCCACATAGTTTAGACAGGTGCTCTTTGCAGCACTTCAGAAATGTGACCTGACTTTTTAAAAAGTCAAGTTGTCCTATTTGGAGCTCAGGAACAAGTCTCCCTTCTGCAAATACTCTCAATGACTGTGAATTTGACCTACGTGCAGCCTTGGTGCTAAGATTCAAGAAAAGATCCTTGGACACCATTAAAACTGCTTCTTTTAAACTACACCACACTGTATGCTTTGGCATTGTTTATATTAGCAGCAGAGAATGAGCAAACCAAGCTGGTTTGTCTAAGGGGCTTGTGTAGAAGGAATAAATTCATTCAGACATTATTTTATCTGTTGGCTGGATCAGCGTATGGAAGAGGAAGCTTAATAATGTAATATCAAATGGATGTTGGGCTGTAAGAGATGTCCACCAGCAAATCATCACCACCTGAATCATCATCCCCATAGACTATATAAAATACTTATGGAATCTTATTAAAGCACACAACATTTCAACATGAGAAAGCACAACGTTGTAATCAACAGTGGCTAAATCTTTGGATCAAACTACTGGATAGTCAAGCCTTGTTAGCTTCATGTTAGCTCTGTTAGTCATTGGACTTCATATGGTTATTATGGTGTTCAGCACAATAACAAGCAATGAAGAAAGCATATAAACTAGCATCTACTGTGGGAGTTTTGGATAAATCATTTATTTGGGTCATTAAATTTCCTCTAGTCATTACTGCACCATTCTATACTCCTTCTTTAATTTGGCCAGGTTCATTTCATTTTATTTACGCAGATGGTATCTTGTACCCAGCTTATGCACCTGCTTGGATGTAGGTATGTCTATAACAATAAATAGTATATCTTCTTACCACTATGAATACAATTTAAACTTGTATTTAATCATTTTAAGGTGTGGAGTGGTCTATTTTACAGGAGTTTATAACAAATTATATGTAATTATACTACTCAAGTAAGTGCGATTTTTATCTTTACCTTTATTTTTATGTTAAGTTTATGTACATTATTTTAATTGTTTGTGATATATGATTATTTATACCTTTTCCCTTACTTTTTCCAGCATTATTATAACCCTCAATTTGTGACTACTGATGAAGGCTCATAAGCCGAAATGCGTTTAGTCAGGTTTTGAGATGTTGGCTAGTAGGGTTGTTTGATTATCCTTGACTTTATATTTATTCACATATATTGGCTATTTGGAGCCTTCTTCATTGTTTTCTTATTGTTACTATTGTATTTTATGTATGTTTTTATAATTCCACAGCCAACACTAGTAAACAATATTGTATAGTATAATTTGTGGCCCATCATATTGTTATTTGACCTTGTTGCTACCTAGGTTCCAATAAGACCAGAAGTAGCAAGGATTCTGACCTTATCTAAAACTCAGTATCACATGGAAAAAAGGTGCCTAACGTTTGATAGATTGTACAGCCAAAAACCTGTGAACGCTGAACCCGTATTTAATGAAACTGTGGAATAAGAAGACAAATACTATTAAGGCTGATTCACACAGCAGCCTTACGTGGCTTTTCTCCTATGCTGAACCTAACTGAAGCCAGTTTTAAAAAGAAATGATGTCTGGACTTCAGTCGTGTCCTTAGCTTCGGCAACGTTGCAGGCCAGGTGTTCTGACTGATGGATTCCAGTGATGATGGAATCTTCTTTCCTTTTCCCACCCATGCTAGGAAAGCAAGCACCATTTGCATTCAATTCTGTGGGCAGGTCTTTGAGAACAAGTGGTTTCCAACTGACCTTTGTCATAAGTCTTTGTGTTTTAGACAGAGGTTTATCAGGCTTACAGAAGACAGTAGACAGAAGAGCTAAAAGAGAAAATGTTTGAAATTCTTCAATTTCACCCCAGCATTTACATGGGAATACACCTTGGGGGCAGTCAGCCCAGCAGCTCAGTTGGAATGGTGGTAGAGGACAATAGCCAATTACCAGAGGGGAGGGAACGTGTCTGCCAGAGCATGCACTAACCAATTCGGCCAGAGTGTAATGGGAACCTTGAGGAACAGGAGGAAGTGACACAACCAAGACAATGGTCAGATAAAAGAAATCTGAGTCTGGGGCAGAAATGTAATTTGAGAAAGCATCTCAGACATGACCCTCTCTAGGTGTTATGAAAATGAGAAGTGCATTCAGACTTCTAAGATTCTGTTACTACAGTATAACCTTACAATAAAAGTAGTATTAAATTGCATGCCTTTCCAAATTCAGTAGAGGCACTCTGTAGAAATGGAGAGAGAAGGACCTGTGCTGTTGCTTCAAGGGGATAGTGGGGGTAAAGGAGAAGACAGACAGGGAAGGAGTTTGGGGTAGAAATTGCAGGAATGGGGTTAGGGAAAGAAACTGAGAGTAGAGGACCCAGTATGGGCATCCCCAGAGGACATCTTGACTCAGAACTCCTTAACACTAACAGCATTACTGCAAAATCCCTTCTGACTACAAGTAAGTATTCACATGATAGGGCCAAACACTTTTGCTTTGAGGCAATCTGCTCTGCAATTCCCTTTTTGTTAAGATACAAAGTTAGCCATTCGACAAATGAGATTTCTATTTTTAATATCTGAGTAAGAGAGAAAGGTCTGGTGACGTTTCCCAAATTATGTAGCATCACTGCCATACTCTGGATCTTGTTTGTATATATGAATATTGTAAGTCATCCAAGCAGAAGCTGGCTCTAATTGCACAATTGCACAGCACCAACAAGATTGCACACCGCATGTTACAGATCAAAGGAAGTACCTTCATATTTTTAAAGTGTGAGCTTTTATAGCTAGAATTGTAAAGCCACGAAACTACAGCTCCCCTATCAAGAAATCTCAGTAAATGAAAGACACTGTACAAGGCTAGCAATCCTCTTTCTCTTTCATCCTTCAAAAGTAAAGCAATACATATGTTTTCACAATCATACTAGTTTTTCAAGTCAGCTTTCTAGATAAAAATCAATGTTCATTAAAAGAAATTTTATTTGAAAATTGGTAACTTGTTCCCTTCCTATATGAAGTGCCATTAAAATGTCAGCCTCAAAGGTCCCGTAATGGATTTAGAACCGCTTATTATAGCTTCCTTTATTGTTGTTTTTATTATTACAGGAATCCCATCAATGTTATGTAGATTAATCCTAAAGATATAGGATCATAATATGTAACTACAGTCCCAAGGATGTTCTCTTCAAATCAAAGACTTCACCCTGCTTGTTGAAACAATTAACTTTGACGGGAAGCCAGTGCAGGAGAACAGCAGAGCTTTATATGACATAAGCCTCTGCTCCTCTTCATGCCTTAGTACATTGAAGAGCTTTGGGACACAAGAAGGCAGGGACAGTTTCTTGCAGAATCAAAAGGGACAAAGCTGTGCTCCTAAGCATGAATAGTAGCAGAAGCCTCACTTTTATGAAGATTCCCATCTAGCATTCTTGCGACAACTCTAACGCATTTATTAGATTGCACTTAGGGAGATAAGTTTAGAATTATTTAACTTGCTCAATTAAGTCCATCAATTCCAGCATTTGATCTTCTGCAATGGTCACATAGATGTGGCTGAGGAAATCACAAACAAGGAAAAACCGCCCCTCTAGTCTGCCTCCTTCACCTAATAAGCAAAAGGTTATCTTTGGTGTCCCCCTACTCCTGCCAAAAAAAAAAAAGTATTTGCAAATATCCATTTCTCTGTGGGCAAATTTATCTTACTTGCAAACAAAGTTGTGGGTGCAGTGCAAGTACAACATAACCCTATTATAAGGCAAACCAAACCAAACAAGACAAGATGAAGACAGTAAGTGGTGGTGGACTTTATCAGTTAAAACCATTATCAGTTTGGTATAAACAGTTATTGTTAGCCTGGCCTCCAAGAATAAGGAATACAAAGCTTGTTTAGATGATGTCTGCTTTATTGAACCAATGTTTGCTCATGGAAGAGTTTGTGTATTCTTATACAAAACAGGAGCTAGCCCAATTAAAAAAAGAAGATAATCTTACCTATTTTGTAGCAATTATTGGAATTGCCTCTAGCAAGAGAAAGAGCCTCCTTTTATATGTTATAATGCCAAGTGAACAATTAAGACCAGATGTTCATCTGGCATCAATCAGCTGAGTTTCCTAATAGGGAAAACAATGCCCACTGACACCGGGTGAGCATCTGGACTAACATTTCATTCAGGGTCCAATATGCACAAATGTTTAAGACTGAGGGAAGGTTGTTCAAATTAAGATCAGCTGCACAAACCATTACTCTGGACTTCTGATACTGGCATTATGGAAAACAGGTTGGACTTAGCATGTTCCTTTTCCAAATAATCATCCAGCTTACTCCAAATGCTTTACTGATGCTAACCATGTCTACCAACATCTCTGTCAAGTTATAAATTATAGAAAGAGACAGAGGTACCTTTGTTAAAATTTAAAGCTCTGAAAGGGAGCAAAGCCTAAATCTGCAATGAGATGGATTGATTTGTAACCAAATTCAGTTTACCTGAGGGGGAACACTGTTTCAGTTAGATCTTGCTCCAAGCTGTTGTTCTGGCCCATTGCCAATGTAGGCATCACAAGTACCCCAAAGGGAAGGGCGAACAAGGAAGAGTGCTTTCGTCTATGTAAAATAACAGTGTGGAAAAGAAGGAAGGGAAATATTGGATTTCTTGACTAACAAGCCTGCCATCATATCACAGTGATCCTTCCATCAGACCAAATCACAGCATCTTGGAAAAGATGGAAACATTGTAATGGTTTACTCACTTGCTGCACCTCATTGTTTCTTAGTTATCTTGTCTTCAGCAGTTGTATGATTCTGTTTTATGTGCTGTGTGAATTACTGTTTTCTCTAATAGGAAAGACTGACTTAATGGCTATTTTCATTAATGAAAGAATGATGAGTTTTATATTTTTATACTTTTATACTTTTATATTTTTCCCACCTTCAGCCCCCAACAATCAGTTCCATCCCATTCAGAAAAGGCTATCCTTTCTTACTATCTGAAATTTGCTATAGATTTTCTGCATTTTTACTGCAAATTCAATGGCATTCCATCTTCAAACAAACATATAAGCTATGGACACTTTAAAGAAATAAGATTTTAAAGAACTATAATTTAAAATATTCGGCACCAACTTTTATGAAATCTTGTATATTTCATCTCTTAATAGTTCTCTACCTTTTCTAGAAATACCCTGCTGTAAGCAAAAGCAAAAAACTTACAAAACAAATCAACAGAAAAGGCATGTAGATCATACCCTACTTTCTCTGGAATATTTGTACATGTCGGTGTTCCTAGATCCAGCCACCAGAGTGGATTGGCCGGTCTCTTCATGGCCTTAATGTGTACTCAGATAATAGCTTTTTCTGTGAAAATCATTCCTGAAAACTGGTCAGCATATAAAAGCCAAAAGGCAGCGGGACAAAGTTTCCCGGGCAATGAAAGGAGGGGCTTGGCCCTTGTCTCTCAGTAATGTCATAGATATCTAACAAAGGCCCATGAAAGTCGCTCAGTGCTGTAGCAAAACCCTGACGACTGTCTCCCCACCTGGAACCCCAGTGTTAGGTGAACGTGTTATTAACAGCTACTTGTCTCAGATACTTTGCTGCCCGGTCTGTCTTCCCTTTAAGCAAAGAACAATTCTGGAAAGGCTCTAAATTACAATAAAACAAAACCAAACCAAGATTATGAAGAAACTCCTATTATCGGAGCCGAAATGGTCTTTGGCAGGCTTAAAGATCGATTCAGGGCCAAGTTCAAATGTGATCTCCCTCCTCCCCTGGAGAAAGTACGCACTGTCTCTCTGGGAGCATAGCAGGCACCAGTGTTTGTTTTCCCATTAGTACACCAATACTGGAGCCAGCTGGCATGCTGGAAAAATCCAGAATACTAATCTCTTAGTAGAAAGAAAAAGTGACATATAATGATTCCCTAAATCAGGATCAGGCCAGACACAATGCATAACGTAATGTAGGCAGAAGTCTGGATCTGATCAAAGTGTTTTGCAGAACTATCTCATGGAGCCAAGAACATCAAAGAGGTGCAGCAGTAAAGCTGAGACAAAGAAGTCCACCCTTAAACTCAATGAACAGGGAACACAGGTCCCCTGATGACAGACAGAAGGGATCAATCATTCCAAGGCAGGGCTCTTCTGACTAAAGAGGCTTTCCCACCACCCTCTCAGAATGAAAATGCTGACCTCTAGTTCCTCTGCTGCTTTTTTTTGATGGTGGTGCTGGGGGTGTAATTTGCCCGCAATTGTTGCCATGCTATGAGAAAGAAGGTGAGGAATTTCCTCACAGCATTGTGACAACCCGCGAAACGTGGACTCATCATTATGACTCAGAAATAAAATGTCAGTCTGTGGAATATCAGCACAAAGCTTCACCTGTGAAAAAAAAATCAAAACCCAGACTTTATTCACGGGGATTTTCTTGAACCTGACTCTACTATCAATTCAGAGTACTACATTGCAATTTGAAATAACAATTAATGAGAGTTTAGAAGGACAAGAAGGAAATTTTGCTGCAACATGACAATGCCAGGCCCTACACCTCATGAATCATTCAAGATGCAGTTATGAAATTGCATCTCACTATTCTACCCCATCTGCTATGCAATCCAGACTTTGCCCAAGCAAATTCCACCTTCTCCCCAAATTGAAGGAATACTGTGAGCATCTGGTCAACTCAAATGGAAGGTGGAAAGGACCTGGCTAAACAGACAATGTGGAGTTTTTTTTACAATGGCTTTAAGAAGCTTGTCCATCTTTGGCAGAAGTGTGTAGTGAATGGTGGGGATAATGTGGAGAAGTAAATACAGGTAATAAAAGAGCACATTTCAAGAATTATTTTCCTGTTTTGTTTATTAAAATATCCCTTTTTAAATTAAAATCTATGGAGATGGAAGGATTACTTTTCATTCAACCTTCATATTATGCTTTTACTCCTTGTCCCAGTGGATAAACAGAGAACACCCAAAATTCCATTCCACACTGAAAGAGGGGAAGGAAGATTCCAGCAGAAGTGAGATAAAACATGTTCAACATTTTGCTCTTTAATATACACATTTTAAATGAACCAATGGATTTAACTGAATGATTAACTAAACTAATGCCGATTATCACTCTTTAGCAAGCATTTCCAGGATGGTTTGTGTTTTATAAAAACTGAGGGTACAATAACAATTAGTGGAATAAAAATGTATGAAATGGTCAAAAGCATTGTCATGGGAGCCAAATAAAGAAGATTCCCTTACTGAGGCACCCAGTAGGGAAGGCTTTCTCCCTATCCATCCTGACTCACCTCTGAAGCCGAATCAGGTTTCGTGATTCCAAGGAATCTTTGGAAATTGTCAAGATGGCAGTGTATGCAGGTATCTGGCTTTCTCTCTCAACTCCCATCTCCTGGTTCCAAGTCAGCAGTTCATCTCCAGCTGCTGCCTAGAGCAGAGCATATAACTTGAAAGACCAATATTTTGCAGAATCCAGCCTTTTCCTTGTAGGCATTATATAGAAACTTATTAGAGTTTCATGATGAAAGGTGCCTTATGAATAAAAGGCACTAAGCTTTTTACAAAACCTCAACTTGAGCATTTACTTTGGTTCCAAATATCCATTCCTGGTTACTGAAGTGTATAGTCTTACTGTGCCTGATGCCACAGAAAAGGCAACTGGGGTTCTCTTGCTACCCCGTGCATCCCTTTTAAGAACCCACCACCTTTTTTTTTATGTTAATTGAACAATGGGAGAGCATTTCTCCTCTAACATTCATTGTATTTGTATTAAACAAATTGAACCCCAGCCTTCCAAAGATCTGAGCAGAGCATACATTTTTTAGAAAGTCCCTTTTATCATGACAACCATGATAAAAGATGTCAGATTCAGAATAATGCTTTTTGCTCAAAGCTACTTAGGGAGCTTCATGGTTGACTGAGACTTGGATCCTGGGTTTTCCACTTCCACTTCCAATGCCATATGCTTTATGTGACATGAGTTATATAGCTACAGCATGAATAAAACCATCCTTGTGAAAAATTATAGTGAGTTCTAAGAGAATTCCTTACACACTAGGAGCAAGGCTGTTTCAGGATTCTTAGAGGCCTAAAGGTAAAGTATTCATTCCACTCCAGCCCCCATCTTCTTCTCACTTTATACTACAGTGGTGCTTAAAAGTTTGTGAACTGATAATCCTAGAGGTTAAAATACTTTTGCCAAGCACAAATATTTCACTTTGGATCATTTTCCTCAATGAATAAATGAACAAAAATAATGTTTTTGACCCATTTGTTTAATTGGGATCTCTTTATCTAGTTTTAGGACTTGTGTGGAGAACAGATCATGTTTTAGGTCACATTTATGCAGAAATATTGAAAATTCTGTGTGTGTGTGTGTATGTATACACATACATACATACACATTCTCTCTCTCTCTCTCTCTCTATCTATCTATATACCTATATTTATCTATTATTTATCTCTCCATTAAAGTCTGGGGCATAATAATAGTTTGCAAAAGCCAAACTATTGAAGTAACTCTTGAGATTATATTTTAATTGATCAGTTTCACTTAAATAAGAAGAATGGATCCAAATCATCATTTCAAATACTGACCTTCACTCTAGATGACTCCTCATATGCATTGCCCAGGACAATTGCTACTGTTACCTTCCCCTAAATCAAGGTTGCTGCTAGGAAAAACAAGCAAAGCTGTATCATCCAGTCATTCTGTACTGACTGATGTTCCTTCTGGTAAAGCTAGACAGCCACCTTACTGTACAATCTGCCAGTACTTGAGTCAGCAGAAAAGTATGCCAGCATAAATTGTACTGCCCCAAACACTTAGCCCTATTGTGCCCCAGTAATGAGGCTGGCAAGTGGTGCTGTCCTACAGGAAAAAAATAAGGAAAGTGATTTGTGGATTCTCCTGGCATTTCCCACCTGACAAGCATCACCTGCCAGCAGGAAAAGCAAGCACCAATCATGGTGATGATTACTCTGGGGTGGGATGGGGTTGGGCAACTATAGGTAGTTTCTTGCCTGTAGCCTGACATTCAGACTATTTCTTAACACCAGTCTAGCCCATTTTCAGGAATAGCCATGAGTCTGCAAAATGATGGACGGGTAGACAAAAAGAACCATCTCTCCCACAAAATAACAAAAATGAGTTTAAAAAAAACCTTTGTTGGCAGAAGCAGCAGAAAAACTGTAATGTCCTCACTGGTGAGAGAATCAGCAACCCTTAGGTGGTAGAACCCAATTCTCCTTCTGAGTAAAAATTTACCCTCCAAGCATCAGAGAACTTACGCATATGAGGAATCATGCAGACAAGCACTCTGAAATGTGCCAGTTGGAGATTACTTGAGCAGATAACACTGCAGAAGATAGGTGTCTGGTTTCTCCTGCAGATAAAACCAAAAAGTCCATGGAGGGCAGTGTCCATAAATGGAGGGGAAGGGTGTGCCCACAGCATCTACAGTGGCCCAACTAGGACCTGGGTAGACCCTACCTCATTACCCATCAACCCTTCCTGTGAATGAAGTATGCTAGATTGTGTCCATGGCAAAAAAAAAAGTGTGAAGAGAAGGAGGAAAACTCTGCTTTTAAACTGGATAGTTTTAAGCAGCCCGTACTGTGGAGTGCAGATTAGATGAAGGCAGCATCATGAGGACATGGCGTTTAAAAACCATAGAGCAAGTTCATGCTGTGGTTAGAGAGACATGAGGAAGAGTCCTTATAAGGCAACAGCTGGCTTTAACAAATTAGAACTGCCTTCTTAAACTAGGATCTGCCAGATGTGATTGGACTTCAACTCCCAGAATTCCTAGTCAGCAAGACCAACTCATCCCAAAGTCACCAAGCTGGAAGATTCTGAGTTAGAATAATTAACAGCCTATTCTGAACCACCACTGGAGAAGCTGAGTGTCGTTGCACTTTTGCAGTTCTAATGGCTCTTCCAACATCTTTGCTATTAAAAAAAGTGAACAGCTGTCTTCTCAAGAGACAGTTTTATCAGATGTTTTTTTCTAGTTGGGTTTTAACTTTTAACAACTGCCTAAGAATAGGGAAAACTTCACCTATCTAGCCCTTCTTGAAAATGCAGCTGTTTCAGACACAACAACTAGAGATTAAATAAACCTTTGTCAAACGCATGAGATGCAGACCTCCTTCCATGTAATCATTATCTGTCTCAAGTCTGCACATCCACATGGAGAAGACACTAAATCTGTAACCCCCATTTCTATGTAAGCCATGAATACAAATGTTTGTCAATACAATCCCAGATTTCCACAAATGCAACATGAAAGGCATTTGCAACATTACTGCTTGTACAAACAGTATTAGCAAAGTAGACATCCCCAGACTTTGTGATCAACTGAGGACTGTCTGAACATCTCAGGGGACGATTATTTGCTTTAAAACAGTTCATCTTTTCCTTCACAGCTCATTGAGGGTGAGCCCCCTCTGTACTGTCTCCAAGGCTTGTGGTGAATATTGTACCTCCATTGGTGATTACAATGAACCTCCATTTGTACAGCTGATAATAGGGAATGCAAACAAGTCGTCAGATCGTAGCATGACAAACTGCGAATGCCTAAATACTTTATATTACTGTGTAGTTGTGATCTGGTTCCAAGATCAGTTTGTTTTTATTAGCTGTCCATTTAAAAAATTTCTAAGATAATATTGAAATAAAGCAGGCACTTTGAAAAAAACAGTAACTCTGTCTTGGCTGACCAGTTGGGATAATGGGACTAGGGACATAAAATAATTCCATTTATATCTCCATGGAAAAGATAATTTGGGTATTTTGTTCCCACTGGACTTCATAGTGGCATAAACATCAGAATAAAACTCTGGCTAGAATTCCTTTTTTCATAATCAAAAATCATCCACAACAAAAGACTTTGAGAAAAAGGTGTTAATATGTTTTCTACTACAGATTAAGGTTACTATGGTAACTAATCATTTTGGCTGGGTGAAGAGGTTGAATTTAATTGTCCCCTTTTCACATGTTAATGGTTCCATTGCCTAAGGGAGGAACTTGCCTGGACTTGTTTTAGTTTCAGTTTCCCTTCTGTGTAGGCATGTAGAGTTAAGCAGCTCTCACTGAGAGCCTGTAAATATGTTTGCTTTCTGTAAATAAAATTATTTTTATAGAAATGCCTGGTGTGTGACTTTTCTGATCTCTCCTGGGCCAAAGGCTTTCCTAGCAATCTGCTAACAAAAGGTGGGCTATTGAAAAGTTGCCTGTAAACAATACTACTGTACTGTCTCAAAAATAAATAGCCAAGAGTTAGTACTGTTGTTTATTCATTCAGTCACTTCCAATTCTTTGTGACTTCATGGACCAGCCCACACCAGAACTTCCTGTTGGTCGTCAACACCCCCAGCTCCCCCAGGGACGAGTCCGTCACCTCTAGAATATCATCCATCCACCTTGCCCTTGGTCGGCCCCTCTTCCTTTTGCCCTCCACTCTCCCTAGCATCAGCATCTTCTCCAGGGTGTCCTGTCTTCTCATGATGTGGCCAAAGTATTTCAGTTTTGCCTTTAATATCATTCCCTCAAGTGAGCAGTCTGGCTTGATTTCCTGGAGGATGGACTGGTTTGATCTTCTTGCAGTCCAAGGCACTCTCAGAATTTTCCTCCAACACCACAGTTCAAAAGCATCGATCTTCCTTCGCTCAGCCTTCCTTATGGTCCAGCTCTCGCAGCCATATGTTACTATGGGGAATACCATTGCTTTAACTATGTGGACCTTTGTTGTCAGTGTGATGTCTCTGCTCTTAACTTTTTTATCGAGATTTGTCATTGCTCTCCTCCCAAGAATTAAACCTCTCCTGATTTCCTGCATCATTACTACTTATATGAACAGTATTAGCAAAGTAGATATCCCCAGACTTTGAGATCAACTGAGGACTGTCTGAACATCTTAGAGGATGAGCTGCAATCAGCGTCTGCAGTAATCTTTGCACCTAGAGTTAGTACTACCCTATTTCAATTCACATTGATCATTCAAATACTTCAGCCCAATTTCAAACAAAACCCTATAAACCCCACTCCCTGTCAAGCCCAACAGCTGCCCTATAATAATGATAGTAAGGCTGATAGTGAGAGCCAGTTTGGTGTAGTGGTTAAGGCACGAAGCTAGAAACTGGGAGACGGTGAGTTCTAATCCCATCTTAGGCACAAAGCCAGCTGGGTGACCTTGGGCCAGTGACTTTCTCTCAGCCCTGGGAAGAAAACTACAGGAGTCAACACAGACTCGAAAGCACCAGGGTGGGGGGGAGTTGATAGTAGTTTCAGCTATTCACTCCTCCTCAAGATAAAGTTTCCTATACCAAGAATGGGTAATTCCAGGTTAGTGGGTTGCATGTGAACCCCCAAGCCCATTGTTTAATTCATAGTTTCCCAGGATCCTGGATCTGAAATCCAGCAGTAAAGCAAGCAGCAATTTTTAGCAATGTGATTTTTGCCCAGTTTATGGACAAATCAAGCGAATAATAAATGTGTTAATCTGGCGTCAAATTTTTCCGCCTCGAGCAATAGGAACCAAAGTAAAGAGACTGATGGTTAGTAAATAGATTGCTGATGCTGCCCCACTACAAGCATCTCTTTCCAAATGTGGAGCAGCCTACTCAGTGCAGGAGGTTAGTTAAAGCAGAGGAAAGCAAGTCATGTGGCACAGGGGGATAATGGACCAGGACTTGGCCATTATTGACATGGATGAACCAAACAGCAAGGGATAATCATGCTGTTGCTGTGAAGTATGGCTGAGGAGAAACAGTGATTCAGCTAAATATAGATTAACCAATTTGAGGAGAAATGGTTTCATGAAGTGGTTATCTCCCAACTTGGATTCTTTTGTTGACTCCAGCACATTTTTGGAAGTAAGTCTCATTGAACTCAGTGGCCTTACTTCTGACTGGCAAAGTAGATTCTGATTCTCAATTTCCCCACCAAAGAAAGACTCAGAATGGGATATATTTTAATTTTAAAGCATTTATGTATTTGGAAACCTTACAAGAAAAAGTACAAACTTTTCTCTTTCCTTGTATGTTTCCTGTTTTAAAAGTATGCTTTTATATTTCCAGCAACTGTGCTTTAATTGTTCTTTGGAGGAAATATTTCACAGTTAAAATAAACTGTTGAAGAAATTATCTAAGCACCCTACTTAAGTTTATGGCTTTCTGTTATTTAACTGCTGACTGTTATAATGGCAAAACATTCTCTAATGGCAACAGTGAATCCATCTTTGATTTCCCCAGACTGCCCACCCCACCCCAGCATCTTAGAACAGTACTTTCTAAGAAACCTGAATGGCAGTCATCAATCTGAATGTCCTTTTATTGAGCTAATTTTGCCTCATCCAGCCAATACTGGTGACGTGAAAAATTGTCTTTTGAGACAATTTATATCTATATCTATATCTATATCTATATCTATATCTATATCTATATCTATATCTATATCTATATCTATATCTATATCTATAGATATATCTCTATCTATCTATCTATCTATCTATCTATCTATACAATATATATTGGATAGATGGATAGATAGATAGGTATATACTGTAAATATACTGTATATATCAAAAGACAAAGAGAAAGCTAAAAGTGCAAAAGTGCAAAAATGCAAAATAAGACAGTTATCTTATACAAAAATAAAGTTCCATGTCTTTCTTCCAACTGTTTCTCCATAAGTCCTAAAAGAAAAACCTCTGGTCTCAATTGTATATTAATCTTTAAAATCCTCTGAATCAGTGTGTGTATTTGAATTCAAAATTCTCTCGCTTTTTTAGATGTTCACCAAGCATGATAAAATGTCTTTTCACATTTTCGGCATGAATTTGAAGCACCTTTATACATTCTAGACAATTTCTCTGGTGACATATACCAACAGTATATCATTTTACAAAAATTATCTTTAAGATTATAACATAGTGTAAATTTCAGTCCTTTCAACCACATATTTTCCCATTGTTCCATCTGTATATTATAAATTTTAGCCCATTTTACTATACATTCTTTCACTTGTTCTGTTTCAAATTTCAATAGAAGTTTATACATTTTAGCAGTTTCATGTTCATCATTTGTACAGAATTCTATTTCAAACTTAGTCTCAGTCTCAATGTTCAAAACCATAAACTCCTTTGTCTATAAATCTTTCTAATAACTGTAAATAAGAAGACCATTAGCAACTATGTCCCTTTGCGACCAGTTCTTCTCTTGATTTTATTTTGTATTCCCCTTGAAAAAATTCCAGTATCTCATAATAAGTTAGCCATTTGTGTTTCCCTATTATTTCTCATCTATAAAATGCTTCTTGTGCTGAAAGCCACAAAAGTGTTTTCAGGCACAACATGGATTTGTATCTATTCCATATTCTCAATATGGCACATTTAACATAATGATTCTTAAAATCCACATTAATTTTACCTTTTTTGTGCCATAAATATCCATGCCACCAAATCTCAGGTCATGTCCTTCTAATTCCAAGAGCTTTCTATTTCTCAGCAGCACCCACTCTTTCATCCAAACCAAACAGCAAGCTGCAAAATACAATTTCAAATCAGGTAGACCTAATCCCCCTTTTTCCTTTGCATCCTATAATGGTTTTAACTCATGGCTTTTTCCCCTGCCACACAAATTTACATATATCCTTTTGCCCTGTTTAAATGATGCATCAGTTGTCAAAACAGGTATTGTCTGAGCCTTGTTTTCTTGCAGACATTTCATTGCCAGACTAGGCAACATCTTCAGCCTGAAGATGTTGCCTAGTCTGGCAATGAAACATTTGTAAGAAAACAACAAGGTTTAGAGAGCACCAAGGACTCCACAGTTCAACCATGAGCTACAAATATTCACTTCAATAGGTATTGTCTAAAACAAAAACATCATTCTAGCAGGACATTCATTTTTAACACAGAAATTCTCCCCAGAAATGACAATTGTAGTTTCTCCCATCTTAACATACCTTCTTTAACTTTATTCCATGTCTTAACATAGTTAGTTTGAAATAACATACAATTCGTATTTCTCATAATGATACCCAGATATTTTACTTTCTTCTCAATCTTAAAACCCATTTTATTCATCAATTCTGTTTGATCTTCTATTTTCATATTTTTGTTAACATCTTCATCTTCTGTTTGTTGCTCTTAAAACCTGCTAATGCACCAAATTCTTTTAGTTTTCCCATTAATGTTTCAATTTGCTCTACATGGGGCTACCCTTGAAGATTATCCAGAAGCTACAGCTGGTTCAAAATGTAGCTGCGTGAGCAATTTTGGGTGCCCCATGGATGGCACATGTAACACCTTTGCTGCGGGAGCTGCATTGGGTGCCAGTTTGCTCCTGGGTCCAATCCAAAGTGTTGGTTATTACCTTTAAAGCCCTACATGGCAGGGGTCCAGCTATTGGCCTCTTTCCAACTCTCTGCCCTCTTTCCTCCTTGTAAGATAGAGTTCACTGTATTTTGTAAAGGTTGTAAAAGTTCATCCTCAAAACATTTTTCATAAGAACCTGATAATCCATTCAGTCCAGGCACCTTTCCTGGTTTAATCTTTTTTATAGCTTCAGAAACTTCCCTTATTGATATAGGCCCATTCACAATCTGTTTCTGTTCCTCTGTAATCCTTGGTATGTTTTATTTCTTTAGGTATTCATCTATTTTCTCCAGAGAGATGTCACTTGATTTATACAAGTTAGAATAATATCGATGAAATGCTTTTTGTATGGCTGCACTATCTGTTAATACAATAACTCCCTCTTGTAGTTTCAATATCATTTTCTTTTCTTTTTCTTTTCATAATTTATATGCCAACCATTTCCCTGGTTTGTTTGCAAACTCAGTTTTGCTTTATATAGTTCATTTTTATTTCCATTTCTCTTACTGTTAACATAGATAACTGTCACTGTAAACACTTAATTTGTTGAGAAATACTAATCTCTGGAAATTGCTTTAATTCTTCTTTTCTCTTTATGTCATCCAAAATAGCTTGTGTTTTCTCTTGCCTCTTCTTTTTGAGTTCACTATTATGTTATATGAAATTGATAAAAACTTTACTTGCATCCCAAACCATTCTTAAATCAGTGCCTTTATCTAAATTATTTTCCAAAAATCCTTTTAATTTATTTTTACATTCCTCCACTATTACTTCTTTCTGTAACAACATTTCATTTGGTCTCTATCAAAAAGAAATGGATTTCCTTTTATAAACCAAACTCACAGGATTATGATCCAAACAAGTCTTTGGTAATATCTCTACTTTAGAAGCCTCAGTATCCAAATTCTTCAAAATCCAAATTGTATCTATTCTTGAAAAGGATCTATGTCTTCCAGAAAAGTAGGTGTACTATCTTGAATTGCCATTTTTCTGACCCTGTATGTCCACAAACCCTAGCAAATCAAAGAAAAATTTTGGTAATTTGCCTTGAGTGATTTTAATTTTTTTCTCAGAAGTTCTATCTAGTTGTGGGGAGATCATTCTATTCCAATCCCCCATCAAACACCAATTTTCATAAGAGAAACCTATTAGTCTCTCCATAAGTCCTTTATAGAACAGTACTTTATCCTCATTTGGGGCATAAACTCCCAATATTAGAGTCTTAGTCCCATGCAAATTAATTTTCACCCCAACAAATCTACCATGGTCATCAGTCAATATAAGTTCTGGTTTTAGTTGGGAATTTATATACAAAACAACTTCATTTCTTTTTTTAGTTTCTGCTGAAATAAATTCTTCACCCAAATTTTTATAAATCAAATATTTTTGTCCTTTTTTTCCTAATATGTGTCTCTTCTAGGCAAATTATATCTTGTTTTAACTTTTTTAAATAATGAAATATTTTTTTCTCTTTTGCGGGACCTTTGTTCTAGTTATATTCCATGTTAAACATTCGTAATCCAGCCAAAAATTTAGAAAAGTCAATACCTGTAGTGCCTAACTCAGCACCATCCCTTTCAGTTTCCTGTTGCATCTGTTGAAGTTTTGTGAAGTCTCATCTGACACCTCCATTGGAAATTCCTCCAATTCCTCTTTAAAGTTTTGTAGAAATTCCCTCGCCTTCTGGGCAGATTCAGTCAAAACCTCTGCTGTTTAAAAGTAAAAATCACACCTTCCAATTTATCCCATTGAAATGGGATCTTTTTCTGCTTTAATCTCTCCATCAAAAAAGAATACTCTTTTCTCTTATTCAATATTCTGATAAGAATTTCTTTAAGAAATTCTCCTCTTTCATCTGTTCAAGTCTTTGATCCAATCTTTTTTCAAAATGTGTCAATTTAGTATCCAGTGATTTAGTCCATTTAGTATCAAGCGATTCAGCTAACTTATTGCCCAATTCTGCAAACATTTTCTGAAGTAAATCTGATGTAATTCCTCTCTCTGCCGGTTGCTCTAGCAATCCTCCCCTCTGCTATTTTTGTCCTTTTTCTGGTGGTTGCCATTGTAACGTTGTAATCCAAAAGTGAAAGTGTCTCAATTGCAGAGGGAAGAGTAAAAGGCAAGCTTTCCTTTTTGCTTTGTTTTGTTTTGTCTTCCTATGCCCTTAATACTTTCATCTCAAATGGCACTCTATAGTTAGAGTCAGCATCACAGTTTGGCTCATATTACCTTTATCTTTTATTTTGTAAAATCCACCCATTGTCTGCACTCTTTAATAATAAACAAAAAACATTCCCACAAAGGTCTGGTTCATTTGTCTATTTTAATTCCAATTTATTCAAAAACACTTTCACACACACACACACACAAATCTTTCAAAATAACTATCCCCTTTATTCATCTTAAACTTTCTTACATCCACTCCTTAAGCTTTTTGCCAAATGTTTTTAAATCTTTAAAATCTTTTTTTTTCCTTTTTAGTCCAGAAAGAATGTTGACTCACCAAGTGGAATTCTCTGTAAATTAATTACATCCAAAAGTGTTTAAGAAAGTGGGCTTCCCGTGGGAATGGCGGACTAAATGGTTGTGCCTGGTGGTTCAGTAAGTGGAGCTGACAACACCGTAACTTTTTTCGGGCTCAGGCAGATTTTTCTGAAGCCCAGAAACGTTCTCCGGGTCAAGGAGAATACCTGGAATCATCCCATCTGTCCTTCGGATGGCTGCTTGCAGCCAGAAGATTGCAAACAGCATTTTTCATTCGACTGGTAAGAGCAGCCGAGAGGCGTGGACTTCATCACTTTCCAAGCTGCGCTGTAGCCTTAAAGGGACACTAAGACTGGCCACCCCATTTCTAAATCACCAATTTGTACTTTTTTTAAAGCATGCGTACCCAAAGAGAGGCTTTCTACAGCGAGGAGAAGCTGGTTCTCTTGGTGCTTAATGTTATTTTTGGGATTACTTTTTTAAAAATTTATTTTAAGTATTGGATTTTGTTTTCCTTCCAAAAGAAATTCCAAAGATTGAGACTAAACAATTGTTTTCCTGTTATTATTTTTGTATTAAATTTGAAGATATTAGCATTTTCCTTCACGTTGAATCGGCTGGTTTGAACCTTCAGCTTTCTATTTTCACTTCCCTTGAGAACAGTCTGCTATCTCACTCTCACTTCATGTAAACTCACTCTGGAACTTTTCCATATCTTCGACTTTCACTGGTTAAGCTCCTAGGAGGCACCATAAACTACTGCATGAGACATGGAAGATTTCAAACAGATTCTTTCTGATTTTCACCAGGATTTTAAACAGATTTCTTCTGACTTCTATCAAGCTTTTATGCAAGATATCCAGATATTGTGGAAAATATGAGATCTAAAATGTGCCATCAGGTTGCGGATGTGGTGGATGAAATTGAGGAATTTAAGAGCGATAGAAATGTTTGTTTTTTTTAAGACTGAGATTGGGGTTTTTATCAAGATGTTGGATGAAGATTGGATAATGGAGTTGGAGAAATCTAAGGGAGAGATGATCTGCAAGCCATAAGTAAAACTGATCTCCTGGTGGAATGCCATGAAAAGAACCTGGGATCTTTGAGGGGGGCACTTGCCCAAGTGTTTGATTCTTTCAAGAGGAAAGCTCTGTGCACATTGTGGGGATATGTAACTGCTCTGGTTTATTTTGAAGTGGGATAAGGGTTGAAGAATGTTCATCTGGTTTGCTTTAAGGATTTGATTGATGCTATTTGCCTTTAAAGATTTGGAATTACTGTTTTGAATTGTTTTTGTTTTTTGGGTTTATTAAGATTGGGATTATTAAAATTGTTGTATTATTAAGTATAATAGCAGATGACTTATGTGCTTTTTAAATTGATTCTTATTATAGTAGAAGTTTATTTATTTGTCATATTTCTTTACTGCCCAACTCATATTATAATGACTCTGGGTGGTTTACAAACAATTAAAAATAGAAGAATAAAATGTCATTAAAATAATACAATATTGATATAAATATACTGTATATAAATATAAAAGTGTAAAATATATAAAATTCAAGATGGCAAATAGTGATGTTATCATTGGCCCCATCAAGGAGCCAACCACCCCCATGATTGGCTATCCCCCCTCCCACCCCAGGCGTGGCACAACCAGGTTTTAAACTCCTTCTGCAAGGCTGGGAGAGTGGGGGCCTGCCTTACCTCCAGGGGTAACTTATTCCAGAGGGCAGGTGCCACAGCAGAGAAGGCCCTCCTCCTGGACCCTGCCAGTTGACAATCTCTCATAGGCAGGGTCCATAACATGAAATGCACAGAAATGCATAGAATAGCGGTAGGAAGGGAATAATTAAATATGTTTTATCTTTTGGAGGGGAGAAAGAGGCTTAGGAGGTTTATATGAACTTTTTTCCCCTTTATTTTAATATAAGGGGGAGGAGTAACTGTACTTAGTGAACTTTATTATGTGTTAAAGTGGAATGACTTACAGAAATACTGTGGTGTTTTTGTTTAATATAGAGTAAGGGATTGATTGTGGAAATTTTTGTACATCCTTGCTGTTAAAAGTCAGAAGCCACATATTTTTGTAAATTTGAAAAAAAAAATTGTTTTATGTTTTTGCACTTTTTTAGTTTTTTTTCTTTGTAGTATTTTTGTTTTTTTTGTAGTTTTTATTCTTTTCTTCAAACCTAATAAAATTTACCACAAAAGTGTTTAAGAAAGCTTGTGCAAACCTTGTGTCCATACAGGCTACATTATGGCTGTGAGCTTGGTTGAAATCACTTGACTCCCAGCCGCTCAACTCATGAGTCAATGACAAAAACCTCAGTTCCTGCAGTCTACTCATGAGGAGCAGCTGTCCGGAGCACTGTAATGATTGCCTTATCCCAACGAAGTCAGTCTCACCAGAGATTAGTGAATAAAACTGATTTATTGAAAGGATAGTATGCAAATACGAAGAAAGCTGAGAATAAGCAAAAGCGCGCCAAATACAAACTAAAAACCCTCGCCTCCAAGCCAATCCCGCCCCCTACCCCAACATCGCAACCACCCCCTCCCAGCATTGGCAAGCGTCACACATCTGCCTGGGAAAGTAACCTTGAATACATGTCATAACCGAAACACACATTCCTTCAGGGCAGCACAGAGATAACACCCTGGCAGGGCTGGAATTCCCCACCCCGCAGATGATAGACACGGATCAGAAACATGACATGCGAAACGTTACGATGTATGCAAACCATTGGAACGATGAACATGACAAGCACAAGTGGCTGATCTCACGATCTCTTCTTTATCTGGAAAGACTATGCCACCCAGAATTTGCTGTTTGGGCACTGATCTCTACCTCAAGGCCATCCCCACTTCTTCAGGGATGACTAGTCCACCATAGATCCTCACCTGGAAGCTGACATGAAAGATTGTCTTGATCAATTTGGTACAGTGCTGCTCAAAGCAAATCTTTCAGGGGAATTGCGACCTCTCTCAGTATAATAAGCAAAGCTCATTCTTTCCAATTTCTTCTGCCTTAACATTAACCCTTTGTTTGTTTGTTTGTTTGTTTGTTTGTTTGTTTTAACACAGACCACCTCAGAGAAAGTATGAGGGGAAAGTGGCCCTCACACTGACCTTTGGCAATATGGACCCTTGGCATGACAGAGAGCAAGTTCCCATCAATCCAAAAAGTGACTTCTTGTTTGGATCCTTGCAATCCATTCTATACTGGGTGGCTCTAGATTTGCCTTTGCCTTTTAATGAGGCATACCCTCCACACCTTATCTGCACTGGGTGCCAGTTTGCTTCTGAACTCAAATCAAAGCAACTTTAAGGTTTAAGAAGCTTGGCCTCCATATCTGGAATAGAATCATAATTGTTCCCAACTTCTGTAGTCAGGAAAAAAAGCTCTGCTCTTGGCCCTTTTGTTCTTGGAAATGAAATCGGAATAAACCTCATTATCTCTTTGAAGTGCTCAGTTGGATGAAATCAGCCTTGTGGCATATCTTCAGATTCCTGTTATCGCTTTATTAAAACTTGGGCGATTGAGTTTTCATTGGGTGGAGTACCTGGTTTCATTCTCTTATTACCATGCTGCTGAACTATTATGAATTTCTTTTGTATAGGAAGAGTTGATTCTAATATTTTGCACCGTTTTCACTTGTTTTTATCCCTTTGTATTTTTGAGAAGTACAAGTACGTGAATATGCATGATAGTTATAATTCAAAATTTTGTATGATGTGTTCCAAATTGCCTGTAGCATATATTTGTTTAATAAAATCCTGATGATTGAAAACATAAGTGACTAAAATAAATAACCTTTGCTCTTATTCAGGTGGCTTACCTTGTTTGGCAAGTTTCTATAATGAGGTCATCACTTAGTATGTGACAGTTCAAAAATGTTGCACTTTTCATTGATTCCAATTCTCTACAGCTGCTAATACTGATAACAAATTGTACTGCCTCTAGAATTTTAAAGTTGTAATTAATTTTTTTGTTTATTGGGGTGTCCATGTGTCCTACATCAATCTGAAGACCTCTGTTTAAAAGGTTGACTAGTCCAAGTATTCTTTAAATATAAAGAACTATAAAAAAAAGAGACTAGAAGCTTTGAAGTGGCCATCAGTTGGTACACTTGGAGCACAGATTGATTGCAATTTTCCCCATTGAAATCCTTGCCTTGAACATATCTATCGGAATCTTGAGTTCTTTTTCAAAGGTCTTGCTGTGAAAACTCTGTAACCCAAATGGTGACCACAGAGAAGCTCTTCTTGATGATGGAATGCCATTCTCAGGTTGATTCACTTGGGACTTAACAAATGCAATGAGTTTTTAACACTTTACAACTGTTAAGTAACAAGGTTCTTGTAATCTGTCGCACATGTAACCTTTCACTCCTACCTCATCTCAATTTAAATCCTACTTCTCACAACTTGAGATATACCAACTACACATTATATCCCAGACTCAAGAAGACCCAGAAGAACAACCCCCTACCACCACTGGGACCACTTTGGCCTTCACTTTCCACATCCTGTCTAGTTCCTCCTTCAGGCCCTGGTACTTCTCTGGCTTCTCATGCTCCTTCTTCATATACATGTACATGTACATATACATATGGCTGTCTGTCTGGATCTGGAAGTCCCACAGGATCTTAGCCCTGTCATTCTCCACAACCTTCTGTGGAATATCCCATCTGGACTTGGAAGGGTCTAGCCCATACACTGTGCAGATGTTCCTGTACATAATGCCAGCTATTTGGTTGTGCTGTTCAGTGTATGCTGTTCCTGCCTGCATCTTACACCCTGCCACTATGTGTTGGACTGTCTCTGAGGCCCCTCTGCACAGTCTGCACCTTGGGTCCTATCCAGTGTGGTAGACCCCCGCTTCTATGGATCTGGTGCTTAGTGCCTGTTCTTAGTGCCTCAGTGCTGTCTCTTAGTTCAGCCCTTTCCAGCCACTGGTAGGATTTCCCAAGATCAGCCACCTCAGCTATCTGTTGATGGTCCTACCTTGTGTTAGTCAGTCTGGGTGGGAGCCTGCTCATCTGTGCTGCTAGGCGTTCATGCACTGCTGTCAGTTTCTTTAGCCAGTAGGTGGGAATCATGTCCAGGCCAGGTGCTGTCCAGCTCTTCGTGTTCTTGACCTGCTGTTGGATGTCTGCTGCTGTGATGGTGACTGGTTCCTGCTCTGGGAGATTTCTGTGGTCTGTTCTCAGGTCCTGCAGCCACTTCGCCCTGGTGTTATGTGTCTTCTCTTTCTCCCATATGTTCTTCCAGTACTGTTCAGTTTCTGCTGTTGGTGGCTCTGCTGTTACTGTGCTGTTGCACTGCAGTTGGGAGTACACCTTGGATGGTTCTTTGGCGAACAGGGCGTTTAACTTCTTGGCCTCTGCTTCTCTAGTGTATCTCCTTAACCTGGTAGCCAGTGCTGTGAGCCTTTGTTTAGCAGTCTGTGGGGCTTCAGATGAAGTCAGGCCCTTGTATTATTTCAGTAGCTGAGTCTTATCCTTAATCTCCACACCCTTCTGTAGTTCCACCAGCTGACTAACTTCTCTCTGAGTTGCCTTGATCTTAGCCTCCAACCTCATTTTCCAGGGTGGTGGTAGTGGTGGTATGTACTCCTGTTCTTCTTGATCTTGTAGCCAATCATCTCCAGGATTACAGTGGCTGTAGCACATACTAGTTCATTGGTTTGAGTTATAGTGGTAGTAGGGATTGTTGCGAGGGCTCTGTTGGCATCTTCTAGCATACTATCTGATGGTACTTTTCCACTGAGCCTTGATAATCGGTCTCAAGAGTTGACTGTAGCTAGTTTATCCATGATCTTTTGCCTCATATCAGCCGCTGTGTTCTGTAATGGAGGGGGTGGCAGTGACGTTCCAGCTTCAGGTGTTGCCTGCACCTCCAGAGGACCCGAGGTTGAGGAAGACACACACCACCCATAGGGGTGAGAAGGGAATTTTTATTTTTTTGTCAGAAAAGATGTTAGTAGATTCCTTCTAATATTTTGCTACTGTAGAGTAACACTGCTCTCCTCCTACAATTGGGACTTCACCCTTAAAATTGCTTCCAGATCTTCAAAAAATCCTGCAATGTACTAATTTAAAACACTGTTATGTGTGCTGAATATTTAGTTAATTATTCACTTTTATTCTTATGGCCACAAGTATCTGCATGGGCTGGCAGAGGGGGGACAACATCTGTACCATGACATCATCACACAAATGACATGACTTACGTAGTTGCATCAGGCATTATAAGATTATTACATTATAATTTTGCCATTTCTGGAATGATGTCATGGTGCACATCCCATTGTTTTGATGTTACTGAGGTTTATTGTAGAAGTCGCTGCTTATGTCTGCAACAACATAGTATGCTGTACACAACAATATGCAGCAGTTGAGGTAAGATACTTATTAACTCAGTTACAGTAGAGCCAAGGAGACATCTTTTTTCAGTCCCAGGGCCACATTTGCACTTTAAGTAACATATTAATGGTTAAACTGCCAAAAATAGAACAAACATTGAATTTTTAAATTTGCTTTATATTTGCTTTTTTTTTAATCCATCCAATTGTGTCCAATTCTCGGAGACTGCCTGGACAAATCCCTGCAGTTTTCTTGGCAAGGTTTTTCAGAAGTGGTTTGCCATTGCCTCCTTCCTAGGGCTAGACACTAAGATGGTTTATCTTTGTCTTAGAAGAATGATAATATTCATTATAATGGCTTTATAGTATGACAATACAGCAATTGAGTGAGCAAATAAATACACAAATGTCTGTCCAGTTCAGGCTTGTAATTTCTCTTACAGAGAAATTGGCTTACACAGCCTGTATAGATTGCAGAAGGGTATTGTTGGCACAAGGTGAGGAGAAGCATCTATCATGTTGGAAAATATCTAACAGAGAATCTTTCTTGTGCTGGGAAATAAGACCATGGGTTTACCAATTCTGACCCTTCATTGTTGTTTATTCGTTTAGTCGCTTCCGACTCTTCATGACTTCACAGACCAGCCCATGCCAGAGCTTCCTGTCAGTCGTCAACACCCCCAGCTCCCCCAGGGATGAGTCCGTCACCTCTAGAATATCATCCATCCATCTTGCCCTTGGTCGGCCCCTCTTCCTTTTGCCTTCCACTCTCCCTAGCATCAGCACCTTCTCCAGGGTGTCCTGTCTTCTCATTATGTGGCCAAAGTATTTCAGTTTTGCCTTTAATATCGTTCCCTCAAGTGAGCAGTCTGGCTTTATTTCCTGGAGGATGGACTGGTTTGATCTTCTTGCAGTCCAAGGCACTCTCAGAATTTTCCTCCAATACCACAGTTCAAAAGCATCTATCTTCCTTCTCTCAGCCTTCCTTATGGTCTAGCTCTCGTAGCCATATGTTACTACAGGGAACACCATTGCTTTAACTATGCGGACCTTTGTTGTCAGTGTGATGTCTCTGCTCTTAACTATTTTATCGAGATTTGTCATTGCTCTTCTCCCAAGGATTAAGCGTCTTCTGATTTCCTGACTGCAGTCAGCATCTGCAGTAATCTTCGCACCTAGAAATACAAAGTCTTTCACTGCTTCTACATTTTCTCCCTCTATTTGCCAGTTATCAATCAAGCTGGTTGCCATAATCTTGGTTTTTTTGAGGTTGAGCTGCAAGCCAGCTTTTGCACTTTCTTCTTTCACCTTCATCATAAGGCTCCTCAGTTCCTCTTCGCTTTCAGCCATCAAAGTGGTATCATCTGCATATCTGAGATTGTTAATGTTTCTTCCAGCAATTTTAACTCCAGCCTTGGATTCCTCAAGCCCAGCATGTTGCATGGTGTGTTCTGCATACAAGTTGAATAGGTAGGGTGAGAGTATATAACCCTGCCGTACTCCTTTCCCAATCTTAAACCAGTCCGTTGTTCCGTGGTCTGTTCTTACTGTTGCTACTTGGTCGTTATACAGATTCTTCAGGAGGCAGACAAGATGACTTGGTATCCCCATACCGCGAAGAACTTGCCACAATTTGTTATGGTCCGCACAGTCAAAGGCTTTAGAATAGTCAATAAAACAGAAATAGATGTTTTTCTGAAACCCCCTGGCTTTTTCCATTATCCAGCAGATATTGGCAATTTGGTCCCTAGTTCCTCTGCCTTTTCTAAACCTAGCTTGTACATCTGGCAATTCTCACTCCATAAATTGCTGAAGTCTACCTTGCAGGATCTTGAGCATTATCTTACTGGCATGTGAAATGAGTGCCACTGTTCGATAGTTTGAACATTCTTTAGTGTTTCCCTTTTTTGGTATGGGGATATAAGTTGATTTTTTCCAGTCTGATGGTCATTCTTGTGTTTTCCAAATTTGCTGGCATATAGCATGCATTACCTTGACAGCATCGTCTTGCAAGATTTTGAACAGTTCAGCTGGGATGCCGTCATCTCCTGCTGCCTTGTTATTAGCAATGCTTCTTAAGGCCCATTCAACCTCACTCTTCAGGATGTCTGGCTCTAGCTCACTGACCACACCATCAAAGCTATCCCCGATATTGTTATCCTTCCTATACAGGTCTTCTGTATATTCTGGCCACCTTTTCTTGATCTCTTCTTCTTCTGTTAGGTCCTTGCCGTCTTTGTTTTTGATCATTCCCATTTTTGCCTGAAATTTACCTCTGGTGTTTCTAATATTCTGGGAGAGGTCTCTTGTCCTTCCTATTCTAATGTCTTCTTCCACTTCCACGCATTGCTTGTTTAAAAATATTTCCTTATCTCTGCTGGCTAACCTCTGGAATTTTGCATTTAATTGGGCATATCTCCCCCTATCGCTGTTGCCTTTTGCTTTCCTTCTTTCTTGGGCTACTTCTAGTGTCTCAGCAGACAGCCATTTTGCCTTCTTGGTTTTCTCTTTCTTTGGGATGTATTTTGTTGCCGCCTCCTGAACAATGTTGCGAACTTCTGTCCAGAGTTCTTCCGGGACCCTATCTATTAAGTCCAGTCCCTTAAATCGATTCTTCACCTCCACTGCATATTCCTTAGGAATATTAGTGAGCTCATATCTAGCTGATCTGTGGGTCTTCCCTAATCTCTTTAGTCTGATCCTAAATTGTGCAAGAAGAAGTTCGTGATCTGAACTACAGTCAGCTCCAGGTCTTGTTTTTACCGACTGTATAGATGTCTGCCACCTTTGGCTGAAAAGGATGTAGTCAATCTGATTTCGGCGTTGTCCATCTGGTGAAGTCCATGTATAAAGCCGTCTCTTTATATGTGTACTTCACCAGATGGTGAAGAAATAAGACCATAGGTTTACGAATTCTGACCCTTCATAGAAATAGTTAAATCAAAAATCTTTTACTCTGTCTCCAGGGAGTCAAGACCCAGCCTCGGGCAAAACCTAGGACTTTTAATATATTCACTGTTATGTTGTCCATCTCATCTTGTTTCTGTGATGGATGAGGATGAAAAGACCTCAGTCCAGTTCGGAGGCCTCAGGAAAAACATCATTAACATTAGTCACCTTACCCTGAGCAATTCCAGCTGCTCCACTATCTCTTCTTTATTTGCTTTTTAAAAAATAAATAAAAATAACATTGTCTGCAGAAGCTATAATTAAAATGTATCAGGGATGTTATACTAATCCATTTGCTTAAGGACAAAAGATAAATTCCCTGCCTGAAATCTTGCTTGTTTCACACAAGATGAGATCTGAACAAGGAACATCTTGCTTTCTGGTTGGGCATGAGCAGTCACAGATTGTGTCCCCCTGTGTGTTAGTAGAATACTCTTTGGTACAGAAGAGAAAACATTCTGGCCTTGGTCCCCAGCTCTGGGTAACAATCTGTCAGCTTTCCATCTACCATGTCCCAGAGCAGCACTACCAAATATAGCACCAACTCTGAACTGTCTTCTAAGCAAAAGGAACACCATAAAAAGGAACACCATTTTTATTGTGAACCGCCCAGGGTCCCCCGTGTGGGGAAGATGGGCAGTGATAAAAATTTATAAATAAATTTTTCAAATAAATGATAAATCAAATAAATAAATAAAGTTTGGTGTGCCTGGAGATGAGGGACATATAAATACTGTAGTTAGAGTACAATTACCTGTAAACCTGTCCTGTAAATCTATCCCCCAGCAGCTTTTCATGGAGAGACATTTTCCATGTCAATAATTTTTGATCATTTTTTATGCTGCCTTGTTCCCATCAACTCAAAATACCAGGAGCCATTTCATGGGCCCATGTGCATTCATGCCTCATTGACTGCTTCATTGGCTGATGATTTGCAGACGGGAACAATCTATTCTGGTTCTATCACTGCAACTAGAGTGTTCCTCTCCCACTTGTCAGCCAGCTCAAAACAGAGTTCTTTTTCATGAAGGCAGCTGACATAGTCAGCTGAGAGACATCAACTGTTAAGTAATCAAACAAGAATAAATCAAGCAAACATAAATGTGTGTGCATGTGTGAACCAACCCCAACTGTCAGGAACGTTTTGCTGGGGCATGAAGGAATATCTATGGCAGGAATCATTCCAAGTAGCATTTGTCTTTCAGATGCAGTTTAAAAGACTCTCTCGGTGCTGATCTTTTTATTTTCTGAAGCAAACCTCAGTTATCAGGAATTAGATAAAAGCTTATTTGTGGGTGGGGTATCCATTATGAAAAAGACATTGTATTTCCCTTTCAGCCATGTTTGTCTGACTTCCTTTCTAGTGGTGAAGAACACTATCAAATCCCTACTTAGTCTTCCCTTTCTCTTCATAGGATTTAGTTGCTAGCTCCCAATCATCCTTGCTGCACTTCTCTGACGCTGTTCCAGTCTGATGCTTAGAACTGGACACAGTGTTTATGGGAAGGTCTGGCTAATGTGGAATAAAGAGGAACAATGCTTCCTGGGATTTAGGAAAGTTCCTTCTGTTCATGCAGCTGAAAACCGCAGTTGCTGTCTTTCTGCTGCATACTCAAATTCAGTTCGTAATCAACTATTCCTTAATATCTTCCCTTTTGTTCTAAATGTGTATTTACAAACCTGAGAAAGAGAGAACACTGAAATATTTGGAAACAACACATTTTAAATAATCTAGGGTCTAGAAATGGGTACCTGAAATGAACAGCCAGTTCACTGTCTCTGGCCCATTTGGAATTCTCTTGTCATGAAAATATTTTGAGGGGAACTTGGGTTATATCTCATTCTTGCAAGGAATGCAAAGGTGGACATTTTAAACAGCATGCATGTGACTCTTCACTTTTATCCATGTGTCTATGTATATGTGTGTGAATATGTAGGAACCTCCATTGATGTTCATGTGAACTTGGTCCCAGTCTACTGTATGTTTACCATACTCCACCAGTTTTTTAGTTGTTTTGTTTTGTTTTGTTTCGGACGTGGGAATATCAATGTCCTGGAAGCCATTGATTTAATGAATTTCCATGAGACTGACATTCCCTTATCCAATTCTCCCCCCACCCCCAAAAAAGCTGCACAAGCCAGACATGTGATTTTTCTCATAGCCAGAGCCAAAATGGCAGTGAAAGGCAGTGCCCAGCAACTAGGCAGGAGCATGCTCACAGTCGACTCAAGCAACTAATAGGGCTGAAGACTTCCCTTCCCTGATATCATCATCATCATCACCACCATAAACACCATCATCACCACAGCAGCAGCAGCAGCAGCAGCCGCCCCAAGGCATGATACAATGTTCATTTGGTGAGATTTGTTTCAGGGGAAAAGGGGAAACATTACTTTAACAGCAGAATAACTAAAGCTGAATCTAGGCTGCCTCAGCACCAGACTAAAGGTAAGACAGGGGTGAATTCACGAAAACATATCCCTCAAAAATGGTTAATAAGATGTTTTTGTGCCATAGCAATCAGAATGTAAAGGTGAATCCAAGGCTACTGTGAGATGCTCATCAAGAATAAGCCTATGCATATTGTTTTCTGGTAATTACTACATTGTTTTCAACTTGCCTACAGCTCAATCCCTTTATGATCTGCTCTAAAATCTTCCTCTAAGTATTGGTGTCAGAGTGACTAGTCTGTACTTCATTGATTATCCTTTTTTCCCACTGATGAAGACAGGGACATTTGCTACCCTCCATTCTTGCTCTCTAGGATTTCTCAAATATAATATCTGAAGGTCTTACCATATTCTCAAGTTTATTCATCCTGCTCTGGAGAATTAAACACATTCAGAAAAAAAATCCTGAACATGTTTTTTCAATCCCAAGTTTTAATTCTACTCCTTCATTCACAACTGTTTGGTGGAACACATGGCCTCTTTTCCAAAGACTGAGCCAAAATAGAAGTTAAGAAGTTCCATAATTTCCTCATTATGTGTCACCATGTTGTCTTCTTGACTGAGAAGCTGGTGTACTAATTGTTTCTCAACCCTTTATTTTGAACATATTGAAGAAAACCTTTTTGTGGTTCTTAGCATCTTTTGCCAACCTTATTTCATTCTGACAACATCTCTATAATCCCAGGCTACTTCTGTGTATTCTCATTAACTAGTCCCCCTTTCTACTCCAACTGTATACTTTACCTTTTAAAAAGAAAAGAAAAGAAAAGCTGAGCTAAACTTTTGTGGAACCACATTGGCTTGTTCTGTTTTGTCTTGTCTTCTCAGAATTGTTTGCAGTTGTAATTTTAGTATCTTCTTTGCAAGGAAATCCCTTCCATCTTGAGTTACATTTCCCAACCCCATTTCTCCTTCCATGGAGCCCAATTTACTTTTGCTTTGCATTATTGAAATCTGCTTCCTTGAAGTCCAAGATATGGATTAAGTTACACTCAGCTTTGGTTTCCCTTAGCATTGAGAATTCCAGCATTACATGGTCACTTTCCTTTATTTTCCTGCTACTTCCATATCATGGACTAAGTCTTCCCTATTGATTAGTGTCAAGTAAAGGGTAGCTGAGGCTTTTGTGCCTTCCTTCCTTCTCTGAAAAAGAAAGCTGTCAGCAAAATAAGCCAGGAATTTCCTGTAAAGACCATACTTGGCAGAGCTTGCCTTGCAACAGATGTTGAGGTTAATTAGTCTTCCCTATTGCTATTATTTTATGCCTCTTGAAAAGATCTACAGTTTGCTTCTGGAAAGTATACTCCATGTCTTCCTTTTACTTAGGCAGGTGACAGTGTACACCAGTAATAATATTGCTTTTATTCATTCCTCCAGTTATTTTAACTCTTCACAATATTACCAAGTTCATTGGTTTTTGAGCAGGTCTGGATGCTTTTAACACACAGTTTAACTCCTCGTCTCTTGTTGTTGCTTCTGTTCCTTTTGAACACATTGTATACTTCAGTTATTGCATTCTGATCACGAGAGTCATTCCACCAGGACTCAGCTATACCTTTTAAGTTGTATCTGCCTCCCTGTTCTGAGAGTTCAAGTTCATCCTGTTTATCTTCTATATTCTGAGCATTTGGCCAAAAAGTCCATGAACTTTATAAGCCAATATTTTTGCTGAGTAATTTAATAGGCCCCATTATGGGAATATCTACAGTGCATAAGTCTTCAGGTGCTTACCACAAGGCTTTTGTCACTAACCTCCATAAGATTCAATTTAGAGCCCTCCTGATCAAGTTTATCATACTTTGGCCATACTTATTTTTACTACTCCTTGTGAGATTTCTATTCTATACAGTAATAGTGAGTCTCCAGCTATCAAGATTCTTCTCTTCATTTTCTTAATTTTTTATTTCTTTGTAATTCAGAGATCTACCCTCCTGTCTCCTATTTGTAAGTTCCCCCTTTTCTCCTTTGAAAGCTCAGATGATGTTCCTTTTGTGAAGGCCCCAAAGCTGTTTCTGAATTCCAGAACTTCAGAGTATATTCTTGCTTCTCATTGTCACTCTTATCTACTGAACTTGGTCCTTCAGTCCTCTTCTGGAGAGTTCTTCCTGTGTTCTTTCCTATTGTGGCATTTATGGTGCCGTAAATGTTCATCCTCTCTTATGATCTGGAAGGTGGCCACTTCACTCTAATCCTTGTATTTGTTGTTGTTGTTGTTGTTGTTTAAACACTGCTACAAGCTTGCACTTGCTGCAAATATATGCTTGGATTTTTTTAGACAGGAACACAAACATACCACAAGCATTGCAAGTTAGAATAGAATCTTGTCCATTTATCTTCATTTCTGTTTCTTAAGGCACCAACAGCAAAAGGCTTTTATTTCTTCTTTTTCTCTTCTGAGGCTCTTAGAAGGAATACTCCCTAGGGACTCCCATACCAAACTCCTTGTAAAAGGTAAAGGTAAAGGTTTCCCTTGACATTAAGTCCAGTTGTGTCCAACTCTAGGGGGCGGTGCTCATCTTCATTTCAAAGCCAAAGAGCCGGCGTTTGTCCGTAGACACTTCCGTGGTCATGTGGCCGGCATGACTAAACAGAACGCCGTTACCTGCCTGCCGAAGCGGTACCTATTAATGTACTCACATTTGCATGTTTTCAAACTGCTAGATTGGCAGGAGCTGGGACTAACAACGGGAGCTCACCCCGTCACGCAGATTCGAACCGCCAACCTTCCGGTCGGCAAGCTCAGCAGCTCAGTGGTTACTGCCCACTAATTCAGTAAGCTTGCTCCCTGAAAACTGGCTGCCACATATTCGTCCTATCCTTGTAGGAAAAATAATGCTGTTAAGTTAAAGGAAGGCAGATTCCAGTTGAATGTTGTGGGGGGGGGGGAACCTAGTGGCACTAATTATTAAGATAGGTGGTGAGCTCCCCTTCAGTTGATATGTTCAATCACAAGTTGGACAGAGACTGGTCAAGGAAAATTTATCCTGCACAAAGCAATGAAGAGTTGGACCTGAAGAGTTAAATGGTCCCATTCAGGTTTCTGATTCAATGATTTGATATACAGTTCTAAAGAAAGTATAGTGATTCACCATGGGTATTTAAGTCAAAAATATGGTTTAAATGTTAATATAGGGGGTTAATAGCATACTGAACTGCACAATTCTACATCTACCCAGAAATACCCAATTCACTGCAGTGGTGATTGCACCATAAGTTTCCCATCAAGTCTAATAGCTAACAAAACTAGACAGAAAAATAGTTCAAACCCCCATTGATGTTTAGAATGGCCTTCTGTGCAATTATTTTAAGTTTTTTAAAAAATATTTTTTACTTAAAGGATAAATATTCTGGCAAGCCATAGCTGTGGGTCAGGGAAGTAAAGGGGTGAGATGAAACCTGGATTTGCATTTCATACCTTTAATTCATCATAGAATTAGTGGATTAAATGGGGAAGCTTTAATCTCCAATACCAGATATTTAGATCTGTGTTAGTGATAACTGCTATTTCATAATCCTGATACTGATTGTCGAAGGAATGTAACCATATTGTCATACTGTTACTTCAGGTTTTCCTATTGTGGTTATTAATAAGTTTAGACTCCTCCTCCTTCTGATAATTAAGCTCAGCCAATAATTCTTCAGTGGTGTCCCCTCTGCATGCCTGTCATACCCTCAACATATTTTATAAGACAAGGTATTATGGTAAAGGTAATATGTCAGCCCGATTCCTCTATAATGATCTACTTCCACCTGTCAGATAATAATAATTCTCTGGATAATCATGGTTTCTAAAAATAATTAATTTGCAAATAATTTTCATGGGCTTGTTTGAAAGGTAGGGCATGTGTTTCAACATTTTCTTTAATAGTATTTTAGGAGGATCATTTTCTCACCTTATAGTCACAGAGATTTCTCATATGTTGGGCTTAGAGCGGAAAGGCTGAGCCTCAGACCTCTAGTCAGCTACAAAATTCATTATGTAACTCTGGACAGATTACAGAACTGCTGCTGAACCAATTTCATACACTAATGTCGGAATGAAATTATATAAACCAATATGGATAGTTGTGTATACTTTTGAGGACAAGTAAGAAATGAATAAAATACATATAATTGGTTTTCTTGCTAAGGGGATTTTTTTCCTTAAGTGTTTCATTATAAATATTATTCTTTATGTGCTGAGAATATGTCATTTCCATACAAAAGAAACTCTGATGAATTGGTTTAATAGGAAATCCCATTGTTTGAAAAGGCATTTATTAACTAAATGAGAGGAAAGAATAATAAACTAGACAATAAAGTGCCAGAATAGAGGTCTGAAATGTTTTCTATCTACCATTTTTATTCTTGACCTGATGGAGGGGGGAACATAGGGAGGGGTAGAATCAGGAAAGAAGTGGATCAATTGATGGGAAACATCTTAATACGTGCCTAAATAACCAATGTACAGTAAAGCATAAAAGAAATGTTCTTGAATGAGAAACAGAAACTGACAGGTCTTGGAAATACAAATCTATAGGCCTTGATTATTTGATCATTACTTGATCATTAAATCTCCCTCCCACGACATTCCTACACTTGACCAAGCTCTCCCATACAACACTTAAAGGACACTGGATGGTGACACTGGATAGAGGGGGAAACAGAGCCAGAGAAATCTATCAGTTGCTGCCTTTTAGTACACAGCCATATTAATGTGTATTTTTGCAGCCCTTGGGTTGGCATAAAAATATTTGTGCTGTCCTGACAACTTAGCCTCATAATGAGGGTTATAAATGGTCCTGTTTTGATAACTTTATTGCAGGACAATTTAAGGGCAGCATCTGATAGATTACCCTGGCTTTGTTTCCCCCTCTATCCAGTGTCACCATCCAGCAGGAAGACCAACAACAACCACTCTCCTTTACATAGTGGGAAGGCTTGGGCAAGTGTGGGAATACTCTCTGGCAGAGAGATTTAATATGCCTTTCAAGCTGCCCAAATGACAGGTTGCCAATGTGGATGTACTGTTTGCCAGTAACCTGCCCCTTCAGCTATTACAGAGATGGGTCTACTGGTCTTCTGGAAATCTGGTAGACCTGAGTCCAAAATTAGCCCAGCTGACAGGGCAGAGGAGGGATGTAGGAGGAAGCCTAAACAGAGCACTCAGAAAGCTCCCTCTTGCTTCATCCCTGCCCTTCCTCCACCCAATCCAGTTTACCTCTCTTCCTGCCACTTGGGGAAATTGTAATGGTATGTGGGAATGACCTTGGGAGATAGGGAGAGGAGACGCAGCCAAGGGAACAGTCAGATAAAAGACAACTTAGCCTGCAGAAGGAATATGGGCAGGGCAAGCAGCTCAGAAGGGACCCTCCCCACTAGTTTCTTGGGCTGTAAAGGGCTAAGATTATGCCTTGGGTTGGCATAAAAATATTTGTGCTGTCCCTAAAGGGCTAAGATTATGCCATAATCTTGGTTTTTTTGAGGTTGAGCTGCAAACCAGCTTTTGCACTTTCTTCTTTCACCTTCATCATAAGGCTCCTCAGTTCCTCTTCACTTTCAGCCATCAAAGTGGTATCATCTGCATATCTGAGATTGTTAATGTTTCTTCCAGAGATTTTAACTCCAGCCTTGGATTCCTCAAGGCCAGCTTGTCGCATGATGTGTTCTGCATACAAGTTGAATAGGTAGGATGAGAGTATACAGCCCTGCCGTACTCCTTTCCCAATCTTAAACCAGTCCGTTGTTCTGTGGTCTGTTCTTACTGTTGCTACTTGGTCGTTATACAGATTCTTCAGGAGGCATACAAGATGACTTGGTATCCCCATACCACTAAGAACTTGCCACAATTTGTTATGGTCCACACAGTCAAAGGCTTTAGAATAGTCAATAAAACAGAAATAGATGTTTTTCTGAAACTCCCTGGCTTTTTCCATTATCCAGCGGATATTGGCAATTTGGTCTCTAGTTCCTCTGCCTTTTCTAAACCCAGCTTGTACATCTGGCAATTCTCGCTCCATGAACTGCTGGAGTCTACCTTGCAGGATCTTGAGCATTACCTTACTGGCATGTGAAATGGGATCCATACCATGGAGTAGGAAAAAAGGCACTGCCTCCCCCCTGCCCCCAAGTAATAAAATCAGTAGAAAGTGTTGCTATGCAAAACCCCTTGTCAGCAAAAGTGGCAAAAAACCTTTAATGCACTTATTTTGGACAGAAGTAGCAACATATTTCTTTCTCAGTTTAAACTAACCAGCAGCCTCCCTCCCTTCCTCCCCACCTTTCTCTCTCTTTTACCAGCAGGTGCATTAGTCTTTTCAAAAAACGTTGAACACATGTTTAATAACAGGTCTGTTGGTCTTCCAGAAAATTGGTATACCAGTGTACATAGGGAGCTTATGTAACAATATTTTGCAAAGTGTAGGTCAGCCATTACATATGCTGATGCCTCCAAAGCAACCTAGTGTCCAGTTTGTCCTGTTGTCCAAGCCAATGGCCATGGAGTGTGGAATCCAATGACTGGACACCAATATTTATGTTGGAAGGAGACAGCAAACACTGCTCCACTATTCTGAAAGTGGAAGAACCAAGGATGAACTAAGTGGGACAGTTTAGGCTGTCTCTCTGGTGGGTTGGGGATGAGATGGTTGTGACATGTGGACATGTCCTCTAAGAATGATTAGTATATTTTGCTGAATGCTAGGGAACATTCTGCTCCCTGTCTCATATGAGGCATCTCAGTGTCCAAAGGGAGAGTTTTATGGGCACCAAGAGCACCACTTTGGTGTACTGAAGAATCCAGTGGGTGTCACAGAATGTTCTGTTTGTCTGGATACAGATTGACTCATCTCACACCACAGCAGGAAAGTTGGAAACCAGTGCCAGATCAAGAGATGTATATCAAATTTTATAGTTGATTGTCTAAGGCTTTCTATAAAGCAAAATTGCTCTGCAGTAACACATAATTTCTTCAGCAAAGGATCGTTACCTTGTCGTGGTGCTGGAGCTTGAGCACCTCAATGATGCCATGAGCTAAACCGTGAAGGGCCACCCAAGACGGGAAGGTCATGACAGAGAGGTCAGACTAAATGCGATCCCTGGGGAAGGTAATGGCAACCCACACCAGTATTCTTGCCATGAAAACTAAATGGATCAGTACAACCAGAGATATGTCGGTATACCATCGGAAGATGAGACCCCCAGGTTGGAAGATGGTCAAAATGCTACTGGGGAGGAACAGAGGATGAGTTCAACTAGCCCCAGACGTGATGACGCAGCTAGCTCAAAGCCGAAAGGAAGGCTACCAGCTGACAGTGCTGGTGATGAACGGCAAATCCGATGTTCTAAGGATCAACGCACCATTGGAACCTGAAATGTAAGATCTATGAGCCAGGGCAAATTGGATGTAGTTATTGGTGAGATATCAAGATTAAAGATAGGCATTTTGGGTGTCAGTGAACTGAAATGGACTGGAATGGGCCACTTCACATCAAATGACCACCAGATCTACTACTGTGGACAAGAGGACCACACAAGAAATGGAGTAGCCTTCATAATTAATAGTAAAGTGGCTAAAGCAGTGCTTGGATACAATCCAAAAAACAATAGAATGATCTCAATTCGAATTTAGGGCAAGCCATCTAACATCACAGTGATCCAAATATACGCCCCAACCACAGATGCTGAAGAAGCTGAAGTAGAGCAGTTCTATGAGGATCTGCAGCACCTACTGGACAACACGCCTAAAAGAGATGTTATTTTCATCACAGGAGACTGGAATGCTAAGGTGGGCAGTCAAATGACACCTGGAATTACAGATAAGCATGGCCTGGGAGAACAAAACGAAGCAGGACATAGGCTGATAGAATTTTGCCAAGACAATTCACTCTGCATAACAAACACTCTCTTCCAACAACCTAAGAGACGGCTTTATACATGGATTTCCCCAGATGGACAACACCAAAATCAGATTGACTACATTCTTTGCAGCCAAAGGTGGCAGACATCTATACAGTCGGTAAAAATAAGACCTGGAGCTGACTGTAGTTCCGATCACGAACTTCTTCTTGCACAATTTAGGATCAGACTAAAGAGATTAGGGAAGACCCACAGATCAGCTAGATATGAGCTCACTAATATCCCTAAGGAATATGCAGTGGAGGTGAAGAATCAAGTTAAGGGACTGGACTTAGTAGATAGGGTCCCAGAAGAACTCTGGACAGAAGTTCGCAACATTGTTCAGGAGGCGGCAACAAAATACATCCCAAAGAAAAAGAAAACCAAGAAGGCAAAATGGCTGTCTACTGAGATACTAGAAGTAGCTCAAGAAAGAAGGAAAGCAAAAGGCAACAGCGATAGGGGGAGATATGCCCAATTAAATGCAAAATTCCAGAGGTGAGCTAGAAGAGATAAGGAATTATTTTTAAACAAGCAATGCATGGAAGTGGAAGAAGACAATAGAATAGGAAGGACAAGAGACCTCTTCCAGAAAATTAGAAACATCGGAGGTAAATTCCAGGCAAAAATGGGTATGATCAAAAACAAAGATGGCAAGGACCTAACAGAAGAAGAAGAGATCAAGAAAAGGTGGCAAGAATTTACGGAAGACCTGTATAGGAAGGATAACAATATTGGGGATAGCTTTGATGGTGTGGTCAGTGAGCTAGAGCCAGACATCCTGAAGAGTGAGGTTGAGTGGGCCTTAAGAAGCATTGCTAATAACAAGACAGCAGGAGATGACAGCATCCCAGCTGAACTGTTCAAAATCTTCCAAGATGATGCTGTCAAGGTAATGCATGCTATATGCCAGCAAATTTGGAAAACACAAGAATGACCATCAGACTGGAAAAAATCAACTTATATCCCCATACCAAAAAAGGGAAATACTAAAGAATGTTCAAACTATTGAACAGTGGCACTCATTTCACATGCCAGTAAGGTAATGCTCAAGATCCTGCAAGGTAGACTTCAGCAATTTATGGAGCGAGAATTGCCAGATGTACAAGCTGGGTTTAGAAAAGGCAGAGGAACTAGGGACCAAATTGCCAATATCCGCTGGATAATGGAAAAAGCCAGGGAGTTTCAGAAAAATATCTATTTCTGTTTTATTGACTATTCTAAAGCCTTTGACTGTGTGGACCATAACAAATTGTGGCAAGTTCTTCGCGGTATGGGGATAACAAGTCATCTTGTCTGCCTCCTGAAGAATCTGTATAACGACCAAGTAGCAACAGTAAGAACAGACCACGGAACAACGGACTGGTTTAAGATTGGGAAAGGAGTACGGCAGTGCCGTATACTCTCACCCTACCTATTCAACTTGTACGCAGAACACATCATGCAACATGCTGGGCTTGAGGAATCCAAGGCTGGAGTTAAAATCTCTGGAAGAAACATTAACAATCTCAGATATGCAGATGATACCACTTTGATGGCTGAAAGCGAAGAGGAATTGAGGAGCCTTATGATGAAGGTGAAAAAAGAAAGTGCAAAAGCTGGCTTGCAGCTCAACCTCAAAAAAACCAAGATTATGGCAACCAGCTTGATTGATAACTGGCAAATAGAGGGAGAAAATGTAGAAGCAGTGAAAGACTTTGTATTCCTAGGTGCGAAGATTACTGCAGATGCTGACTGCAGTCAGGAAATCAGAAGACGCTTAATCCTTGGGAGAAGAGCAATGACAAATCTCGATAAAATAGTTAAGAGCAGAGACATCACACTGACAACAAAGGTCCGCATAGTTAAAGCAATGGTGTTCCCTGTAGTAACATATGGCTGCGAGAGCTGGACCATAAGGAAGGCTGAGCGAAGGAAGATCGATGCTTTTGAACTGTGGTGTTGGAGGAAAATTCTGAGAGTGCCTTGGACTGCAAGATCAAACCAGTCCATCCTCCAGGAAATAAAGCCAGACTGCTCACTTGAGGGAATGATATTAAAGGCAAAACTGAAGTACATTGGCCACATAATGAGAAGACAGGACACCCTGGAGAAGATGCTGATGCTAGGGAGAGTGGAGGGCAAAAGGAAGAGGGGCTGACCAAGGGCAAGGTGGATGGGTGATATTCTAGAGGTGACGGACTCGTCCCTGGGGGAGCTGGGGGTGTTGACGACTGACAGGAAGCTCTGGCGTGGGCTGGTCCATGAAGTCACGAAGAGTCGGAAGCGACTAAACGAATAAACAACAAAACACATAATTTGTTTATCCAGAAAGTCTTATATTTATAAATACTGAGTATCATACAGAAGTCGTGGAAATTTCCTGAAGTATTACGAAAGTACACAGAGATAAGCCTCAAAGGCTTAAGGGGTTGAAATTTAAAATCTTGATTAGTCTAGATTTCGGTATGTATGTTCAGCTGATACTAACACTGGAATGCAGTTGTATCAATTAACAAGGAGGCACTTAGTATACAAGGGCGCATGAGTGAGCCTTTGTTTGTAATCATAGAGTAAGAGATAATTTTGTAATTATATTTGCTGCAAAGGAAATTGGAAGCTGCTTCTTTCTAGTTCTTTTTATTCTTTCTTTCTGCACTTTTGCTTTTTTCCCTTTTTCTTCCTCTCTTTCTTTGCTTCTTCTACTCTTTAGTGGTTTATGTTAGCTTTTATGTTCTTTGTAAAACTTTTAATAAAATTTATTTTAAAAAAAGGTACATGAGTGATTTGAGTCCAACATTATCACTGCCTAAGGTAAGCTGTCCAGCAGTGGGATTCAGAGCAACATAACCTGACTTTGCCTCACAACAAAAACATACACTTTAAAAGAGTAAAAGGTGTAGGTCCATTAAAGAATGCTCACATTCCCTTTGTTTGCCCCATTTAGTAGTCCTGGCAGCACCTAGATGACCCTTGCTGATTTTAGAAAAGCTAAGCAGGGTTAGAGCTGGTTAGTAGTTGGATGGGTGACCACCAGAAAATACCAGAGGTGAAGTCTTCATTGGTAGGTCAAACTATTCTCAGAAGAAAGCAATGGCAAACCACTTCTGTACTGCAGTCAAGAAAGCCACACAGACATGCCCACGTAATCACCTGGGTTGAGTTTGACTCCATAGAGCCTTCATCTTTATGTATCATATATTTATTAATTTGAATATCGATAAAGTATCTGGATTTCAGGTTATCCAATCCATGAAGCTGAAGATATTACTATCTTGAAGGATTTAGAGGTTGTAAGAGCAATAAAACTGTAGCGAAAACCTTGCCAGAATTGAGTAAAGCTGGGGAAGGTAGATGATGATGATGATGATGATGATGATGATGATGATGATGATAATAATAATAATAATGATGATGCAAAAGGCAGCTTTACTTGGAACAGCTTACATCCTGTGACAATACCTTTAACATTATTAAACAATTATCTTCCTATCCCAGGTCCTTTGGAAGGAGTTGATAGGTGGGCAAAAATGCGAAATCCAGTCTAAACATCTGGCTGACTGTGCAACCAACTATAATAATTTATTAAATTTATATGCTGCCCATCTCCCAGCAACTCTGGGTGATTATGACCCCTTGTTTACATGCAGCTTTCCAGCATCCCATTTGTACAAATATACACACACCAAAGTAATGGGGCAAACAAATCTTTTTTGGATTTTTTGGATCAAGGCTCTCATAGCATTCCTTGAAAACCTCCCCAAATTGGGATGATTTTTCTACTGGGTGCCGGGGGCAGTTAAGGGGCAAGATGGTATCTTAACCTTAAGACAACAATTTTTGTACTTATCCCTGCCCCAAACTCTAACTGCTTAAAAAAATAGTCAGACCCATCCATTCTAGTTTTTGTTGCAACCTCTGGGCTGGATATAAAAAGGAAACATAACCCTCCTGAAAATGAGCAGCAGGATGAGTGCAAGGTGTAAGAAGTGAATTCCAAACCAAGAAAGTATAGATACTAACTGACAAGCAATTCAATGTTTCATTACCAGTTGTTTCCATCTTCTGCAAAACATGTCCTGGTACTTTCCATGATGGTTGACAGTACTTTGAGAATTGTTTTAGAAATACTTCCAAGGTCACATATATTATATGCACAAAGGGTAGAAGGTAGACAGGTTCTCAGAATAACTCAAAACCTGTTTACCAACATGAAGAGATTTTCTGAAGGAGATAAAAAAAATCATCCTAATGTTCAGTGTTTTGCGTTACAAACAATTGTGCATTTGCAGCAGAACACAAGCACACAACGGGCCATACGTTTCAGCTCTCATGCAAAGAAATGAAATATAAATATAGCCATTTACTGCTACCCCGGCACTTTTTATGTTTAAAAGCCTAACTTTACTGTAACCTTTTGCACTTGCTGAACCTTATCAGTGGAATGCTCTAACTCCAGATCCCCAGCTGGCTCATCCTGTTATTGCATTTAAGCACCTAATAAAAACCTATTTGTTCTCCAGTCAAGCCCTTCTGCATTCTCTCCTGTTTCCTTTTTCCTAGTATGTCCTACCTATCTCCAAGTTTATAAAGCTGAAATCAAGGACTGGCATTTTATTTTTAGTTTATACCACATCTGGTCATTGCAGGATCCTAAAGCCAGCCTGCAGATGGGTGCCTTCCAGATGAATTTGATGGTATCTCCTATCATCCCCAGACTGGCCACTGAGTATGCTGGCTGGGAATAATATGAGCTGTAGTCCAATAAAGCTAGAAGGCACCAGGTTGGAAAAGCTGTTTTAGTTCATCAGAACCCTATATTGATTTAACTAGATTTGGCCTTAGATGGCAGGCTCCATATACTATACTGGTTATGTACTGACCTAAAAGGTATAGCTAATCCAGTGTTTTTCAACCTTGGCAACTTTAAGAAGTGTAGTCTTCAACTCGCAGAATTCTGTAAGTTGAAGTCCACACATCTTAAAGTTGCCAAGTTTGAAAAACACTGATCTAATCTGTAGTGCTAGGTTTTATTTAATTTTTAAAAATATACAAAAAGATTTTTTTTGTTTTAAAATTTTAAAATCCTGCTTTTGTTCACTAAAAACTTAAATGGCTAACAGCATGACAATAATTAAATCAATGAACTTGGATTCCTGTATCTGAATTCCACTCATTAAGGGTGAAAATCCTGCAGTGGCAGCAGAATGCTAGAAAGGCCCATGACAGATACTGTAGATGTGATACACCATAAAATCTATGTTTTTTCCCCACTGTTTCTTGGCTTATCTTGGTCATTTGAAATAAAATAATACCTTGGCCATTTAATATAAAATAACTACCTTATTGTGATGTAAGCTTCTACAGAAGCTACACATCCGGCACCATACTGCAACAGAAGCTCTCTTCTTTGGCTGCTTGGCCTACGTTTCCTTATTCTTGACTATTCACTGTTCCCCTGCCAAAAGTGCTTCTCAAGGACTAACAAGAGGATTTTTCAATAGAAGAGAATAGATGTATCTCAGGGTTGAACTGTGGAGTCCTTGGTGCTCTCTGAGCTTGGTTGTTCGCTTGCAGACGTTTCATTACCCGACTAGGTAACATCATCAGGGCTGTTGATGCACTGTGCACATTGCACTGATGATGTTACCTAATTGGATAATGAAACGTCTGCAAGCAAACAACCAAACTCAGAGAGCACTAAGGACCCCTCAAGAGGGTTTTTCTTTAATCCTCCTCTTCCTTGGGTTTCTGTGGATTTCAATATTCTGTTGCTGCCACTCATTGTGTTCTTGGTATCCCAACCATACTCGGCTTTCTTCCTCCCTTTGACTCTCAACTAGCTTGTTTAGCATCCCCCTCTTCCTCTTCTATCACATGCAGTCCTTACTGATCTGAAGTTCCAGGGATTTTTTCTTTTCAGAGATCCCTTTGGGATAACTAGCTTTTCTGCTTCCTCTGCCCTTCTCAATACAGACTTACCCAAACTTTCTGACTTACAGACCTTCTACTGCTGGTTTTTATGCCAGGTTTTGGCTGGCACAGACCCCACTAATTGCAACCTATCCTATTGGAATAAATGGAGTTGCAAGACATGTTGCCTAAAGTTCTGGTGTTTTGTACCTACATATCCATCCATGTTCTTCTTTTTTGAGTTAACCAACATTAGTTAAAGAAACAGAAGAATAAAGAGATGAAAGAAAAGAGATGAGAAAAATGAAAAATATAGAGCTAAATCCAGTTTACATTAACATGGTTTGCTATGTCTCTCCATGCCCTTCTATCCTTGCAAACCATCCTTGCTTCCACCACATCAAGCACCTCTTCCTATGTTGCCTTTTGCTCTTTAACCTTCTCACATCTCTTGTTTCTGGAATAACATCAACCACAACTTTCTCAGTCTTCTTCCTTTTAATGCAGTCACTCTTCCCTTATATATTTCTCTTGCAATTCAATCCTCCTTCTCTCTATAGAGCACACCCACAATTGATTTCTTTTGTACTGATCATTCACACTGGTATTCAATCTACATCCATCTCTATCTGTTCTTATTTTGTTACACATATTTCTTAAGTAATCCATTTGCTTCTGGATTCAATTTACTTTTATACTTCTCCTGACATATCCAATTCTCTCTTCCAAGTAACAAGGTGGGCAAAAGCTTGCTCTTATACACAGACATTTCCTCTTCTTTCAGCAAACATTCATTTCTCATAGCAGATTGCCCACTACCACCATTTGCATGTCTTAACATCTCTCCATTCACTTTCCCGTTTTAGTCAATATTCTGTCAAGGTACCCAAATTGCTATAGTTTATAGCATACTTATACGTGCTATAGTTTTCCACAATGTATGTATAACTTGTAATCATGCATTCCATTTTCCTTGTCAAACACAATTACCTTGATCTTTACTACCTTTTCAAACGGTGGAATTAAACAATCCATTCACTGAAAATCATTCAAGTTCTCTTCGCTGACAAGAAAACATTTTCTGCATACGAAATTACATACACAGTCACAGCCCAACCAACACATCTCCAATTTACCGCAAATATTCTTTATACTTTTATCGATCAATACATTGAACAAACAAGGGGACCTCGCACATTCTTGTCTCATTCCTTGTTCAGTGTTGAACCAACTGGTAAATGTGTCCATTATCTCCATTTCATTTGGGCCTTCTTTCCAAGTCTTAACGTTCCCCGTGACTCTTCTGTTCTTAGATATCTTGCGCTGCCCTCACAGTATCATTCCTGCCAATAATCTCACAGCTTGAAGTGTGAATAGTTGGAGTATTTGCAAATATTCCAAACATTCCCAGCCAAAAAAAGCTAGAAACTTTGTTGCTATAAATATAATACAGTATAGATTCCTTTATCATGCGGACCCAAGTAAGCATTTTGCTTTCTTGAAAATCTTCTGCGATATACTAAAAATATTAAAACTGTAAATCAAGGAATTGTTTTATTATGTTCATAATAAACTATTCCTTTGTTCTGGATCTGGTAAATCTAAATCAAATATTCAAGAAGCATATGATTAACTAAAGTTCTCATTCTGCTTTTTTAAAATACAGTTTCCCTTGAGTTGAACTCAGTTCCTGGTGACTACCTAGAGATGTCGGTGTAGTTTCATTGGCAACAATATGGAAATGGTTCACCACTGCCTTCCTCTAAGGTGTTTTTACAACTTGTCTATTGAGTCTGAAAGTTTGATATTTCCTGGTGGTCTTCCATCCAACTATTAACCAGATGATGCTTTTGAGATCACCTAAGATTGCCACTGACCAGAGATTCTGATCTGCTAGTACCAAACTAATTATAGAGAGCCACAGAGATGACCTTGGGAAAGTTAGACAATGGCAGTAATGATTGCATAAACAAAGCTGGGCGACAAAGAAAGAAGCTCAGATTGACTCCTCCCTAATTCACTGTAGTATAAGAGGGAGGGAGGCAGGGAGAGAACTCAGTCAGGCTTTCAAGATTGATGTCAGCCCTCCGATGTAGGCCAGGTCAGGAAACAGACTCCACAAATCCAACTGGAACTCTATTGATATTGGCTCTTGAAAAAGAATCTTGAAGGTCTCCCCTCCCTCCTTCTTATACCCCAGGGAGTTAGGGTGGAGCCAGTCTGAGTTTCTTTTTTTGTGTTTTCCTCATTGCATGGGCTTAAGGCATGTTTTTGTAATTGTCACTGCATAGTTTCTCCAAGGTCATCTCTGTGGCTCTCTACAAATATACAGTTTGCATTTGTCTTTTGATTGTTTCTTTATATATTTTCATCCCTAGTGTTTGCTTTTCAAAAGCCGGTTGAGTTTTACTTATTTGTTTACTTATTTATTCTATGCCCACACTTCCAAGGAGGATTTTTGCAAAACAAGTGGTTTCAAGGAGGAAGTCTAAAGCAGGGTCAGGTCCTCACTTACACTAGAATAAATTAAAAATGGAAGGGCAGCTGCATGCAATGCATTTAGCACATTGCATACTTCAATTCTATGATTTACTTTCTGTAACAACCAATACTAAATTCCATTCAACATGAAAAAAGCATTTAAATAAATATTTCAGTTCATTTTTTTTTAACAACTATGAAACTCAGGCAAAGTAGCTGCATGTATAAGAACCTATAATTAAAGTCAATAAAATGGATGTCACTGGGGAAAAGCTGTAAAAATACAGATTGATCCAGGTGGGAATGTTCTCTCCCAGTAAAATAACAAGATTAACAATCATCCAAGTTTAAAAAAAACAAATAAAAATGGAAAGAATATAAAAGAGAGATTGACAGTACAAAGGAAGGAAGAAGGAGTCATCAAGTTTCTGGACACCAACCTGTTATGCATATTTTTATTGCATTTAGAAATCAATGACACTATTCATTTTATCAACAGAACTGTAAAAATTGGATAATTTAAAGTTCAAATTACCACCAGGATGTGTACATACATTTGTGTATGTGTACCTATATATATATACAGTATGTGTGTGTCTGTATGAGAATAGCAGACTAGAACCTAGTAGACAGCAAAGTGTCCCTGAAATCAGGATTACTTTGCCCCCTCAAAAAATTCCTAATTATATTTTTCTGAGTCTCAAATAAAGAGACAGAGTTTCAGCCCTGGCTGCAGAGCAATGCTTTTGGACCTTCTGTTCAGGGAAGTGATTTCAGGCAGTTTATTTTTCATTCTGGAAAATATCAAAGAAGGTTGGGGACGGGTATTAAATCACCAGGGCCAACCTAATTCTGATAAATGGGGAACTTCTGAAAGAAGACAATAATGACAGTCTCTCATAAATTCCCCAAATTACAAAGAAGCAGCCCTAAACAGGTCTTATTTGAATATCTCTTGTGCACATGGATCTGATTTATTTCCATGGAACTCAGTCAAAAGGGTTTTCTGGCAGGTTGAACCAAAAAGTTTATTCCATCACAATAATATCTAAAATCTAACATCTGAGCTAACTACCTCACTCTGCCCCAGGTAAGGCCATATCTTACAGGGATCTTACTCAACAGTCACCACAATAAGCAAGGTCATAAATCCATTACAATTTGTTGTTGTTTATTCGTTTAGTCGCTTCCGACTCTTCGTGACTTCATGGACCAGCCCACGCCAGAGCCTCCTGTCGGTCGTCAACACCCCCAGCTCCCCCAGGGACGAGTCCGTCACCTCTAGAATATCATCCATCCATCTTGCCCTTGGTCGGCCCCTCTTCCTTTTGCCTTCCACTCTCCCTAGCATCAGCACCTTCTCCAGGCTGTCCTGTCTTCTCATTATGTGGCCAAAGTATTTCAGTTTTGCCTTTAATACCATTCCCTCAAGTGAGCAGTCTGGCTTTATTTCCTGGAGGATGGACTGGTTTGATCTTCTTGCAGTCCAAGGCACTCTCAGAATTTTCCTCCAACACCACAGTTCAAAAGCATCAATCTTCCTTCTTTCAGCCTTCTTTATGGTCCAGCTCTCACAGCCATATGTTACTATGGGGAACACCATTGCTTTAACTATGCGGACCTTTGTTGTCAGTGTGATGTCTCTGCTCTTAACTATTTTATCGAGATTTGTCATTGCTCTTCTCCCAAGGATTAAGCGCCTTCTGATTTCCTGACTGCAGTCAGCATCTGCAGTAATCTCTGCACCTAGGAATACAAAGTCTTTCACTGCTTCTACATTTTCTCCCTCTATTTGCCAGTTATCAATCAAGCTGGTTGCCATAATCTTGGTTTTTTTGAGGTTGAGCTGCAAGCCAGCTTTTGCACTTTCTTTTTTCACCTTCATCATAAGGCTCCTCAGTTCCTCTTCACTTTCAGCCATCAAAGTGGTATCATCTGCATATCTGAGATTGTTAATGTTTCTTCCAGAGATTTTAACTCCAGCCTTGGATTCCTCAAGCCCAGCTTGTCGCATGATGTGTTCTGCATACAAGTTGAATAGGTAGGGTGAGAGTATACAGCCCGGCCATACTCCTTTCCCAATCTTAAACCACTTCGTTGTTCCGTGGTCTGTCCTTACTGTTGCTACTTGGTCGTTATACAGATTCTTCAGGAGGCGGACAAGATGAATTGGTATCCCCATACCACTAAGAACTTGCCACAATTTGTTATGGTCCACACAGTCAAAGGCTTTAGAATAGTCAATAAAACAGAAATAGATGTTTTTCTGAAATTCCTTGGCTTTTTCCATTATCCAGCGGATATTGGCAATTTGGTCCCTAGTTCCTCTGCCTTTTCTAAACCCAGCTTGTACATCTGGCAATTCTCGCTCCATGAATTGCTGAAGTCTACCTTGCAGGATCTTGAGCATTACCTTACTGGCATGTGAAATGAGTGCCACTGTTCGATAGTTTGAACATTCTTTAGTGTTCCCCTTTTTTGGTATGGGGATATAAGTTGATTTTTTCCAATCTGATGGCCATTCTTGTGTTTTCCAAATTTGCTGGCATATAGCATGCATTACCTTGACAGCATCATCTTGCAAGATTTTGAACAGTTCAGCTGGGATGCCGTCGTCTCCTGCTGCCTTGTTATTAGCAATGCTTCTTAAGGCCCACTCAACCTCACTCTTCAGGATGTCTGGCTCTAACTCACTGAACACACCGTCAAAGCTATCCCCGATATTGTTATCCTTCCTATACAGGTCTTCTGTATATTCTTGCCACCTTTTCTTGATCTCTTCTTCTTCTGTTAGGTCCTTGCCATCTTTGTTTTTGATCATACCCATTTTTGCCTGGAATTTACCTCCAATGTTTCTAATTTTCTGGAAGCGGTCGCTTGTCCTTCCTATTCTATTGTCTTCTTCCACTTCCGTGCATTGCTTGTTTAAAAATAATTCCTTATCTCTTCTGGCTAACCTCTGGAATCACTGTTGCCTTTTGCTTTCCTTCTTTTTTGGGCTACTTCTAGTGTCTCAGCAGACAGCCATTTTGCCTTCTTGGTTTTCTCTTTCTTTGGGATGTATTTTGTTGCTGCCTCCTGAACAATGCTGCGAGCTTCTGTCCAGAGTTCTTCCGGGACCCTATCTACTAAGTCCAGTCCCTTAAATCGATTCATCACCTCCACTGCATATTCCTTAGGAATATTAGTGAGCTCATATCTAGCTGATCTGTGGGTCTTCCCTAATCTCTTTAGTCTGATCCTAAATTGTGCAAGAAGAAGTTCGTGATCTGAACTACAGTCAGCTCCAGGTCTTGTTTTTACCGACCGTATAGATGTCCGCCACCTTTGGCTGAAAAGGATGTAGTCAATCTGATTTTGGTGTTGTCCATCTGGTGAAGTCCATGTATAAAGCCGTCTCTTAGGTTGTTGGAAGAGAGTGTTTGTTATGCAGAGTGAGTTGTCTTGGCAAAATTCTATCAGCCTATGTCCTGCTTCGTTTTGTTCTCCCAGGCCATACTTACCTCTAATTTCTGGGGTCATTTGACTGCCCACCTTAGCATTCCAGTCTCCTGTGATGAAAATAACATCTCTTTTAGGCGTGTTGTCCAGTAGGTGCTGCAGATCCTCATAGAACTGCTCTACTGCAGCTTCTTCAGCCTTTGTGGTTGGAGCGTATATTTGGATCACTGTGATGTTAGATGGCTTGCCCTGAATTCGAATTGAGATCATTCTATCATTTTTTGGATTGTATCCAAGCAATGCTTTAGCCACTTTACTATTAATTAATAATACTATTAATTATGAAGGCTACTCCATTTCTTCTGTGGTTCTCTTGTCCACAGTAGTAGATCTGGTGGTCATTTCATGTGAAGTGGCCCATTCCAGTCCATTTCAGTTCACTGACGCCCAAAATGTCTATCTTTAATCTTGACATCTCACCAATAACCACATCCAATTTGCCCTGGCTCATAGATCTTACATTCCAGGTTCCAATGGTGTGTTGATCCTTAGAACATCGGATTCGCCGTTCACCACCAGCACCGTCGGCCGCTAGCCGTCCTTTCGGCTTTGAGCTAGCTGCGTCATCACGTCTGAGGCTAGTTGAACTCATCCTCTGTTCCTCCCCAGTAGCATTTTGACCACCTTCCGACCTGGGGGTCTCATCTTCCGATGGTATATGTCATCAGGTACATTTTGTCATTGGGCTGGTTAGGTCAGGATGGCTATGAAGATTTAGATGCATTTTGATGACTTGTAGACATTATTTAATCTTGCCAGTTGTGCCATGATGGATCCCATAAATCACCTCCCAGAAAAATCCATGGAGGATTTCTTTGTTAGTTAATAAGGGTAATCAGTGAAGCTCCAATTCAAATTCAATCTTTGAAGATGGCAGATACAATTAAAATGTGTAATCTGAGATCTGAAGGCAACAAACTGGATTCAAATTGATTCAAGATTCAAACTCAACAGAGATTCAGCCATTGATCCATTGACTGAAATGGCAAAAAATAAAAATGCTTGTAGCCAAAGGCTGAACACTATTCACCTGGGTGGGCAAAGCACGAGGCAACAGAACTTCCATTCTGTGTAAATTGAATCTTAGCTTGCTTCCTCTCATCCAGTCCATGACTATTTATCCCTATTCCAAAAGCACATGACAGAATTAAAATGCCCTTTTATACAAAGGGCAGTTTTGAACCTTTTCATGAACATGTATATATAAGAATGGAAACTCTCCATCCATTTTGCTCTACTGATGCTAACATTTGCTTCTTTTTGTTTATAGTTTTTCCAGAAACAGTATTGCTAGTATACAATGTACATATAAACATTTGCACAGGGACAAATTACTGTGAAAATTTTGAACTATCTCAGGCTTGCAGAAGCCACTGTTTGCATAGGTGTTCCAAAACAGCTTGGTGTTGCCATTGTGTGAGTCCTTGTGCCTTTAATAATTTTCTCTTGGGTTTCAGTTGCTGTCAGCCTTTGGAGTGTCTCTGGGAACACAGCCAAGGCTTTGGAGAGGACATGAGTGCTTCTTGGGAGTGGGTTGTGCTACCTTGATTTAGGGGCACCCAGGTTCAAGATCATAGTCATTGTTAAGTCAGCCTATTTACAATACTTAATTAAAGATTGAATGAGAGAGTTCACCCTTTCCTGTTTGTGAAGGAATTTTGCAAATACTTATTCAATTAACAGAATGAGCTTCAGGAGAGAGCAATATTGTAGACCTAGCTTCAGGGTTACAAAGTAAGAGAGAAAGGTCCATAAGACCAAGAAGAGTCTAACATGACCTAACTGCCCTTCTATGGTCACTTGCTCTAATTAGAGGTGGGTTTTTTTCTATTTAAACAAATAGATACAACTTGGTGTAACCTGCTGTTGTTGCTCTTCATATTTGATAACATATGGAATATAAACCTGTTGTGTGTCATTGCTATGAAGGGGAGAATGGGGCATAAAGTTCTTTAATCAGAAAAATATTTCTTAGATGAAGATCTAGACTGAGAGTTGTGGGACATTCCATTGTAAATGCTTGTTTCTTATATTAAACAGATCCTTTTCCTTTTCCTTTTCCTTTTGGTTAGGGGTTGAACAAGATATTGATGGCCTTTCTGACCCCATAAGAACAGTAGCAGCTATTGCAGGTACAGAAGTAAGTTGGAGACAGGTCACATAACTAGAACAACCATACAACATGAGGGTTTTGGTGGGAAAATGTTCCCATGTTCTGGTGAGAAGAAATTTTGGCATGTTTCCAGATCTTTGGCACAAGTTGGCTACACTGGCTCAAAGTGCATAATAGCATTTTTTTAAGCATAAAGCAAATTCTTGGACAAAAACAATTGATCACATAATGGTGAATTTGCATAAAACAAGGGAAACCTATATATGGATTGATGGCGAAGAGGACTGGGGATTCTAGGAGTTATTGGGGAAGTGGGTACAATAAATTGGCACTTGCCCACACAGCTTAAAGTGTACCATAGTTTTTTTTTCTATTCTTAATGCTTTTTAAAGTTGAATGGAGCTTCCAATGAACTTGTGCATTAGTATGAGAGCCAAACATAGGGTTGTGAATAATACATAATCTGCTTCGGCAGAATCTAATGGGCAGCATAAATATAGAGATCTGTACTAAGAATAGTGCTGTATAAAATGCTGTGTTGTATTATTAAGAATAGCCATTTCCTGATATTGCTGTGAGCAAAACTTAACTAAACAATGTTAAGTAATTATGGGCATGAAAATGGGGAAAGGAAAGAACAGTTGAGGACTAAAGCAGATGTTCCCATTCATATCCACACAAGTGTTTGCATTATTCAGCATCTCTGGAGTCACTACCAGCAAGGTCTCCCATAGAGAGGCCAGGTGGCCACACCAGCTAGGAACAGATGTCTATTTATGGGTTGGGGCATTTTTTATTTACCAACCTTTTCTTTGGTCATGATTGGCTGCTATTTAAGTACTGGACATCAGCATTCTCCAACCAAGTGCCCCCTCCAGATATATTACACTTCAAATCCCCTGGCCAGTTGGTCATGCTGACTGTAGGATTATGGGAATTGTAGGCATCTTTTGGAGATGGTACCATAAACACCAGAAACAACTTCTATTAAAACCCATGCAAGTCCACCAAAAATTTGGTAGAACATATCTCTGAGGCTTCCATTAGTGTTTGCTCTAGCTTTAGAAATAAAACAAAATATTTCATATAACATGGCATTCTTCATCATTCAGAAGATGTATCATTATCATTCAGATGATGTAAACTGAAGATGATCCTTTTTGTACAGGTAGTCCTCGGTTTACAACCATTCAGTAACCGTTCAAAGTTATGATGGCGGTGAACAAATGATACTTTTGAGGGGTCCTCGTAGTTCCACCTGTCGCAACATCCCCAGGGTCATGTGATCATGAGCCGGGAGCTCAGTGCTCAGCTTGCAATTATGATGTTGCGATGAGCCGTGGTCACATGATCGCGATTTCTGACATTCCCTGCCGGCTTCCCACAACAAAGTCAATGGGGAAGTTAGCAAGAAGTTGGAAATTGCGGTCATGTGAGGTCCTTGCTTAATGACCCACATGGTCCTCACTTAATGACAGCAACCAGGACTGCCAGGACTGCCAGGACCACCATTGCTAAGTGACATAGTCATGTGATGTCACACTTTATGACCATGTCACTTAGTGACAGCAATTCCAGTTCCCGTTGCCATTGTAAGCTGAAGAATTGGTGTCATAAGCTGTTATGCAATATTTTGACAAAGTCAAAATAATGTTGCAAAGTACCACAGAAGCATGTGGAGTTACACTAACAGGAAATATGAAAAATGAGGCTTGGTGGAATGATTCCATGAACAAGACTGTGGATGATGGAACAAATGCCTAAAAGAGAATGATTTCTGCAAAAAATAAGAGTGAGAGAAAGATATTATATAATGTATATGAAGAAAAAAGGATAGTTGCAAGCCATGTAGTCAAAGAGAGCAGGGAAGGGTTAAAATTAAAAGGGGTAGAGAAAATGCAGAGTGAGAGTGCCTGAATACCACATAGGTACCTGACAGTTGGAAAAATGCCATTATTTTTTCTCCATAGGAAACAGACAATAGAAGAGTGAAAGGGGGAAAAAAAAAACCTATGGGTGTGGGATGGAGGTTAATTTGTTTAGTGTGCCCAGAATGGTGTTGCACAGAATTCTGATCAAAAGGGTATGAGAGAAGACAATAAACAAAAATTGGGAAGTTCAGCGCAGCAGGTGTGCTGGGCAAAGGGTGGGCACACCAGACTTTTGCTCTTTAGTGGATCATTGAAAAGCATACGAATGACAGAAAGAAAGTTTCCTGTAGTTAAAGGCAATGCTGATTTAAAGGCAATGTACAAAGCAGTGTGTGGACATGACTGAAGCAAGGGTGGCTTGCAAGAATAGAAAGGAGTGAAAATGCATTACCTTCAACATGGTCCAATTAAAGCAGAGCAGTTCTAATGGAGTCTAACTATCCCACCCTAAAACTTGCTGCCCTCACTGGTGAACCCTATGCTACCATAGGCACAACGCCAGTAAATGGTGCTATTCTTACTTACAGTGTGCACAGTTGTTAGGTCACAGATTAGTGGATTCTCTAGCTTTGTCTCCCTCCCCTCCCCTCCCCTCCCCTCCCCTCTAATGTCAGCAGCTAGTGGAAGAACTCTCCTTAACATGGGAAGATGTGAGTTTTGACCAATGGCTACACTTGCAGGGTTAGCCATCTGTCAGAACTCTGCTTTTGCACAAGTGTTTTTCATGGCTACGTTCAAAGGAGCCCGACTGTCAGCTGATGTCATTTTGACCATGCTCAAGAACTGCTGCCTTTGAAGGGCCAGTCTGCCTCCCAGAGACCAGCAGATTTTCTTTCCCTCTTGGCTCTTCCCTGTTGCACTCTGTGGAGCAGTGGGCATAGTCAACAGGGGGAGGCATTTCATTTTGGAGTATGGAAAGTCAAACCATGGTTTTGATCTTCTCTTCTGTTGGAGCAAACCCCTTAATGCATGATGTGCTATGATTTGTCATTACAGCTATTGGTGCTACAGCTTTAAATGAGGAACTGGATAAATTAATGTTCTGAATAACTTTGTGACTTGTACTACCACTTATCAAAGAGTCCTTGGAAATTATTTGTTTTCTTGTGGAAACCCAATGGCTCCAGCTTTCCAAGGCTGTAAGATTACATCAGCTTCTACTGCTATCTCCCCTAAATGCAGGTACCCTTTGAAATTCACTGTTTTCTTCAAGCGTTACTTTGCATGGGTCGTTCTATTGGACTGTGTCATAAATACTGCATCGAACACACAAGCTGTAATTATATTGTATTATACAGAACTATGCAAGTAAAAAAGAATGTAAGGAACAAATGAGTGTCTGTTGATAAAGCAAGGCATTCTTTAACATTCATTTTATCACCCCCAATAAAGATCGTTATGTTTAGCATCAGAGCCACGCATTCTCTTTCCATTTTAAATAGACAAGTATCTGTTGCACAATTTGGGCTTGTAAGATACATTTTCTTATTTTCCTTATTGGAAACCAAAAGAAGAACTATACAAGAGACAGCAAGGTTTGAGAAAGCTGAAAAAACACATATTCTTAATGAGGAAAAAGTACTCATTTCTCACGCTCAGATGAACTCATGAATCTGCAGCCATTTCACATGTTTCAGGCCGGAGCCAAAGCATTCAGAACGGGCTGTAGGTTTAAACTCGGGTGCTACTGAATTTATAAATATTTTTTGTTCTGAACATGCCCTTTGCTGCTACTACTACTAAACAAGTTGCAAAGTGGAAACCTCACAGGCTTGTATTGACTCTGTCATTCAACCCCTGAGTACTTTCTTCATAAAATATTAAAGGATTTATTGAAGCAAGAGATATAGAGAGACAGACAGACAGAAATGCCTCAGCCCTGGAAATCATTGGTACATCAAGGCAGGCTTTAAGGATGGAAATTCAAGACCCTACTCAGAACAATGAAGGAGAGAAGGAACCACGTTTTGAAATAAAAGAGGAAACGTTTTACTACGGTGCCCTCTTTAAAATGGATGCCTCAGTAAAAACAGTAAGTCAAGAGTTTAAAATAATCTGTCTGTACTATATTCACAAAATAATTAATGACTAAAAGTTTACTAGCCAGCATTGTCACGAGACAAAACTATATATAGTCTCATCTTAGTCAGCTTGCACAGTAAAGCTTTCCCCAATCTGGGCCGTCCAGATATATTCAATACCAACAGCTATCATCCTCACCCAGCATTGACAATGACAGCAAAAAAAGAAAGAAGGTAAGTTTGACTGAAATAAAGTGACATCGATATTAAGAAGAAGTAATCTGGTGTGAAAGCACTATAACTAGGTTCATGCAGCACTGAACAGTTTTAGCTGAAGAATGTACGGATTTTTAAAAAGATATATAAAGCTTTTTTTGCAGAAAGACTGTATAGAAAGACTGTATAGAAAGGATTTCACCATATAAATGGAAAAGGAAGGTGTCTGTATATCTTGATGGGGGTGTTTGATTCTTTTCTTACTGCCCATTTTTCAGTTTTAACTCCCCTTTCCCAGAAGAGAAAAATGGCTTCTGGAGAAAAAAGTTCAGCACAACCTAAAACTCACCCACTTTCCACTAAAAATGGAGCCTCATGAAGCTTTGTTCTTCAAAAAAAAAAGGAAAAAAAGGGACCGTGTTACACGCATCTGTGCTTCAGGCCAAGAACATTAGCCTAGCTTACACATTGTCTCCCTTGGTCCTTCCAAGGGCCTTTACTCAGACATCCTGCTTTGTGTATTATTTGTTAAACAAATATATAACATCTTTCATTGAAGAATGGCCAAAGTAGCTCTTGCCTGTTGATAATATCAGTTTAGAAATATTCACTAGGTTTTGTAGAACAATTCTACAAAAGAAAAGTTCACTGAGACTTTGTGCAGATCACTAGCCAGACAATTTGGCTACATATGTTGGGAGGAAGCAATATCCTGGTTGTGAATGATTCTGCTTTAAGCAAATCACAGTTACTTATGTTCAAATGTAACAAGAAACTGGCTACTTTAAACTGCAAATGGAAGGTTTAAACTACTTCCCAGTACAGACAAAGGATGATAAGAAGGAAAGGAAGGCTGTTCACATTGCTAAACAAAGCTTAGCATTACTTCTGAATGGACTAATGCAGAAGAAATCAGAAGGGAAAAAGGGAAGATCACTGAGAAATAAACAGAATGGCAGAATACCTGGGTTTGAAAGATCAGGTACCATCATACCTTCCAAAGAATGATATAACAAAGTATTTAGTCAGTTAAATGAATCATGGCAAGGTGGCACTAATGTTCTCGCAACTAACATATGAGTTTTGCAGCAATCTCAACAAACACATGTTCCCAAACCTGTTTCTACAGTACAAATGCTGAGGCAGGAACTTGCAGAATATTATTTATTTATTTATTTTTAACGTTATTTATTTTCTATCCCATCTTTATTATTTTTTATAAATAACTCAAGGCGGTGAACATACCTAATACTGGAGATTGGTAGAAGGAAGAAGCTCTCAAGACCACGGGTAGCCTGATGATATTTCCAAGAAGATAAAGCTTTAGGCCTTTTGGCTTTCATCCAGTTTTAGAGAACAGATGGGAGAAAAACTTGTTTAAAAATGGGGCACAGAATTTGTGTTGAAGACAGGCATCAACTCTTTGCTCTTATGAGCCTATCTGACCACTGGGATGAATGGTGAGAGACAGGTGTGGGTGGGCTCTTGATATACTCTCCTTCGTTCAGGGGCATCCTTTGCCAATCACATCAAAATGGCAGGGTCAACTGGGCAATTGAAGCCCCACCCCTTTTTTACATGTAAATGATGCATACAAAGGGGCAGGGTTTAAAAAGGAACAGGGTTTCATTCACCTGGTCATGCCTGTCATTTTGATGCCACAGAGAGAGAGAGAGAGAGAGAGAGAGAGAGAGACCGACCGCATTTTTCTTTGTTTCTCACTTGGCTTGGTGTTAGTTAAAAGAGTCTTTGTGTTATGCTTCCCTCTCTTGAAAATTTAGTTTAGGTAGAAGTGAGGCTTTTCTGTCTACATGTATTTCTTAATAAATCTAGCTTTTACTTCAAATATACTGTAATGAAGGTCTAGGTCCACACTACCGCCAAGACAACTATATCATTAACATTTTTTAATGGGATGTTTAGTCACTTAATTACCCAGGTTTATCTCAGCACTCTGCTTATGTTTACCTTTACCTTCTAAGGAGGGTTCCTGCTGAGTCAAATCAACCACCACGGGAAAGGATGAGCCCACTGCTTCTATGCATTGCTTCTCCCCATGGATCCCCCAACTCTGAAGCATTAGCACTGCAAATAAGATGTGGATGTCCTCCCCTTTCTAAGAAAAGGACATTTTCTCACATAATTCCTGCTTTCAAGTGGGTGGTTCTTGCAGCTCTCACCTTAGAGTTTCCTTCCTTTCTCTTCTCCCTGTCACATACTTCTTTTTTTTTCACTGACCCAGACTTTTGTTCTTCACTCTTTCTTTTTCCCACTTTTCTAGCATTTGTGGTCTGCTGCAGTGTCAACTTATTGTTCCAACCTGTGTACATCCTCAAGACTCATCTCACACTTTGAAAGCCTTTTTTTTTTACTGTAATTAATTAGATAAATAATGGATCAGATTCTTATTTGTAACATCTGGGATGTTACAAATTAGAGCTCATTCTGAGTCCATTTCTTTTATTTACTCCATTTCATGTGACCTATTAGCTAAGGCATCATTCATTACTGTCATTCTCTTTGCTGATTTATTTTCTTTTTCTTTTAATAAGCTCCAAATGTCCCTAAACATTTTTTTGGTCAAATCTTTCTCAAATAATCCCTTAATGTCCTGTTGTCCAGGAAAGCAGCTGTCACCAGCTACAAAGGCAAATTTTAATTTAGAGGGGTTTTTTTATTGAACACTTTAATGTATCTAGGTATGTCTGTGTGTGTGTGTACGTGTACACACACACACACCAGTACAAAAAAGAACATGAAAAAGAATAAAAGAATATAAAATAAATTAATAAACATGTCATGGAGGTGATAACTTTCTAGTATACTATGAATTAGCTGTAAATAATTATGTGTATTGTACATATTTTATCACACTAATGGACTAAGAATCATTATTAAATGTAAGCTTTTTAAAAAATGATTTTATAATGAGCTTATAGCCAAAACTTTTGGAAGGTATTTTCCTTCCAGGAATAAATGGTTTCCCATTAGTGCTGGAGAACCTATCCTTATATGCAGAAAGTGGAAAGAGAAGCAATTCTGATAAATCTACATAATCCTCAAGAAACCATTGCTAGACCCTACTATTCTGGACAATTTTTGCCCAATCTCCCACTTCCCCTTTTTGGGGAAAGTGTTTGAGAAAGTGCCGGCTTTATAGCTCCAGAGGGTCCTGGAGAAAATGGATTATCTAGACCCCTTTCAGTCAGGTTTCAGGCCTGGTTATGGGACAGAAAAGGCATTGGTTGCACTTATGGATGATCTATGGTGGGAGTGGGATAGGGGCAATTCATCCATCCTTGCTCTTCTTGACCTCTCAGCAGCTTTCAATACCAATGACCATGGTATCCTTTTGGGGCAGCTCAGGGAGTTGGGGGTGGGCGGCATGGTTCTGTTCCTGTTCATCTCCTTCCTCCAGGGCCGGTCCCAATCAGTGGTGATAGGGAGCAAGAGATATGACCCTTGGCCCCTCCGTTGTGGGGTGCTGCAGGGTTCAGTTCTCTCTCCGGTCCTTTTCAACATCTGCATGAAACCACTGGGTGAGATCATCTGTCACTACCGGATGAGGTATCATCAATATGCTGATGATACCCGATTATACATCTCCATCCTGGGTGAAGTAAGTGATGCTGTGACTGCCCTTTCTCGGTGCCTGGGGGCTGTAGGAGCCTCGATGGGGAACAACAGGATTCAGCTAAATCCTGTCATGAGTAAGGATGGCGAGCAGGGGGCTCCCATCCAGCCTGTCAAGCGCATGCGTAGCACTGAGGAATTGGTCAGCCATTCAAAGAGACACAGATCGGGACCGCCTTAACCCTTGGGGTTTATATGTCTGGGTTTTCCCCACGCTTCTTCAGTTTGTTAGGATTCCTGTTAAGTACTAGCAATAAATATTAGAGACCAGTTCCTTGTCTCAGTGTGTTTCCTGGTTGTTAGGACAAATCCTGTTGGCAGAGTGGCTGTGGGTTAATGGCTCTTCCATATCTGGGACTTTGTCATTTTTGGTTCTGGATGGGGTTGCACTGCCCCAGACAGACCTAGTGCATAATCTGGGGGTCCTCCAGGACTCACAGCTCCTGCTCGAAGAGCAGGTGGCAGCCATGGCCATGAGAGCCTTTGCACAGCTTCATGCTGTGCACCAGCTACACCCTTTTCTGGATCAGGAGGCACTTCAAACAGTCATTCATGACCTTATCTCCCACATAGACTATTGCAATGCGCTTTACATGGGGCTACCCTTGAAGAGTATCTGGAAGCTTCAGCTGGTACAAAATGTTTTTGGTGCCCGTAGGAGGGCATATATAACATTGCTACTGCCCAAGCTGCACTGGGTACCAGTTTGCTTCTGGGTCCAATTCAAGGTGTTGGTTATCACCTTTAAAGCCCTACATGGCAAAGGACCAGGTTACCTGAAGGACCGCCTCTTCCCTGTTACGTCAACCCCTCCCACCCAATCATGCAGAGTGGGCATGTTATGGACCCTGTCTGTGAGAGAACTTCATTTGGCGAGGTCCAGGAAGCAGACCTTCTCTGCAGTAGCTCCTGCCCTGTGGAACATGCTGCCTCCGGAGGTGAGGTTAGTCCCATCACTCCTAACCTTCTGGAGGAGCCTGAAGACCTGGCTCTGCTGCCTCACTTGGGGCGGAGAGGGGAGTAGTTCCACATGGGGATGGCTGCTATCTTAGACCACTCCTTCCATGTATGGACTGAATCAGATTCTTTTGCCACTTGGATTTTATTCATATTCTTATTTTTACTCTTATTTTTATATTTATTTATTAAGAGTAATGATATATTTATATATTGTATTTATATTGTATGTTTGCTGTTTTAATTGACTATTTTATTATAAACCACCCAGAGTCCCCCGATGGGAGGAGATGGGCAGGAAATGAATGAATGAATGAATGAATGAATGAATGAATGAATGAATGAAATAACTGACTCGGAACACGTAAGTTTACAGGAAACTTAAATTAAGCAGCTTCTTCCCTTAATGTTTGCATCAGCAGGTTGTGCCAAATATTCTTTAATAACTGTTTTTGCTCTGAAAGTAGTATGTTGAAGGCAATAAATAAACCTTCCCCCCCACAAAAAAAGTTATTACTCCTGCTACATATTTGTACTGTTCTTTTTATTCTCCTGGCAGCTTCTTGGCACCCTCACTTCTGTTTTTCTTTGCCCTATAAATCCTTGGCAACATCTGCATTCTAACATGAAATATGTTCTTCCAGATGCTCAGTTCCTTGTGAGCACTGAAAATTGGCCTTCTGGGTCTAACGTGTAGTTCATATGGGCTTAAAAAGGTAGGTCATTTCTCCACTAATTATTTATTGTTGTTGTTTATTCGTTTAGTCGCTTCCGACTCTTCGTGACTTCATGGACCAGCCCACGCCAGAGCTTCCTGTCGGTCGTCAACATCCCCAGCTCCCCCAGGGACGAGTCCGTCACCTCTAGAATATCATCCATCCATCTTGCCCTTGGTCGGCCCCTCTTCCTTTTGCCTTCCACTCTCCCTAGCATCAGCATCTTCTCCAGGGTGTCCTGTCTTCTCATTATGTGGCCAAAGTATTTCAGTTTTGCCTTTAATATCATTCCCTCAAGTGAGCAGTCTGGCTTTATTTCCTGGAGGATGGACTGGTTTGATCTTCTTGCAGTCCAAGGCACTCTCAGAATTTTCCTCCAACACCACAGTTCAAAAGCATCGATCTTCCTTCGCTCAGCCTTCCTTATGGTCCAGCTCTCGCAGCCATATGTTACTACAGGGAACACCATTGCTTTAACTATGCGGGCCTTTGTTGTCAGTGTGATGTCTCTGCTCTTAACTATTTTATCGAGATTTGTCATTGCTCTTCTCCCAAGGATTAAGCGTCTTCTGATTTCCTGACTGCAGTCAGCATCTGCAGTAATCTTTGCACCTAGGAATACAAAGTCTTTCACTGCTTCTACATTATTTATAGTATCTTCTAAAATCATCTAACCATACTGTGCCAAAATAACTGAAATGAGGACAGTGTTTATTTCACTTCAACAATGGGTGGGTGATGGTAATGGCCACAGAACACTATACTACACCTGTTCACTGGTCCATCTACACTGTCTAGTTGATATTGACTGTAGGTGGCCCAGCCAGGGACAGAACATGTGAGACATATTTTAAACTTCTGAGCTACAGAAGTACTACAAGGGATTAAATGAGTGTCAACTGAATCCTGATGAGAGCAAATCTGGGTACTTCATTTTTCATGGCTTCTCCACAGAGTTAGGATTCTCTGGTCAAATCATATTCCAACAAACTCCATATTTCTCCAGGGGGGAAAAATCATCAGTTGGGTGTCAGGGGTTTCACTTATTATCCAAGTATTATGAGATATCTGAAAGGTTGCTTTCATCTTTTTTAAAGCATTCTTTGTGACCAGAAGGTCTTCAAAGTGCTAGGTAGTGCTGTTAGCATACTCATTTTTTAACTATAAAAAATATTTTAAAAAGATAAAAATGTCCATCTCATTACACTTACAAAATAAGTGCAGCCCTCATCTACTTAATAGCTGAATTTCTGTTATTTTTCTGTGATTATAGACCTTGTCTATAATGGACATCATTCATTTGTTCAATGGATATCATTCATTCAATTCTCTGCTTCACATACTAAAACACTTTGAGAGACTTGAGGTACTGTGCATCTTGACTTGGGTAGATGGAGAAATAGATAGCTGGTGTATTATTTATTGCTCCATTTAAGGCAGTTCATTGTAAGGCAAGTATCTTCCAGAAACTTTGAACTCATATATAGGATATGGAAGGGAGTGATTGAGCCAAGAATGGAGCCAGACAAAGACCTTCTCCTACATATTTTTCTACCAGTTCTCATTCAGTTTGAAATTCTCATGGGCGATGCATGATCTTCTTGGACTTGAGTTATGAGACTGCCAAGAGGAATGTGTGAATGTCCTGCTTCTCCTTGCACAGGAAACACAGAGCATTGAACTCCTCCCATGGGCCTTTTTAAACAGTCGTGCTATTGTCAGCACTGAAAGGGAGTCCTATCCTTGAGAAATGGTTAAATAATGTTTCATTCAGCTGGAGAAATTCAGAGAAATTACCTGCCCATTTTCTTTGCCCATAAATGTGCACCCAGGTCTACCTAAGAAAGCAGCAAAGGTTGGCTGGCTGGGTGAAAAGATTAAATATTTTGCCAACATCCAATATTTCACAGTGTATCTAAACATTATCTCCAGGTTCTTACCCAATTATCAATGTTCTGTAGCTAGGGCCAGTATGAAGGTTCTGCTATTCTTGTGCTCTATCGCTTGTTTCTCAGCAACAGAGCACAATTTTGACAGATATGTTATTGCATGGAAAATGACATGTGAGAGAAGCAGCGCAGATGTGCAGGAGCAGCTATCAAGCTTTTGCTTTGAAAATTGAAAGGCAAATATTTGCAGAGAAAAACGCTCTCATTAAGCCCTCCCTTGGCAAATGTTCTTGTGTGGTTAATGTTAAGTGCAGCCACTGATTCATAATCATGGCTTTCCTACTTGTCCAACACTTCTGCCTTTACTTGGGTTTCGTGTTGTTACTGCTGCTTTTTAGCAATCAGTCACAGCACCAAGAGCCACAAACAAAATGAGAGCCCTGTTGTTCAGTCACAGGACAAAATGGCTACGGCTCTTACAGTCTCCCTGGCAAAGTATTACTCTATTCCTTGTCCTTGGACTACCCATGTTTTGCTCTTGTCTGAAGATCATTTCAATTCACCAATTGTGAGCTGCAGAAAAATGTGTACTGAGAATTACAAATGGATCAATGAGGAGCTTATAAATAAATCGCTTTAAGAAAAATTGTTCCAAGGATCGCTCATTGTGACATCACAAATGAGCTCAGTTTCACACTCAGCTAGATTAAAAGGCACGAGCTAGGCCTCCAGAAGCAGCTAGATCAGCTCAGTGTGTCTGGGTCTTTGTAAGGATTTATAAGGAGTGGAGGAACTAAAAAGGTTGGGAAAAAATTAGGGATTGTGATAAAGAGTTCTTCACAAGGAGCCTTTGAAAACGTGTTATAATCCTGGAGTAAGAAGCAGACTCTTCTCATGGACTGAGAAATGCATAGGGCAGCAGTCAGAAAAGAGAACACTATAAAGAAATAAATGTCAAACATAGCAAAAACAACTAAAATAAACTCTATAATTGCACCTGATTTTAAGCAGTAGAGACAAAAGTCTGTTCATGATCCAGATCATGGATTCTCTCTTCAGGAGGTGTTTAAAGAGAAGCTGGATGGCTGTCAGTTGGATTCCTCCATGAGTTGGGATAGACGATCTCAAAGGTCTTTTCCGGTGTTTAAATCCAAGATTCTGTGATTCAGTGAGTGGTAAACTGTTTTAGTGGTGGCAGGCATTTTGATTTCCCAAAATTCAAAAATCATTTTAGACTAGGGCTTTTTGAGAAAAAATAAAGTGGTAGCTATCCTATTTCTCTCCCCCCCCCCCCATTTTTTTTTTTTGTTTCTTTTCTGACAATAGCTGAAATGAAACTGTTGATTTCAAGGTAGGAGAAACAGCTGAAAAATTCTTCTCGGTTTTATGCAACTGGAATATGAAATACATGTTTAATTTCATATAGAACTAGGAGGCAGAACTGGGAAGAAGAATTTGAATTATGAAGGGAAAAATTACACAGAGATTACTAGCCTCTCTTTCCATTGCTCTACTCCAACTGATAGCCTCTTGAGATGATGTTCATTTTCATTAAAAAAAAGTAACAACAACTGGCAACCTCAGTAGGGCCTTATTACATGCCTTCGGGTGTAATACATATTCGGTTCCTAATAATGTCTTGAAAATATCTAGGTCTACTGTATATGATGTTACTTCATTCCAAGTCAGCCAGTCAGCTCAATCTTATCTTTCCTGATAGGCAACAGCTCCTTGATCAAGGGCTCCTAGAATGACAATGCAACTTTATCTGAAATAACAATAGATTGAAATTAAAACAATAATCTAAAAGGAAGTACGGTACCAGTATTCCAGTGTTCCTGGGTACATGACTGGGGACAGAGGGATAGTAATCAGCTTTTTTCCAACCTTGTACATCCCATCTTCCAAAAAACAAGCAGAGCCCAGAGAACAACCAAAGAGAAATACAGGTTTCTCTTGGCCTTCTCACTGCTAGAACAGATTGGAAGCATGTCAAAACCACTGCGATATGCATGTTTCAGATAGCCTGACCTTCTGCAGCCTGCTTATTTTGGCTGAGGTGTTCCTGTTTATATTTGGTCTGGGCTGGCTTTTGCTTTACAAATCAGATGGGGGGATTTCATCGTGGTTTTGGGAGTTTCTTTTTCCTCCATCATGGCATCTCAGACTGGGTCACCATGGTAGCCTGGCACCAGGAGGTAGCATAAGCATTGCAGAAAAGGCTCAATTGTTGATTGTTTTCTTGTCTTTAGTTGCCTTTAAAATTCTGGGTCACTGCAGAAGATATATCCTACATAAGGAAGATTTCTGCTTGTCCAGAACATGTGGTCTCTGTTCTGAAGGAGGTGAACAGGGATAGCTAAAATATGCACCAAGACTGAAAAAGAGAATTAGATGGATTTTGTTTTGTTCAGCTGGCTATACGTTTTTTAAAACGTTGCCCGGACTTTATAATTGGAGGGATGGCAAAATGCATAGCCTATAGAGCACTTTTGCAGGCCAATATTGGGGCTGGATTTAGACCCAGATCAGGGGAAGAAACTGGAGCAAAATCTTCCTGGGCCCTATACTCCTAGAAATAAACATCTCGTGATTGTTCCAGCCAACCATCAGAATTGCAGCAGTGGTGGGAGCAGATATAGCCTACACTTGCTGGAGAGTTATCTGGATTGTATTCCAACTCATCTGGTGACTACTAGGTTAGTAAAGACTGGCCCATGAGCATGTGGGATAGCTTCTCTTTTGGTGGGATCTGTACGGTCCAGAGCACAGCAAAATTCAGACTTGGAGGGTTACTTGTTTTGTTTTTCTTTTTGTTTTGTTTTTAAGACTAGAATCTTAAGACCCACCAACTGGAGCCTAGCACAAAACACATTGACAGATTGGAATTAAAGAACTCTGAGCCAAAATTTTGTTCTGAGTATCAGAAGTGAGAGATCTCATAATCCTCCCTGCAAAACACAACAGTACTCCTGATTTCATGCCAAGCTTTCTTAATTTCAGAACTAGATATTACAAGGGGCAGGAATTCTCCTGTTGCTGACGTCCAAAAATTCAGGAGTCAAAAGTCCTTGCCAATCTACTGCAAATCAGCAATCTATGAGTATATTTAGAACTGATGTTCAGCACATTCCTGACCTAGACAATGTATGTTTTTCTTCTCTTGATGATGATGATGATGATGATGATGATGATGATGATGATGATGATGATGATAGGGGAAGTAGGAATGGATTCAAGATTTTACTGGCATTTCAGATGAGTTCTTGCCAATGCCTAGCATAATGTATTAACTTCCCTGGCCCTTTTAAAAATATCCTATTGGATATATGCAAGGTTTGCTCTTCATCATCCTTATATAAGACATAACAACAGAGGCGCATGAACTTACCTGACTGTTATATAACAAAGTCTCTTGATTCTTCCCTCCCTAAATACGTAGCCTGTGCATTCATTTAGCAGGCTAAAACATTCTTATTAGTTCCCTTAGATTTTGCATTATTAAATTCAATTCATTTTCTGTTACTTCACTTCATGAAGTCATCCAGTTCATCTTGTTATCCAGTTTACTGAGATACAGCAGTTGATATTCCTTGCTAAAAGTGTTCCGGGATCTCTCATAGAAGATTTTAAAAACTTTTCCTAGTTCTGCAGTGTTTGCATTGGTGCTCTGGTGGTCAAAACTGTAACATTCTTGAAAAGGTTTTTTTTTATTTTAAATAAAAGAGGCACTTTGCAGTAAACAATATTTATACAAGCTAAAGTTTTGTGTGTTCCAGAATTGGTTTAGCTATTGCTTGCTAGATGTTTGTTGTTTATTCGTTTAGTCGTTTCCGACTCTTCGTGACTTCATGGACCAGCCCACGCCAGAGCTTCCTGTCGGTCGTCAACACCCCCAGCTCCCCCAGGGACGAGTTCGTCACCTCTAGAATATCATCCATCCACCTTGCCCTTGGTCGGCCCCTCTTCCTTTTGCCCTCCACTCTCCCTAGCATCAGCATCTTCTCCAGGGTGTCCTGTCTTCTCATTATGTGGCCAAAGTATTTCAGTTTGGCCTTTAATATCATTCCCTCAAGTGAGCAGTCTGGCTTTATTTCCTGGAGGATGGACTGGTTTGATCTTCTTGCAGTCCAAGGCACTCTCAGGATTTTCCTCCAACACCACACTTCCAAAGCATTGATCTTCCTTCTCTCAGCCTTCCTTATGGTCCAGCTCTCGCAGCCATATGTTACTACGGGGAACACCATTGCTTTAACTATGCGGACCTTTGTTGTCAGTGTGATGTCCCTGCTCTTAACTATTTTATTGAGATTTGTCATTGCTCTTCTCCCAAGGATCAAGCGCCTTTTGATCTCCTGGCTGCAGTCAGCATCTGCAGTAATCTTCGCACCTAGAAATACAAAGTCTTTCACTGCCTCTGCGTTTTCTCCCTCTATTTGCCAGTTATCAATCAAGCTGGTTGCCATAATCTTGGTTTTTTTGAGGTTTAGCTGCAAGCCAGCTTTTGCACTTCCTTCTTTTACCTTCATCATAAGGCTCCTCAGTTCCTCTTCGCTTTCAGCCATCAAAGTGGTATCATCTGCATATCTGAGATTGTTAATGGTTCTTCCAGCGATTTTAACTCCAGCCTTGGATTCCTCAAGCCCAGCATGTTGCATGATGTGTTCTGCGTACAAGTTGAATAGGTAGGGTGAGAGTATACAGCCCTGCCATACTCCTTTCCCAATCTTAAACCGGTCCGTTGTTCCGTGGTCTGTTCTTACTGTTGCTACTTGGTCGTTATACAGATTCTTCAGGAGGCAGACAAGATGACTTGGTATCCCCATACCACTAAGTACTTGCCACAATTTGTTATGGTCCGCACAGTCAAAGGCTTTAGAATAATCAATAAAACAGAAATAGATGTTTTTCTGAAACTCCCTGGCTTTTTCCATTATCCAGCGGATATTGGCAATTTGGTCCCTAGTTCCTCTGCCTTTTCTAAACCCAGCTTGTACATCTGGCAATTCTCGCTCCATAAATTGCTGAAGTCTACCTTGCAGGATCTTGAGCATTACCTTACTGGCATGTGAAATGAGTGCCACTGTTCGATAGTTTGAACATTCTTTAGTGTTTCATACTTTTTTGGTATGGGGATATAAGTTGATTTATTCCAGTCTGATGGCCATTCTTGTGTTTTCCAAATTTGCTGGCATATAGCATGCATTACCTTGACAGCATCATCTTGCAAGATTTTGAACAGTTCAGCTGGGATGCCGTTGTCTCCTGCTGCCTTGTTATTAGCAATGCTTCTTAAGGCCCAGTCAACCTCACTCTTCAGGATGTCTGGCTCTAGCTCACTGACCACACCGTCAAAGTTATCCCCGATATTGTTATCCTTCCTATACAGGTCTTCTGTATATTCTTGCCACCGTTTCTTGATCTCTTCTTCTTCTGTTAGGTCCTTGCCATCTTTGTTTTTGAACATACCCATTTTTGCCTGGAATTTACCTCCAATGTTTCTAATTTTCTGGAAGAGGTCTCTTGTCCTTCCTATTCTATTGTCTTCTTCCACTTCCACGCATTGCTTGTTTAAAAATAATTCCTTATCTCTGCTGGCTAACCTCTGGAATTTTGCATTTAATTGGGCATATCTCCCCCTATCGCTGTTGCCTTTTGCTTTCCTTCTTTCTTGGGCTACTTCTAGTGTCTCAGCAGACAGCCATTTTGCCTTCTTGGTTTTCTCTTTCTTTGGGATGTATTTTGTTGCCGCCTCCTGAACAATGTTGCGAACTTCTGTCCAGAGCTCTTCTGGGACCCTATCTACTAAGTCCAGTCCCTTAAATCGATTCTTCACCTCCACTGCATATTCCTGAGGAATATTAGTGAGCTCATATCTAGCTGATCTGTGGGTCTTCCCTAATCTCTTTAGTCTGATCCTAAATTGTGCAAGAAGAAGTTCGTGATCGGAACTACAGTCAGCTCCAGGTCTTGTTTTTACCAACTGTACAGATGTCCGCCACCTTTGGCTGCAAAGGATGTAGTCAATCTGATTTCGGTGTTGTCCATCTGGGGAAGTCCATGTATAAAGCCGTCTGTTAGGTTGTTGGAAGAGAGTGTTTGTTATGCAGAGTGAGTTGTGCTAGATTTAGAAACCAGAATATCCTAAAAGAAATTCTTACTACCTGTAGTGGGCAAGGTGGGGTAGTGATTCTTTTTTTTTTTAACCCTACTAGGAAGGAAATCTACTTAGTATTAGTCCTGTCCTAGCAAAAATCTGCACTGAGGCAGATGAGGTTTTAAAAAGCCAATGAGGGTTTAAAAAAAAACTTTAACTTACAAAAGGCCCAGTGTGCTATGAGAAAGTTTGGCAACCGTTTTTCCTATGATTCTTTTTGTACAAAAATTTGCCAAACTGTACATCCCCCCTCATCCCAGTGGACAATTAAACAGAACAGTTTTTAAAGAATTTGGTTAGCGGTGGAAGCATTTTGAAGTGGAGGATCAGCATCCATACATTTGCAATCCTTATTCCACAGAATGCTTCTGGAGTGCAAGGGACTCAGTGCTACTGTTAGGATATAAAGATGGTAGACAGGTGGAGAGCAGAGCTTCACTTCAAAGTGTAGAAGGTGGATTTGGGGAGAACTGGAACTGATGTGTGGGAAAGATGATTACGTACAAGGATGAAGTGGCACAGTTCAAAGGTACCTTATGGTTTGCCCATAAGGGTGGGCAAAACCACAATTCTGGGGTAGCTGGTGGCTCTTTTTTGTGGTTTCCAGAGTCCTTAGATTGTGTAGCCAAAATTCAAGCCATGTAAGACTGGAAGTCTGCATGTCAAGAGAAACTGGTGAGCCATCAAATGGCAGGAGAAGTGAATGGGAGAAGGTGTCCTAAGATATAGGTACTAAGGGCACCATTAGAAGCAATTCCAATGGGAGCAGCAAAGACAGAAGCAATCAAATATGATGGCCCAGAACATAAACCTGAAAATCAAACTGTAGGATAAACATTAAGGAGTCAACAATGCCAAGTTGTTCATTTAGGCAAAATCAATCAACTGCACAGCTGTTGGATGGAGAAAGCACTTTTGCAAAGAATCTGAAACTAGTTGTTCACAAATAGAATATGTGTCAGTAGTGTGGCTGCAGGAGGAATTTGGATTACTTGTTAACTGTAGAATGGCAGTATATGCAATTAAAGGATATTCTGATTTCATAGTTTGGACCCAAGGCATTACCAGCAGCCAGAGCTCCTAAATTACTACTTAGCATTGAAAATCTGTTTGGATTATTTTAAATTTACTATATTTTTACAGATAACTAAAGTGGATATTGGCAGTTTGCATAAACTTTGGAATAAAGTGTTGGATTAACAAATCAATGGTTAAGAGCTTTCAAGAACATTAAGTATATGTGATCTTAAAATGAGGTTTATCAAACAACAACAAAAAATCCCTCACATTCATTGTAGACCTCAGCAAATGTTTAGAAAAGATTAGCTAGGGTAAAATGATGGAGACAAAACACATACAATATGTGCTAGCCCCACTGTTATTTCATTATGGTTTGGTATCTATAACTTTGTTAATGCAACTTTGGAAAGAGGAATGAGGTGTAATTATATGCTGAAAATTTGGAATCAATATGTGAAGTATAGATTGAATATGATACTGATAGTATGGGAGGAAAGTACCACTGCAGACCTATAGTAATGGTATCTATCAACTTAATGGAAAGCCTGACTAACATTAGCATGGGTGGTTAAGGTTTAATTAAATATTTTTAGAAATTAAGTTGTTTCCTTTATATCTTTTATTTTTTGTCCTTTCCCCTTTCCTTTTCTGTGTTTGGTTTGTTTTGATTTTGATTTTTCTTATTTGTATTTTTGGAAGAAATTTATTTTCACTTGGCTTTCCTGATTTAACAATCTACTTCAAAATGCAAATCAGGTTTAGTAATTACCCTGGCAGTAAGGATGCAAACTTCAGCAAAGGATCGTTACCTTGTCATGGTGCTGGAGCTTGAGCACCTCAATGATGCCATGAGCTAAACCGTGAAGGGCCACCCAAGACGGGAAGGTCATGACAGAGAGGTCAGACTAAATGCGATCCCTGGGGAAGGTAATGGCAACCCACCCCAGTATTCTTGCCGTGAAAACTCAATGGATCAGTACAACCAGAGATATGTCGGTATACCATCGGAAGATGAGACCCCCAGGACGGAAGATGGTCAAAATGCTACTGGGGAGGAACAGAGGATGAGTTCAACTAGCCCCAGACGTGATGACGCAGCTAGTTCAAAGCCGAAAGGACGGCTAGCGGCCGACGGTGCTGGTGGTGAATGGCGAATCCGATGTTCTAAGGATCAACACACCACTGGAACCTGGATGTAAGATCTATGAGCCAGGGCAAATTGGATGTGCTTATTGGTGAGATGTCAAGATTAAAGATAGACATTCTGGGTGTCAGTGAACTGAAATGGACTGGAATGGGCCACTTCACATGAAACGACCACCAGATCTACTACTGTGGAGAAGAGGACCACAGAAGAAATGGAGTAGCCTTCATAATTAATAGTAAAGTGGCTAAAGCAGTGCTTGGATACAATCCAAAAAATGATAGAATGATCTCAATTTGAATTCAGGGCAAGCCATCTAACATCACAGTGATCCAAATATACGCCCCAACCACAGATGCTGAAGAAGCTGAAGTAGAGCAGTTCTATGAGGATCTGCAGCACCTACTGGACAACACGCCTAAAAGAGATGTTATTTTCATCACAGGAGACTGGAATGCTAAGGTGGGCAGTCAAATGACACCTGGAATTACAGGTAAGCATGGCCTGGGTGAACAAAACGAAGTAGGACATAGGCTGATAGAATTTTCCCAAGACAATTCACTCTGCATAACAAACACTCTCTTCCAGCAACCTAACAGACGGCTTTATACATGGACTTCCCCAGATGGACAACACCGAAATCAGATTGACTACATCCTTTGCAGCCAAAGGTGGCGGACATCTATACAGTCGGTAAAAACAAGACCTGGAGCTGACTGTAGTTCCGATCACGAACTTCTTCTTGCACAATTTAGGATCAGACTAAAGAGATTAGGGAAGACCCACAGATCAGCTAGATATGAGCTCACTAATATCCCTAAGGAATATGCAGTGGAGGTGAAGAATCGATTTAAGGGACTGGACTTAGTAGATAGGGTCCCAGAAGAACTATGGGCAGAAGTCCGCAACATTGTTCAAGAGGCGGCAACAAAATACATCCGAAAGAAAGAGAAAACCAAGAAGGCAAAATGGCTGTCTGCTGAGACACTAGAAGTAGCTCAAGAAAGAAGGAAAGCAAAAGGCAACAGCGATAGGGGGAGATATGCCCAATTAAATGCAAAATTCCAGAGGTTAGCCAGCAGAGATAAGGAATTATTTTTAAACAAGCAATGCGCAGAAGTGGAAGAAGACAATAGAATAGGAAGGACAAGAGACCTCTTCCAGAAAATTAGAAACATCGGAAATTCCAGGCAAAAATGGGTATGATCAAAAACAAAGATGGCAAGGACCTAACAGAAGAAGAAGAGATCAAGAAAAGGTGGCAAGAATATACAGAAGACCTGTATAGGAAGGATAACAATATTGGGGATAGCTTTGACGGTGTGTTCAGTGAGCTAGAGCCAGACATCCTGAAGAGTGAGGTTGACTGGGCCTTAAGAAGCATTGCTAATAACAAGGCAGCAGGAGATGACGGCATCCCAGCTGAACTGTTCAAAATCTTGCAAGATGATGCTGTCAAGGTAATGCATGCTATATGCCAGCAAATTTGGAAAACACAAGAATGGCCATCAGATTGGAAAAAATCAACTTATATCCCCATACCAAAAAAGGTAAACACTAAAGAATGTTCAAACTATCGAACAGTGGCACTCATTTCACATGCCAGTAAGGTAATGCTCAAGATCCTGCAAGGTAGACTTCAGCAATTCATGGAGCGAGAATTGCCAGATGTACAAGCTAGGTTTAGAAAAGGCAGAGGAACTAGGGACCAAATTGCCAATATCCGCTGGATAATGGAAAAAGCCAGGGAGTTTCAGAAAAACATCTATTTCTGTTTTATCGACTATTCTAAAGTCTTTGACTGTGTGGACCATAACAAACTGTGGCAAGTTCTTAGTGGTATGGGGATACCAAGTCATCTTGTCTGCCTCCTGAAGAATCTGTATAACGACCAAGTAGCAACAGTAAGAACAGACCACGGAACAACAGACTGGTTTAAGATTGGGAAAGGAGTATGGCAGGGCTGTATACTCTCACCCTACCTATTCAACTTGTACGCAGAACACATCATGCAACATGCTGGGCTTGAGGAATCCAAGGCTGGAGTTAAAATCGCTGGAAGAAACATTAACAATCTCAGATATTCAGATGATACCACTTTGATGGCTGAAAGCGAAGAGGAACTGAGGAGCCTTATGATGAAGGTGAAAGAAGAAAGTGCAAAAGCTGGCTTGCAGCTAAACCTCAAAAAAACCAAGATTATGGCAACCAGCTTGATTGATAACTGGCAAATAGAGGGAGAAAACGTAGAAGCAGTGAAAGACTTTGTATTTCTAGGTGTGAAGTTTACTGCAGATGCTGACTGCAGTCAGGAAATCAGAAGACGCTTAATCCTTGGGAGAAGAGCAATGACAAATCTCGATAAAATAGTTAAGAGCAGAGACATCACACTGACAACAAAGGTCCACATAGTTAAAGCAATGGTGTTCCCCGTAGTAACATATGGCTGTGAGAGCTGGACCATAAAGAAGGCTGAAAGAAGGAAGATCGATGCTTTGGAACTGTGGTGTTGGAGGGAAATTCTGAGAGTGCCTTGGACTGCAAGAAGATCAAACCAGTCCATCCTCCAGGAAATAAAGCCAGACTGCTCACTTGAGGGAATGATATTAAAGGCCAAACTGAAATACTCTGGCCACATAATGAGAAGACAGGACACCCTGGAGAAGGTGCTGATGCTAGGGAGAGTGGAGGGCAAAAGGAAGAGGGGCCGACCAAGGGCAAGGTGGATGGATGATATTCTAGAGGTGACGAACTCGTCCCTGTGGGAGCTGGGGGTGTTGACGACTGACAGGAAGCTCTGGCGTGGGCTGGTCCATGAAGTCACAAAGAGTCGGAAGCGACTAAACGAATAAACAACAACAACAAAAGGATGCAAAGGGGGAAATATCTACAGAAGATGAGGTTTTATTATCATGGGGCTTTTTATCTAATATTTATTGAACAGGAGACATAGTGTTGATAACCTGTCTGTACATGATACCTACTGTGCGATCAAATAAGCTGCTAAAGCACCTGATTCTTGGGGAAAATGTAATGTATGCCATTTGTGTGCTAAAATAAAATAAAGGACATTCTGGGAAAACACATTGTCCAGAGCTGCATGTCCCATTCCTCTAATGAGATGATATCAAGCAACAACACAGAAGTTTAGGAAAAATGCATACACACACACAGGGAAAGAGAGAGAGCGCGAGAGAGCAGAAGGCTCATCAAGGTCGATCCTTTTGTTCTGAAGGATCAACAGGTTGAACTGAATTTTTAAAAATAGCAAGTGAGATTCAAACATCATAGTAAGCTTGATGTTATTTATATTCATCATATTAGCTTCTTTTTATGCCACACTATCCTACCAAGAATCTTCATTGATACCACAGCATAGGGCACTTTCCTCAACAGGGCACCACCAAAATCATCCATGATGGCAGAGAAGGGCTAGCTTTGCAATATACATAGAAGTTATCAAAATACTATAGGAGGAGGGTTGGCAAAGTACTGTAGATTGGCTGGCTAGTTGGGGAGATGACCCAAAGCCATCAGTGGCTGGGGAGGGTTACCAGATGTCCTTATGAAAAAGTAATTTCATATACATGTAGGCCTAAGGTATGGTATGGTATGGTATGGTGTATGGTGTATGGTGTATGGTGTATGGTGTATGGTGTATGGTGTATGGTGTATGGTGTATGGTGTATGGTATGGTATGGTATGGTATGGTATGGTATGGTATGGTATGGTATGGTATGGTATGGTATGGTATGGTATGGTATGGTATGGTATGGTATGGTATGGTATGGTATGGTATGGTATGGTATGGTATGGTATGGTATGGTATGGTATGGTATGGTATGGTATGGTATGGTATGGTATGGTATGGTATGGTATGGTATGGTATGGTATGGTATGGTATGGTATGGTATTTTTTGCAGTTTTTCTCTGTAATTTTTGTCATGGATGCCAAGAAGGTTAAAAAAATTAGTGTGTCTTGCTTTCCCCCCATTTGTCCTCCTTTCCAATTGTCTGTGTCCTCCTTTGCCTGTTCAGCTATCTGGTAACCCTAGGGAGGGGTGGTCTTTGCTTCTGCTTTTCCAGCTGGTGGAATTTTCACAGCTGTCACTACATGGACAGTTTAAAAATGAGTTTATATTAGTCTGTGGTCCAGGACTTTGTGTCATGTCACAGCTGGTAAACAATAACAAAGATAGTAAGGAGGAAAACCTCCATTCTGGAAAGACCACAAACAAGTGAGTTTTTAAAATATGGAAAGTAACATGGAGGCAAATATTTCAGAGATAATTGGTAGCTACATACTCATAAACCATTACAAATATGCAGGGAGCAGAAGGGCAAAGTTGAAGTTGTACCAATATCACACTGCCCTCATTCACCCCACCCCACACACGTAGAGACACACTCAAATTCTACCTCCTGGCAGAATTCTTTTGCCGGTGGACAAAATAATAAGTAAGGGGAATAATTCTTTTTGCGTACTTTCTTTCCCAGCACAGATGAACTTCTGCCTTTCTACTAAATGTTGGTTCAGAAAGGTGTTAAATACCCAGTTTTAAGGAAATGGTTACCTGGGGAAAGGCACCCCTGCACACTCAATTCAGAAGGAAAAATTAGGATTGGTGGGGTAAATGAAGTTAAAGCCCCCCACCAGTGATCATTAGGGGGGAAGATCTTGGACACTAGAAGGGAGAGAGAGAAGTCCTGATGAAGATGGCTGACTGTGGGAGAAAATAGCATTGTAGTGCACTGACATTGTTGCAAAAGGTATGGCTAAAATATCTTCCTCATCTGAGTAGCCTCCTCCAGTGACACTGCAGCCCTACTCAGTATCAGGGGGGCAATGGAGAGAAAGGAAATGAAAGAATGTGCATGAAATGTGTATGTGAACGAGAAAGAGTGCATGCCTGGGTGAGTACTATGTGCTCCCCACCCATCAGCTCCATCCAAGCCAGCCACTGACATCAAAGAGTAATCTCAGTGGCGGACCGACATGTTTGGGGCCCTGAAACTTTAACTGTTACGTGGGCCTCTTCGCAACCAGCAACGAGGTCTCAGTAAACACGGTTATCTTCTTCAATGGGGTTGTTCCATGACAAGCCTAAGATAAATAATTTTAATAAAAGTTTTAATTTCTGTAATAAATGTTAATAGTGTTTTAAATTATTTATAATTATTTTATATTAGATATATTTAGAATGAAACATACTTAATTTGAACATTTTTTTTTGTTTATGGCTAAGCTACACAATACTTTAATAACCTTTTAATTTTTATTTTAACTATTGTTTTGTATTGAATTACACTATATTATTAATATTACTATTTTTTGAAAACCCCTTCTCATACAGTAGACCCAAACTGTTTAAGCAATGTGGACTAAAGTCGCTTCTGGGGCCCCTCTGGGATTAGGGGCCCTGAAGCTTAAGCTTCATTAGTTTCATCATAGATCCGGCCCTGGTCATTGTTAGGGTCAGCATCAGCATCTGACGGCCTGGCTGGCTGCTTCAGATTCCTCACAGGGTCTTCAACCCTGTAAAATCTCCCATCCCCACCTACCCCTTCTCAGTAACTCACCAGAAATAGTGACAGATGGTGTCTCTGGTAGCTGCAGAAGCAGAAAGAGACTTCCTTATTTTGAAAGAAACCTAGAAAATTGCATCATTCTGGAACGTCCTGAGAGAGAAATAGCTACATCCAATGGGCACTGGGCATTCCCACAATGCCTTAGAACAATATTAAGTTTGGGGCATTGTGGGGAAAAAATGCCCTCTGTCAAGGGGAGCTCCTAATATCTGCTTCCCTGCCATGCCACAAGCACTAACAGAAAATAAGGAAAATTAGGGAGCAGAAAGTGAACCAACATCCAAGGACAAAGGTGACTACCAGGATAAACAAAACGCTGATGAATAAAATCAGAAACAAGCCCTTACAAAAAAATAGCAGTGTTCTCAGCATGAACTCAGACAGAATCCAAGGGGAGGGGGGTCTTCTTATAGACCCCTTATTATCCTGACTGTATAATGTTTTTCTCTCTTTATGCAGATAAAGAATAAAATCAGTTATGTCCTGGGACCATACCTTGCAGTGGTTTCATTTGCGCAGTGAGGTAACAGGCCCACTCACAGTTCTGTTTGACATCTCCCCTTTTGCCAGGCTGGGCCTCTGCACTGCTTCTGCCTACCTAGTGAGCAAATAGTAAGTTCCAGTTGAACGTGCTTCCAAGCCGCTCACCTTTCACCAGGAACAGTGGCGCATGTACTGTCCCTGCCCGGTGCATAAACATTCTGTAGAGTCTCGTGTATTATCAGCCCCTCACCTTTGAATTCTGCATAATGGGAGGTTAGAGTCTAGAGTTTCTTAAGTTTAGTTCATCATAGCTGTTAATGCAGAACAGAGCCTACGGAGGGGGCATGGGAGAAAGGAAACCACTGCTTTTTTTCTGTATGGTGGACCCATCATTGGAACTGCTGATTTTTCCATATTAAGTGATTTTTTAAAAATGGCTAGGAATTTTATTTATTGTTATTACATGTTTTTATCCTTCTAGCTCTGGATTTTTAGGAATAACAGACTTTGCTTTTTTTTTTTTTATTATTCCACTGTTGTGGAATAGTATGATTAGACTGGTGTTAATTGACTGAATTAACTAACTGTTGTAATTGTTAACTAACCTGGGCAAGATATAAATATTTATTTATTCAAGTGATTTAGTGTGGGGGGGGGTTACCTTGACCCCCCCCCCCTATTCTATGACAAAAAGATAACAAGGGTTAGAAAACCAAAAACAGAACAGGTGAAATATATCCAACATGGTACACTATATACTGCAGCAGGTGAAGCTTGTAAGGGGAACAAAAGTGCCATTCATTGCTAAAAGCGTAGTATTGACAGTTTAATTTTTACTAGTCATCTAAGTTCCTGGTGAGGTATATGAGAACCAGAGTGCCATAACAAAGAAGTCCTGCTTTGTCCTTGTCTTCAGTCTTAACCCTCTAGAAGATAAGGCATATAACAGCAAGGGTAGCCACAAGAGGTGGGAAGCAAGAGGGAAAGATGATGAGGGATGTGTGCCAGTGTCATCGTGCAAATGCCTTGACTTATGACTTAGGGACTTGTTTCAGACATCAGTGCACAAGTACATAATAGTGGCATTTGTGTGATGATATCACCACACACATGTCATCATGTTGGAGTTGTCATGGTTTGCTGCAGAAGGACTTCAAACACACTCTGAATTCTGCCTCATATATGATACAAGTAAACATTGTTTTCTTTTTCCATATGCTGTTCAAACACTTTTTGTTTCTTTGTATGAATGAGTCTTTGAATTGTATCAGGATCTTGCTAACTCTTGCTTCTCCCCTCCACCATAATATATAATAATCACACATCTTTTCATTGGTTTCTCATGTTAACTAGCTTGTGGATTTCTATATTAAGAATTAAACATTGTTAACCTTGCCCTCTGTCCTTAATATTATATTTTCTTATTTTGTCCACATTCCTGATTTGGTTCTATTAGTTTCAGTTCAAGAATCTTTGCTTGCAGAGGCTGACTGCTACATCAGATGGCCATAGCTGACTGTTTTAAACAGTCAATACCTACTTCCCAGCACCTCCCTCTAGTCTGTCCTCAGTGTGAAATGGAAAAGCTATTACATTTTGGCAGGCTGGAAAGATGTTTGGTTATGTTGCTAAAACGATCAGCTCTTTGGGAAGCAGTTATTGCAAACATAGGCCTAGATCTCAGAGCCAAAATAGATTAAAAAAAAAAAAGCATTAATCCATGGTCAGATCTCCTGTCCTTTTCATTTTTGGAGCCAAATGAAGGATTTGTATTTGGATGGTGGCCTCACTGGGAAGGAGGATTAACTCTCTGACCTCTGCAGAATTTTGCCAAGAAGTATCTCTTCCCTATATTTACCATATTAGTGAAAAATTATGAGTACCTAGGTGACTCATAAATCCTACAGTTCTAGGATTGCTTACAGCACCAGCCAAATTGTGGTTTCTAAATCAATTTTGTGTAAGTAAAAGTTTCACACAGCTTTCTCAGCCTATAGCCAGTTTGTTCAAGGCCAGAGGAAGTGACCACAATTCCTAACGATTCCTGGTCTTCCCAGGAAACATAATATAGCGAGATTACACAAAGCTGTGGCTCTTTCATGTTTTTACAAGGAAGGACCCATTTTTATATGAAAAATGGGATGAAGGAAATTGGATAAACCCTTAACTTGGCAGTCCCAATCCACATCATCCCTGCTCTTTGTTGAAGGGAGAGGCAAATTAGTCTATTACTGATCCACATCAAATCTATTTATTTATTTATTTTCTATCCCGCCTTTATTATTTTTATAAATAACTCAAGGCAGCAAATGTATCTAATATTCCTTCCTCCTCCTATTTTCCCTCCAACAACAACCCTGTGAGGTGAGTTGGTCTGAGAGAGAGAGACTGGCCCAAGGTCACCCAGCCGTCTTTCATGCCTAAGGCGGGACTAGAACTCTCAGTCTCCTGGTTTCTAGCCTGTTGCCTTAACTACTAGACCAAACTGGGTCTCTTTTTTTGTATGTGTTCATTCATTTGTCCATTCTCCCTTAATGTGCTTGTTTTTTAAAAAATCCCTATGATTGTGTATTTTTATATTTGAATGTTTATTTTTTAAAGTATAGATGTCAGGCATTTTTTAATCTCAAGCATGTATTTTTTAAAAATCTTTTTGGTCCATCATTTGAACCAGGATCATTACAGTATGAAGAAAAGGTGCACATCCCTTCAATTTGCATCAGAAACTGCAAATATCACATTCTTAAAGCATCTTGACTTGCTTGTTGTTTTTTCCCATTAATGAGACCCACATGATTGGAAGCTGCTCCAGTGAGATACAGAAATACAGTTTCCCAGCTCATAGGAAGCAAGCTATACAAGGAAAGGATCCAAGCTAACTTACTGATTTTTAATTCAAATATATTTATTGGGGGAGGGGGGGAAAGGATATGGATGAGTATTCAGTCACCAGAGACCGTTTGCATAGTCAGAAATGATACCATTCATAGGATACAGCCTTAGCGTCTCAGTCAGAACTGAGTTTGAGGGATTAAGCCAGGGGCATGCTAGAATGCACTGGCAGGACCTTACTACATTTTGGGTGGCCCTTGTTTAAAACAAACAGCTTGATAAAATTTAACATTGTGACCATGGCAGGTGGCGAGGCAATGCAGAGAGGAGTGTCAAAGAAGGATCCCCTCACAGCAGCCTGGCCGCTTTGGCACAGGTGAAGGAAGTAAGACAGGTACCACTCATGCTGCAACTCAGTCGGGGTGAGGGAGGCCAGGTGAGAGTGTTTGAAGAAGATCCAAGAGAAGGGGGCTCACTCATTATTACCAGGCAGCATTAATCACTTCCATCTCTCTGGAATAATTCAGTTCCAGCTGAACAGCAGGAAAGAGAAAATGAGAGAAATAGGATGATTTCCAGACCACCAAGTAAAGACTTTCCTCACTCCTCCTCCCCTCACTGTCTGTGACTGCAGGGCCCCTTGATAACAAATTGGCAGTGCACCCCTGGACTAATCCATGTCACAGAAAAATGCTTGGAGGGATGACTGGCAGCAGGTGAGTGTGAAGGATGATGATGGAATTAGAATCAGATGGGTAGGTTAGAAGGGATGGAGTGAGACAAATAAGAGAAGAATTAGAGGAGTTGTGTGGGGGGAGAGAGAGAGAAAGGAGGGAGAAATATAAGACTGATGATTTAAAAATGAGGAGTTAGTAAGGTTAGTTTTGGATATTAAAACTAATCTTCCTTGTGTTTTATCAAATAACAATTTGTTCTGGATGTTATATTCCACAACTAAAACATGTTTACTGATAAAATTACCAGTGTTCTGGTCTGGATGGATTTGGATAACATATCTCAACTCATGCTCTGACCTTGTTTTGCTCTGCTAAACATGTAAAAAAGCAAGCTGCAATGCTCTTTGTAAACCAACTAAGTGGTAGCAACAGTTCATTGGGATAGATTAGTGCAGGAAGTCTGCACTCAGTGGATAAGTGACTTTCTGAATAACTTTGGAATGGACTCCTACACTGTCTTGATCTTAGGCAAAAGGCCAAGAAGCAATGAAACGGACCCCTGGAACTTCATAACTCACTCCTATAATGAACAGTTAGAATGAAATTGACTTAGATATAAACCATTTTAATTGATGAGATTTATCACATTAGAACTTCATACAATTCTGGACATAGAATTATTTACAAAGCTCTGCTAGATGCAGACAGTGGAGGAGAAGAAAAGTAGATTTTGCATGGCTCTTGTTGGTTTGTTTAAAAGATAGAATGGCTGGTCTAAGACTTCCCTTGGATCAGTGACATAGTTGTTAGCTGAAGAACTCCTGCCACATTTGGTGCCCAATTCCATCACACAAGCTTTGGGAGTACTCCAAGATGCAGATTTCTCAGCTCCAGGCAAGGAGTTAATAAAGAAACAATATCAGATTCTATCTTCCAAAGACAGACCTCTTCCCTAGGGACCGTAGGATTGCATGTAAAGTAAAATTTGTTGTTGTTTATTTGTTTAGTCGCTTCCGACTCTTCGTGACTTCATGGACCAGCCCACGCCAGAGCTTCCTGTCGGTCGTCAACACCCCCAGCTCCCCCAGGGACGAGTCCGTCACCTCTAGAATATCATCCATCCACCTTGCCCTTGGTCGGCCCCTCTTCCTTTTGCCCTCCACTCTCCCTAGCATCAGCATCTTCTCCAGGGTGTCCTGTCTTCTCATTATGTGGCCAAAGTATTTCAGTTTTGCCTTTAATATCATTCCCTCAAGTGAGCAGTCTGGCTTTATTTCCTGGAGGATGGACTGGTTTGATCTTCTTGCAGTCCAAGGCACTCTCAGAATTTTCCTCCAACACCACAGTTCAAAAGCATCTATCTTCCTTCTCTCAGCCTTCCTTATGGTCCAGCTCTCGCAGCCATATGTTACTGTTAAGGTTTCCCTACTAACAGATTAAGCTACTATTATACCTAATCATTTGGCCGGGTGAAAGGTTGCAAGTGATTGTCTCCTCTCACGTGCTTCATGCAAAATAGCCTGGGGGGAGGAATCCTGCCCGGACTTGTTCTTCACTTTTTTTTTTTTTTCTCTCTGCTGGAAATGTAGCTCAGCAAGGCTTGCTCCAAACGGAGCTAAGTCCTTTAAATGTTTTGCTTTTGTTTTTGTTTTCTGTAAATAAATTATTTTTATAGAAATGCTTGGTGTGTGACTTTTTTGACCTCTCCTGGGCTAAAGGCTTTCCAAGCATTCTGCAACAGGTTATGTGCCCAGTAAACAACGCAGTAAAACCCAGAGAGAAAAGAGAGGTCAGCTCCACACCTCGTGCACAATTTAAAGGCAGGTAGCAAAGACCTGTGAAGATTTTCTTTGGAGCCACCTGGAGATTTTCCAGCAACTGCCGGTCTGCAGGACAAAGAAGCTAGCTGAGGTGACTTGCAAAAGAAGGAAGAAGCCATGGCTACCTCCCAGCCCTCAGCGATGCCTCTGGAGCGCCTATCAGAGACCAACTATTTCAATTGGGCCCTGAAGATGGAGATGTATCTTCGCAGAGAGAATCTTTGGCTGCCAATTGGTGAGCAAACCCCCCAAAATCCCAATGCTGAATGGCTGAGACAGGATGAGCGGGCTAGAGCCACCATTATCTTGGGAGTTGAGGACAATCAGCTAGTCCACGTGCGAGGCATGCAGTCTGCAAAGCAACTTTGGGACGCTTTGAGAGACTTATATGTAAAGGCAACAGCAGGGAGTAAAGTTACTCTGACGAAAAAGCTGTACAGAGCCTACCTTGCAGAAGGAGAAAGCCTTCCTGAGCACCTGCATTTTATTCAGCAGCTGTATGTTGAGTTGCAGGAGAGAGGAATGGAATTTACACCTCTCACAAAATCCTATATCCTCCTGTCCTCACTGAATGAAACGTGGGACACGCTGATTTGTACCCTGGAGGCTATGCCTGAAGCAGACCTCACCCCATCGTATGTTACACAGCGCTTACTCGCTGAATGGGAGAAGAGAGAGGAAAGATCCCCCCCCATCTCTTCTGGAAAGCTGCAAGACCAGAAAATGAGGGAAAAGAAGGGAAAGGAACCTGAGGCCACAGCACTAGCCAGCCAGCGATGCTTCACTTGTGGTTCAGCTGGACATTTGCAAAGAGACTGTGCCATGAGACCCAAGAGTAGAAAGACAGAGCAGAAGAACACAAGGGCAACACAGAAGAAGGCTCTTCAGACAACCCAAATTGCACAGGTTGCTGAGAAGGGTAATTCTGATGTATGGGTGTTAGATTCTGGGGCCAGTTGTCATTTATGTAATTGTAAAAGCTCTTTTGTGTCACTGTCTAAAACTGAAAGACAAAGTGTATCTTTGGCTGATGGGTCTGTCACCAAAATTATGGGACAAGGTGACTTGTATTTATCCTGCTTAGGAGAAACTGTAAAAGGTGTGTTGTATGTGCCAAATTTACAATCAAACCTTTTATCTGTGGCACAATTGGCTGCAACAGGGTATATCATAACATTTAAGAAAAATGGTTGTGAGATACGTAAAAATGGGAAATTGTGTGCTACTGGTATGTTAAAAGACTCCTTGTACATAGTGCAAAATGCAAGGAAGCCAAGCTGCAAGGCTACAGTTGGCAACACTCCATATCATGACCAATGTGTACACCTGATGCACAGGAGATTTGGTCATGCTAATATCAAGTATATAGCACAAATGCCACAGCTGTGTGCTGACCTAAAGATAAAACCCTGTGACAAATACTTGGACTGTGTAGTTTGCAAAGAATGCAAAACACTAAAAGCTCCTGTGAGTAAGCACAGTGACAGAGTTACAACTAGACCTTTGGAAATTGTACACTCTGACATTATTGGTCCTTTTGCTCCAAGTCTTGGACAAGCAAGGTATGCAATGACCATCATTGATGATTTCTCAAGATACACATTTATCTACATCTTAAAACATAAAGATGAGGCATTTGAGAAATTTAAAAGTTTTGTGACATGGGCAAATGGAAAATTCCCTAGGCCTGTATCTGCACTCCAATGTGATAGAGGAGGAGAATACCTTTCTCACAAATTCAGAAGGTTCCTAGTGGAAAAAGGGATAGAACAAATTCTTTCTAACCCGTACACCCCTCAGCAAAATGGTGTTGCTGAAAGAAAGGGCAGAACCTTGCAAAATGCGATGGAATGCATGTTAAAAGATTCACGATTATGTTTTAAGTTCTGGGGAGAAGCTTTATCGACTGCTTGTTATGTTCAGAACAGGTTGTATAACTCTATGATTCAGGACACTCCATTCCATTTGTTTTATGGTGTGAAACCAAAGGTAAGCCATCTTAGAGTGTTTGGTAGCACTGCATGGGTTCACATTCCAAAACAGCAGAGAAGGAAAGGAGGCCCCACAACAAAGAAAGCCATCTTTGTTGGCTATGAACAAAGCCAGAGGAGCTACAGGTTCATAATAGGAGAGAAATTAATAATTAGCAAAAGCGCTTCTTTTGCTGAACAAAACTGGGGGAGATTAAATTCTAGCTCTCCAGTTGAACTGACCACCACAAGAGAACAGCAAGGACTTGCTGATGGTGATCTTTTGCCTGATGAGGACATTAAGCCAGAAAAGCAAACTGAAGATCTGTCTGATGAGGCAGATGCTTCTCAGGAAAGTGATAGGAGTCAAAGTTTAAGCCCTGTATTACCTCGCAGATCTCAGAGGAGTAATAAAGGCGTTCCTCCATCACGTTTTCAGGCTGAAACAGTAAAGGCTTTTCACATATTCACAGAACCTGAGTCTCTAGAACAAGTGAATGCTTTACCACCTGAGATTGCACAAAATTGGCATTCTGCCATGCAACAGGAATTAGCATCCTTGAAAGAAAATAAAACATGGAAACTGGTAAATCTACCTCCCAATGAACGCTGTCTGGGTTGTAGGTGGGTTTTCAAACTGAAAAGGGATGCTGATGGCAAAATCCAAAAATATAAAGCAAGGTTGGTTGCAAAAGGGTTCACTCAAAGGAAAGATTTAGACTTTGACAAGACTTTTGCACCAGTTACTAAAGGTGAATCAATTAGATTACTGTTAAAAGTTGCTGCACTCAAGGGAATGTCAGTTAACCACTATGACATTCAAACTGCATTTCTCTATGGTGATTTAGACCACAGATTATACATGCAGCAACCCCCTGGCTATGAAAAAGGGGAGAATCTAGTCTGTGAACTGCAGAAGTCAATCTATGGGTTAAAACAAGCTGCTAGATCCTGGAACCAAAAAGTAGATGAAAAACTGCAGAATTTTGGTTTTGAAAAAGGAAAAGCAGATCCCTGTGTATATATGAAGAAGGACAAACAAGGCTGTATGTATCTGTGCATTTATGTTGATGATTTGCTGCTAATCACATCAACAGAAAAACAGGCTTGATTTTGAAGCCTGCATGAAAAGCCATTTCACATTAAGAAGCCTTGGAATTATAATAACCTAGGTTTGGAAAAACACAGGAAGAAAAATGGTAACTTTCTGTTAAACCAAAGGGGAGATAATGGTAATGTGAATGGAAAGACATATAAAGTCAGAGAAGATTGGTTTGCATCTTAATCTGTAGTGTAAAAAGGGGAGTGTTAAGGTTTCCCTACTAACAGATTAAGCTACTATTATACCTAATCATTTGGCCGGGTGAAAGGTTGCAAGTGATTGTCTCCTCTCACGTGCTTCATGCAAAATAGCCTGGGGGGAGGAATCCTGCCCGGACTTGTTCTTCGCTTCTTTTTTTTTTTTTTCTCTCTGCTGGAAATGTAGCTCAGCAAGGCTTGCTCCAAACGGAGCTAAGTACTTTAAATGTTTTGCTTTTGTTTTTGTTTTCTGTAAATAAATTATTTTTATAGAAATGCTTGGTGTGTGACTTTTTTGACCTCTCCTGGGCTAAAGGCTTTCCAAGCATTCTGCAACAGTTACTACGGGGAACACCATTGCTTTAACTATGCGGACCTTTGTTGTCAGTGTGATGTCTCTGCTCTTAACTATTTTATCGAGATTTGTCAAAGTAAAATAGTACATGTAAATACATTGCTTATTAAGAAGGTGATTATATATTGGAGAATGTCCAGTTAAATTTCAGCCCATGAATGTGCTTTAGTGCAAACAGCCAATGAATTCATACATTTCCATTAATCCACTGGAAACCTTGTGAAAGAATCACTCTAATAAATTTTTGAAATTGTAAAGCCTTTCTGTTGTACCAAATATTCAACGCACAGTTATTACAAATTTTAAAACTATTGATTGTTCATGGACTAGAAAGCCAAAAGATTTTGATGGAGCAGAGCTGAAGAAAAAAGCAAAGGAAATGATGAGAGAGATGAATGAGAAAATCAATGGAAATATTTTGGACTGCACGAACTTATAACTAAAGTTAATACTCCCTATTTGTTAAGTATAAATGAGAAACCGCACTTTGGTTATCAAAAGGGACTTGTACAAAGCCTAAAACGAATGTGTAGAAGGGCATTAGATATTTTGAGAATCCTCTTTAGAAGGAAGTCAGCTTAAACAAAGTAATTGAGTATCACATAACCCAATTCACACTCAGCTGTTGGATATAAGTTTACTAAATTAATCGTATGCCAATATAATGTGGCCTTTGATCACATTATTCCTGGAAGTGAAATTTGTAATGGACAAAAATAATTGATTAAAAGTTCAAGATATTTTACAAGGACGTGGGCCATCTGCTATATTTCAGGGGAATAATCTGTATCCCATTCATGTCAATTCCTATAAAACTAATTGAAAAGCAATGTAAGTTACATGTCAACAAACAACATTTGTTGGGAAAGGAAGCCAGTTCATTAACCTTCACAGTCCTTTCTGTTATCATAGGGCTCTTTCTCATGGTTATACATCTATTCAAAAGAGAAGGATATGTAACTTATGAAGAGAATGCAGTGCTGTAAAGGATTAATATTAAGGATGTGCAGATCTGATCTATGTTAATGTTAATCAACATGAATTATTCTGTTACAACAATTCTGACCTTTTTTTAGTCATGAAAAAGTCACATTTATTGTAAATAATTTACCCTAATTTCTGTGCAACTATCCACATTTTTTCAACGTAACCATTCCTAGCTTTTTTTGTGCGTGTGTACAACTTTCCCAAAATATGTTGCAGGTATTAGAGTAGAGATTGGACAGTCATCTCTTATGGATGCTTTAATAATGGTGTGTGTGTGTGTGTGTGTGTGTCTTGGAGCTTGGCCCTTTCCCCATTCTGTTTAATATCAATGTGAAATTGCTTGGGGAGGTCATGATACCAGCTACCCATCTCTACTCAGGCCAAACCACAGGGTCCTGGTCCAGCGCTTGGAAGTTGTGAGAGTCTGGATGGAGTGGAGGAGCTGAGATTGAATTCCAGCAAGATGGAGTTGCTGTTTGTGCAGAAGTGCTCTGGTTCCAGAATATCTCCATCTTTAGTTCTAGACTGGGTGGCACTGTTCGTTTATTTATTTACATGTCATATTTGTATAGCCACCCTTCTCACAAAAGAGTGACTCTGGGTGGCGAACAACACTTAGTTACGAAAAAACCAATAAATAAATATAAAACAGTCATAATTAAAACTATAAAAAACTATTGAAAAGCACACAAAACAAGAAAGGTTGATGTTAACTGTAGTGAGGGAGCCATCACACAATCTTCCCGGTCCCCTGGAAACCCCAGGCTTGATCACATAGCTGGGTCTTGAGGGACTTGTGGAATGTTAAGTGGGATGGGGCTAACCTCACTTCCGGGGGAAGAAGATTCCACAAGGCGGGTGCCACAGCAGAGAAGGCCCACCTCCTGGGACCCCCCAAGTGTAATTCCCTGACAGACAGGACCCACAGCATGCCTCCTCTGCCAGATCTGGTGGGATGGGCAGATGTAATCGGGGAGAGGCGGTCCCTCAGATAACCCAGCCCCATGCCATGAACGGCTTTAAAGGTCAAAACCAGCACCTTGAATTGGACCTAGAAGCAAACTAGCAACCAATGCAGTTCGCAGAGGTGTAACGTGTACCATTCTAGGGGCACACGTAATTTGCCCTGCTGCATTTTCACCATCTGAAGCTTCCAGATACTCTTCAGGAGCAGCCCCATGTAGAGTGCATTACAGAAATCCAAACAGGAGGTGACTAGGGCATGAATGACAGCAAGTATGTAATCTAGGAATCCTCTCAGACTTGTAGCTCCAAGGGCTGTAAGAGCAGATTTTCTGACTGGGCCTAAGAGACAAGCTGTCTGCCCTAAAGTCTTGGTAGAACTGGAACTGTGTCAATCTAAACCTATTATAACTTAGTTCAGATACCTAGTTCCAAAAGTACTTATTTTGGTGTATTTTATTAAAATAAGAAGTCCTTTGCTCATTGTTATTCCAGTGTTAGTTTGTACTAGCATCACTCCAAAATTGCTTGGGTATAGTCATCCTGTTAAAAAGGGGGAACGGAGACATTTATTTAAAAACTTAGACCTGGGGAAAAGGAATGTCCTGTTCTGCCTATCCAGATACCAGGTAAAAGGAAGGGGATATCTCCCCACTCAAGAACAGCAGTTGTAGCTTAACCATGTGCTCCAGGTGGAACTCTTACCTGGGGGAACAGCTACACACAGGTCTTAGGTGGAGAAGATGGAGAACCCCGGGTGGGAACAGGCTGCTGTCATGTGACCAAATTCTGCTGTGAACAGTATCCCATTGTCTGAATATCTAATGTTCTCTTCAGTTCAGTTTATACATATCATAATACCTTTTGTTCTGAGTTTGAAAATATTTCATGTCTTCCCCTAACAACAATCATAGAAGAATCTTGTGTGTCAACTGTCCCAACTACACATCACATTCTACCCAAACTGTATGGCCTTCAGTGTGATGTAAGCTGTAGTGTGGAGGGAGCCAGGTTCAAAAATCTGATCTAGTTTCACCCATAAATTTAACCTTCATTTTTCTTCAGAGGAAGCATGTAGTTCTTCTAACATTTACTTGAATATGATTTGAGCCACTGACATCAAAGCTCTGGTGGAATTCAGCAGTATGACAGAAAGGGACTGTGATCATTTCTTTAATTAGGTAAAATGACTAAGCAATGTGCCTGTCCCAGGATGGCATACATTGCCAGAAATATAAACCAGTATTTACACAGACAATTTACATCTGAATAAAAGCTCAAAGAGTTTACTTAGGAATCAATAGCTATTCCATATTTAGCAACTTAGTGGGGCCTCTGTAAAGTGCAAGGGCTCAGCTCTCTGACTATATTGGCTCAGCTGCTGTGATGTCATGGAAGAGGATCTGGGCCAGGCAGCAGTTTGCGTAGATGCTGTGTAAAATTCTGATGCCTAAAAAGAATGTGTGTGTGTGTGTGTGTGTGTGTGCGTGTGTGCGTGCGTGCGTGCATTCATTCATTCATTCATTCCATGGTTTGTTTGCTTTGTTAAAAGAATGGTGAATTGTTCTCATAACCTTTCATTGGAAATTGAGAGAAGACACTTACTGCTTACCCAGAATGTTTGCCAGATCTACCAAAGTAATTAGTTACACACACACACACACACGCACAGACAGCATTGATGAAAATAATGGCAAAGTGAGGAAGGAGGAAGTGATAAAGACAAAGAATAGCAGTGAAACCCTTAAAGCCCAATTCTGCTTAAATAAGTTGTCTAACAAAATCATGTTTTTTTTAAAAAATCAATCTTTGGTGATTCTGTTATACATTTGAAGTGTGTATGTTCAACAAATTATACCGTGTAGGAAGTAAATGTTGTACATATAAATGTACTGTGTGCATTTCCTGCATAGCTGGAAAACCACAGCATGGAAAACTCAGCCTCAGCTCTCTAAACATGGTGAATGGAAAGGAGAAAAAAAGAAACTGCTGAGAGGGAAATCCTCTCTGACTTTGTTATGAAAATACGATCCAGCTTGACATTTTAATTGTGATTCTTCCTCCTTGTGATTTGGCACACATTCATAGCACCCAAGATGTTGTTTAGTAGATCCAGCTGCCTCCCAAGCTCTGCCTGTGAAATCCAGTGACTTAACAAGATAGGAGAGTGTGAGAGTCAATGTGATTTGTGTATGCAGAAACATAAATATGTCACAGGAGTTTAGTCTTATAAATGTGGAGAGTTTATACTTGTAGCATTTGTTGTGCCCTTGTTTACACACAAGGATCGAAAGACCTGACACACCCTCTTTGTGGATGGAGACCTTCATTGTTACAGAATTGCTTCTAATGAGTATGCTTGAAACCATGTGGATGATGTTTAGCCACAAATTAATGTAAACAGAAAAAAAAAGGATTTCAGATGTTCAAAGGAAGCTTTAATCAAAGATATTCTTTGCAAATAGCAACCAGGAGCACATGTAGGGCTCCAGTGCCACATGGTCAGGAATCACATGGGCAAATACATATGCCCAGAAAGGCAGAGGGGAGAACTTAATGTGCTCAAACTTTATTCTATATAGCCCTGAATATATGGCAGTGATGGGTGAGATACTCACTGACATTAGAGACCTGGAGGAAATGTATTGGGTATCTCAGATGGCTGTGCAAAGTTTTGGATTTAATTCAGAACATGGAGTGAGGCATTTGTTTGCATATCCTTAAAGCAACTGCATCTTTTTCAACACAGCTGCTCTAAGGAGTTGAATTCATGCCCCATCCACTAGGAAGCATCTTTCCGGAGCTGAAGCTGAAGTGCTGCACAACCCTAATCTCTCATTTATATTGCCTCACTGAGACAAAATGTCTTCTAAAGCTTAGGTCTAATTGACTTAGGCAACTGCTTCCGCCTTTGTTGCATCATTATTTTTTAAAAACATTAATGGATTCTACCTCCGCATCATAATGTGCACAAGGATGCATAAAAAGGGCCTTCCTTCATATGAAATCGTCTGTACCATAGTCTGTTCTGAGTATTTCACCTCTAATTAGGCTGAAGTGTATACAAGGAGCAGGGCATGTATTTTGGGTGTTCATGCTGCTGCTTCTTGCTGAGAAATCCTTGTAAGGTCCAGCAGCCAAAATATGTAGACTATTTAGCTGTGACAAGTCACATTGCCCGGGGAGCACCACGAGGAGGCTAGTTAATGCTGCATTATGCTATTGTTTTTTATTTGTTTAGTCGCTTCTGACTCTTCGTGTCATGAGTAAGGATGGCAAGCAGGAGGCTCCCATCCAGGCTGTAAAGCGCATGTGTAGCACTGAGGAATTAGGTAGCCATTCCAAGAGACACCGATCGGGCCCACCTTAACCTTTGGGGTTTATATGTCTGGGTTTTTCCCACGCTCCTTCAGTTTGTTAGGATTTCCCTGTTATGTAGCAACAATAAAACACTAGAGACCTGTTCCTTGTCTCAGCGTGGTTCCTGGCTGTTAGGACACTTCATGACTTCATGGACCAGCCCACGCCAGAGCTTCCTGTCAGTCGTCAACACCCCCAGCTCCCCCAGAGATGAGTCCGTCACCTCTAGAATATCATCCATCCACCTTGCCCTTGGTCGGCCCCTCTTCCTTTTGCCCTCCACTCTCCCTAGCATCAGCATCTTCTCCAGGGTGTCCTGTCTTCTCATTATGTGGCCAAAGTATTTCAGTTTTGCCTTTAATATCATTCCCTCAAGTGAGCAGTCTGGCTTTATTTCCTGGAGGATGGACTGGTTGGATCTTCTTGCAGTCCAAGGCACTCTCAGAATTTTCCTCCAACACCACAGTTCCAAAGCATCAATCTTCCTTCTCTCAGCCTTCCTTATGGTCCAGCTCTCGCAGCCATATGTTACTACAGGGAACACCATTGCTTTAACTATGCGGACCTTTGTTGTCAGTGTGATGTCTCTGCTCTTAACTATTTTATCGAGATTGTCATTGCTCTTCTCCCAAGGATTAAGCGTCTTCTGATTTCCTGACTGCAGTCAGCATCTGCAGTAATCTTCGCACCTAGAAATACAAAGTCTTTCACTGCTTCTACATTTTCTCCCTCTATTTGCCAGTTATCAATCAAGCTGGTTGCCATAATCTTGGTTTTTTTGAGGTTTAGCTGCAAGCCAGCTTTTGCACTTTCTTCTTTCACCTTCATCATAAGGTTCCTCAGTTCCTCTTCGCTTTCAGCCATCAAAGTGGTATCATCTGCATATCTGAGATTCTGAATGTTTCTTCCAGCGATTTTAACTCCAGCCTTGGATTCCTCAAGCCCAGCATGTTGCATGATGTGTTCTGCGTACAAGTTGAATAGGTAGGGTGAGAGTATACAGCCCTGCCGTACTCCTTTCCCAATCTTAAACCAGTCCGTTGTTCCGTGGTCTGTTCTTACTGTTGCTACTTGGTCGTTATACAGATTCTTCAGGAGGCAGACAAGATGACTTGGTATCCCCATACCACTAAGAACTTGCCACAATTTGTTCTGGTCCACACAGTCAAAGGCTTTAGAATAGTCAATAAAACAGAAATAGATGTTTTTCTGAAACTCCCTGGCTTTTTCCAAGGGCATGTATAACTTTTCAAAGTTTCCTTTCACATTTTAGAAGATTGCTGGCTATCCATCCTTTGTTTGAAAACCTCCAGTGATAGAGCACGCATGACTCCAGGAGGCAGGCTGTTCTTAATAGCTCTCACAGTTAGGAAAGTCTTCCCTATTTCAAGTTTATAACTCCCTTTGAAAAGTTGCAACTCACTGCTTCTTGTCCTACTCTTGAGAGCCATAGAAAATCAATATACACTTTCTTCTCTATGACAATCCTTCAAGTATTGGAA